>NW_006399914.1:1623892-1642040 GCF_000299155.1 Elephantulus edwardii
CATATTTTGGCTCCTGTGGGTTTGGTTTAATTTTCTTCAGCTTCAGCTTGAACTTGCATATGAGTAATTGGTGGTCTGTTCCACAATCAGCCCCTGGCCTAGTTTTCACAGCTGATATTGAGCTTCTCCAGCGGCTCCTTCCACATATGTAGTCGATCTGATTCCTATGCATACCATCAGGTGAAGTCCATGTATATAACCTGCGTTTGTAGTAAGTGATTTAAAAGACCATGGCTTGAATCAGGCATACATCATAGACTTTGAACAGACATATTTCTTCTTCAGGATTTTGGAGGGGTCCCTGAAAGCAGACTTTCCCAGTTGTAATACCTCTCTTAACCTTCTGACTTGGTACAAAGGCTGTTGATTGTGGATCCAAATAAAATAAAATTGCCGACAACTTCATTCTTCTCCATCTATCATGATGTTGCCTATTGGCCTGGTGATTTGTCTGTTGGTCCATTTGCCTGTTAGAGCATTTAATTCTGGATAAAATATTTGTGATTTCTTTCCTCTGTACGTATTGTTCCAAATGTTTTTGGATCATTTTCAGCAGAATCTTGCTTGCATGTGATATTAATGATATTTTTCGATAATTTCCGCACTCTGTTGGGTCACCTTTCTTTGGAATGGGAACAAATATCGATCTTTTCCAGTCAGTCGGCCAGCTGGCTGTCCTCCAGATTTCTTGGCACAACTTAGAACATCAAGGGCCGTGTCTGTCTGTCGAAATATGTCAATTGTTATGCCATCAACTCCTGGAGCCTTGTTTTTTGCCAATTCCTACAAAGCAATTGGAACTTCCTGCATCACCATAGGCTCTTGCTCATATGTCATTTCATAAAATTCTTCTGTGTCAGCCAATTCCTTTTGATACAGTGACTCTGTGTGCTCTTTCTATCTTCTTTTGATACTTCCTGAATCATTTAACATTCTACCCAAACTATCCTTAAATATTGCCACCCATGGCTTGAATTCGTTTTTCAACTCCTTCAGCTTCAGAAACGCTGCGCGAGTTTGGCCCTTTTGATTTTCTTACTCCAGCTCTCTGCACATTTCATTATAGTATCTTGCTTTGTCGTCCCGGGCTGCTTTTTGAAATTTTCTGTTCAGCTCTTTGATTTCTTGGTTTCTTCCTTTAGCTTTGGCTTCTCGGCGCTCTGATGCAAAACTCAGAGTCTCCTCTGACATCCATCTTGGTCTTTTCTTCTTTTTCAGCCTTTGTAATGATCTTTTGCATTCTTCATGGAAAATTTTCTTGATATCCTCCCAGAGCTCATCTGGTCTATGCTCACTGGTGCTCAAGGTCTCAAACCTGTTTCTGAGATGGTTTTGAAATTCTAGTGGGACAGACTTAAGGTCAAATTTTGGTTCCCATGGACTTGATTTAATTTTCCTCAACTTCAGCTTGAACTTGCATGTGAGTAGTTGGTGGTCTGTCCCACAATCAGCCCCTGGCCTGGTTTTCACTGCTCATATTGAACTTCTCCAGTGAACCTTTCCACAAATGTAATCTATTTGATTCCTATGCATACCATCAGGTGAGATCCATGTGTATAGCCTGCGTTTATGTTTCTTATAGAAGGTATTTGCAATAAATAAATCACTGAATGTGCAGAACTCTATCATTCTCTCTCCAGCCTCATTTCTCTCACCGAGCCCTATTTTCCAGCTACTGATCCTTCTTCTCTGTTTGCAACTTTTGTGTTCCAGTCACCCATTATTATCAATGCATCTTTATTGCATGTTTAAACAATTTCTGACTGCAAGGGTTGGTAGAAATCTTCCATTTCCTCCTCTTTGTTTCTACTAAATGGTGCATATATTTGAATGATAGTGGACTGGACTTCCTTGTATGCATATGGATATTATCCTGTCACTCATCACATTGTATTTCAGGGTGGATTTAGAAATGACTTTTTAAATTGTGAAACCAACCCCATTTTTTCTCACCTTTTCATCCCCGGCATAGTAAATCATATGATCATCTAATTAAAAATATCCCGTGCCAAGCCATCTTATTTAGCCAAGATTCTGCTGAAAATTATCCAAAAACATTTGGAACAATATGTCAACAGAGAATTGCCAGATGTGCAGGCTGGATTTAGAAGAGGTCATGGTACTAGGGATATTATAGCTGATGTTGGATGGATCTTGGCAGAAAGCAGAGAATACCGGAAGAATGTGTATCTGTGCTTCATTGACTATGCAAAGGCTTTTGACTGTGTGGATCTCAACAAGCTATGGCTGACTCTGAGAAAAACGGGAATCCCAGAACATTTGATTGTGCTAATGCAAAACCTATACTTGGACCAAGAGACAATCATCGGAACAGAGCAAGGAGACACTACTTGGTTCAAAATCAAGAAGGGGGTCAGTCAGGGATGTATTCTGTCTCCATACCTTTTCAATCTGTATGCAGAACAGATCATCCGAGATGCTGGGCTGTACCAAGAGGAATGCGGCATCAGGATTGGTGGAAGAGTCATCAACAACCTGCATTGGGAAGATGACACAACACTGCTTGCTGAAACTGAGGAGGTCCAGTCTATGCCAAGAAGTTTGGAGGACAGCTGCCTGGCTTTCCAAGAAAGGTGATCCAACAGAATGTGAAAGTCATTATAGAGACCAAGCAAAGTTAGATACAGAAAAAAAATAATTTATAAAACTGTTCAGAGCTTTTTGTCCCAGAAAATATATGAAAACAGTGGATGTTTGATAACAAAAATATACGTGTTAATATAACCTATATTCAATCCCCCAGAGCTGTCATTTAGTATCTCCAGGGCATTGGGCAAGGTACTTAATATTCTGAAACTTATTTTCTTATATGTGACTTGGGTGTAACAATCCTCATAGGATTGTTCTGAGGATTAATAAAATGATGTGTTCTAAGTGCCTGGAGCAGCACCTGTTAATTGTACTAGTATAACTTGTTGCTGTAGACTTCCATGGAAAATTGTAGAAAGGGGTGGCAGTGGGGAGGCTCTTTCAGGTGCCCTTTCCTTACCAAGTCCACGGAATGTGCCACTAGGAAGGGAGGGTTACAAGACAATTGAATGCTATTAAAAGCACAAAAATAAATATGCATCAGTGTGGTTATAAACATACTTGAGAATATAAAACTCAATGTGATCGAGTTGGAAAGAATGCAAACTGACTCTCTACTGGGGTTTGTGAGGCTTTAAATCACATGGAAGAAGACTGGCCATCTCCCTGGATGGGTTGGAATCACCACAGAGACAGAGTCTTTGTATTAACAGCCTCTCTATGGTCTAGGTCACCAGAGATACTTATGGATAGTGACATTTTTTTTATATCAATGTGTTTAGAGAACTGTGTTTATACTAGTGCAGTTTTTAAAAAAATTGTATTATTTCTTTTTGTAATTTTAAGTTTACAGAAAAGTTAGATTTTCATTCATTCATTCATTCCCCCTACATCACTCCCCCTCCCCCCAGTTCACTTTTTAAAAAATATTCATTCATTTTTGCACAATTACCTACCTTGTCATTCTTCTCCCTCCCTCAGTCATTTTTGCAATGTACCTCTTATTCTGGACTGTTGCAACTACTTTGGAAGGTGGTGTGGCATTTTCTCAAACAGGTAGAAATATAATTTGACCCAGCAATGCCACCACTGGTATTATACTCTAAAAAAAACAGATTCACAATGCAAACAGATGTATACACATCCATGTTTACTGCTGAATTATTTACAATAGCAAAGAAATGGAAGCAATCCAAATGTTCATCAGCAAACAGATAGAAAAACTATGATATATTCATGCAATAGAATACTGTGCAGCACTGAAAAGCAGTGAATTCTTAAAACATTACACAACATGGTGACCCTGCAGGGTGAAATATCTCAGTCACAAAAGGGCAAATACTGCATAACTGCACTGTTATAAAGCAGGACTGACATGGGGGCTTGGAGGAGAATAGGATAAGAGTGGATGGATAATGAACACTGCATTGAAACAGATGAAGAAAACTGCTTAAGAGAGAGTTGGACATTGAATAGGGATGATAGAAAGAGAATTGATACCTTTGAGCTGTGGTGCTGGAGAAGAGTGTTGAATAAACCACGGACTGCTAGAACAAACAGCTTTGTCCTGGAGAGGGTGAAGCCAGAATGCTCCTTGGAGTCAAGGATTCTGAAGCTTCGTCTGACATACTTTGGGCATGTTGCAAGGAGGGACTGGTCCTTGGAGAGGGACATCATGTTTGGGAGAGTGGAGGGACAGCGCAGGAGAGGAAGACCCTCGATGAGATGGATCGATTTTGTGACTGGAGTGGTGGGAATGAGTGTGTTTGAGACGGCAAGGTTGGTGCAGGATAGAATGGCGTTTAGGGCTCTTGTACATAGGGTCTCTATGAGTCGTAAGTGACTCAGTGGCACATAACAACAATAACAACAACAATAGTCTGTAAATAAATTTACATTTAATGTGGTGAAACCCATGTGAAATTGTGTACTTCAGCTTAGTAAATAAGCACAAATAAAACCATTTATGACTTGTTCGTTAATCTGTCTCTGAACACAAAATTTTTTTTTATATAAAAGTCATCAGAGTAAAAAATCTACCATTTTCTTAGAACGGCCCACAAAGATTATTTGGTACAGAAGCGAGAAGGGCTAAACATGTCTCCAGCATCATGTGTTGATTTGGAGGTGTTTTTTTTTTTTTAATAAAAAAATATTTTATACTGGTTTACTTAAAAAGTTTATACACATTTTTTTTTCATTCTGGATCTTTTACATCTCTAAAAGAAAACCCACCCAACCCTCTACCTATCAAATTGTGAGGCCCTGTCATTACTCCCTGCCCGTCCTCATCCCTCTGCTTCTACCTTTCCCACTCCTATACATGTTTTACTAGTTATCTTTCTACAATAATGGTCTTGTACAGTATTTGTCCTTATGGGACTAAGTCAGTTCACTTAGCATAATGCTCTCTAGTCCCTCCCAAGTTAGGTTATGATTTTAAAAAGCATTGCTCCTGCATACCATGTGGTATTCTATCATGTTAATGTACCATAATTTCTCAATTCATTCAACTATGGTTGGACATTTGGGTTGTTTCCATGTTTTTGCATTGTTGAATAACTCCAGCATCATCTTTATCACAGAGGAAGTAAACGTCCCACAGCTGTTAAAGTCCTCAGAGGCAAATTGTTTACCATCTCTGCTTCAGATGTTCTCGTTGTAAAATAGATATATTTAGTAAGATTGTTGCAAGGACTCAATTAATAATGAAAGTATCAAGTGCTAAAACGGAACCTAACACATGGGAAACACTCTGGGTTTGTTGTTACCACTATTAGGAGCCTCAAAAAAGCTGTGGCATTTCAATAAAATGAAATTCATTGCTATTTGTGATGTACAACTTCCACATTCTTCAGCTCATTTTCTGCTTCCAGAAAAGAAAATTACTGAAATGCCTTGACCCAGTTACCTTGTTTCTAGACTATCCTATCTAGAAAAACCCAAAGAAACCATCAGAAATACGAAAACAATGAAAGCACTTGTAAGGTTAGTGTTAAGTGTTTGGTAAAAGCATGAAACTAGAAAGAACCCAATGTTATGCACAGCGTGATGATTAAAGAATGTATGCCACATTAGCTGACTGAATAGCTGGATCAAATATTGTTCTTATAAAAACATATATAGCAAAACAAAACAAAAGTGTATTATTCTCCCAGATGCTCTGCTGGAGAAGGAGGGGCAATCTCCTCCTGTACCAGTCAGATCTGATTTAACTGTGTACACACACACACACACACACACACACACACACACATACACAGAGTGTTATTCTCTATCTAGTTCTCAGGGTGAGAATGTGAGTGTCACTCTGGTTCTTCTTTCATCCCTAACTGTAAAATCCATTGCTGTTGGTGGTTGCTATGGTATTGCTTCTAATCAATGGTGACACCATGTGTGTCTGTGTAGAACATTTTCCCATAGGGTTTCCAATAGCTGATTCTTCATAAAGGCCTTTCTCTTGAGGTTCTTCTGGGTGTACGCTAGCTTTTAACCTTTTGATAAGTATTATTCGCAGGTGCTGTCGAGTAGCATAGCAACCTAATGAACAACAGCCTGTTGTTCTGAATGAAGCCTGACCTATCCTGTGACATCCTTAATCTCTGACGGGCTTGGTGGACACCAGAATATTTCAGGATGTACCATATGAATAAAAGCCAGTGATAGGGAAGGAAGAAGTTCAAGGTGCACTGAAGGCATTGGCAAATCAATCAATCAATCAATCAATCAATCCAACCCACCAACCAGCCCACCCACCCATCCACCCCAGGAATTGATCTGATGCCAATAGACATGTTTCAAATGATAGATGCAGCCCTGGATGTGCTCATCCATCTATTCCAGAAAATGTGGAGGGCAGCTGCCTGGCTGACCGACTGGAAGAGATTTATATTTGTTCTCATTCCCAAGAAAGGTGATCTAACAGATTGTGGAAATTACCAAACAGTATCATTAGTATTGCATGCAAGCAAAATATTGCTGAGGATTACTCAGAAATGACTAGAACAGTACATACAGAGAACTCCAGAGGAAGGACAAGCTGAGTGTAGAAGAAGCCGTGGCACCAAGGATATCATTGCTGATATCAGCTAAGAATATCAAAAGACTGTCTTATTTGTTTATTGACTTTGCAGAGGCATTTGACTGTGTGGATCTTAACAAATTATGGTTAAAATGGAAATCCCAGAATACTTAGCTGTTCTTTGATAAACTGGTGAGCTCTAATTGTTTCGCTACCCAGAGACTTATTAGCAAATACTACCTGTTCTACTAGGGAGCTCTGGTGGCCTAGTTACAAGAAGCTGTGCAGCAATTCCAAAGGCACATGATTCACATCCACCAGCCCTTCCACAGGAGAAGGATGGGCAGTCTCCTCCCATGAGATTAAACTGCCTCTGAAAACCCACCAGAGGGTCAGCTATGGGTTGGTTCCAGTGTAACAGTACACAACAACAGCCTATTCTACTTTCAAGATACATTTCAAATACATACATTCCTCTTTGGCTCTACTACTCCTATTCTGTCCAAATGCATTACTCCAACTGCTTCCACTTTTCTGACTTCTCATGGCAGCCAAAGTGAGCATGAGTAAACATAATTTATATTATTGTGTTTCATCCTTAAAATTCTGTAATTATTTCCCTATAATCTTTGTAAGTGAGTATTTGTATATTTTCTCTCTCAGAGAGAGCTCTAATAGCGCTTCCTAACAAACTACCACAAACCTAGCTTAAAACAGCAATTATTATCACATTACTCAAGCATCTGCAGCCCAGCTGGAGATTGATTGATCTAGATGGGGCTCAGTTGGACTTGCCTGTAAGCTGCATGTTGGATTCTTACTGGCCATCCTATGCTGGTCACATGCTGGCTTCCTTGGATCAATAGACTATGTAGGACATATTCTTTTATTACAGTGACAATATTATGGTAGGGTAAGCCCAGTTAAGCAAGTGCTTTTTAGACCTTTCTTGTGCTTTATCTGCTAAAGTCCTCTTAACATTAGAGACAGTTGACACAGTGGAGCTCAAAGTTAAATGGTAGCAAAGTGCCTTTATTACCATGAGTCCAAGTTAGTTGCATGATCATGCCAAACAAGGGTAGACTGAAGAAGTATATATATCCTGTCCTTAGAAGTGGACAAGGATGGAAGGTGATAGGGTAAAACTAGTTCAAAGAATAATCTACTACACTTACTAATTCTTTAGAAGGTTCTTTCCTGAATCTCCTGATGTTAATGAGAGAATACTATTGTTGTGTACAGTTGAGTTGGAACTGACCCAGAGCTGACCCTCTACTGAGTTTTTAGAGACAGTAAATCACGGGAGGAGATTGCTTCTATTTTCCCCATCTTTCCCTCACCGAGCAACACAAATGGAGATTTGAACAGATGCCTTTTGGTTGGAAGCATATTCCTTACCACAAGGCCACCAGTTTTTTCTAATGGGAAGATATCCTTGATCCGATGTCCACTTCTTCACAGCATTTTATCAGTTTCTTTGTTTTGTTTCTATGAGTATAGATGTCTGTCTCCCCAACTAGACTGTAAACTCATTGAGTGCAATACTTCTCTCCTGCCTTGGTGTGTAATGTAATGCTCAACAGAGAAGACCTCAATAAATATTTATAAAATAAGACATATATAAATGTGTAACTATCTAATTTTATAAATGAGGATATTATATTTATATACACACACATATAGGTGCATGTCTGTTTGAATGGATGGATAGTTGTTGTTGCTGTCATGTGTTGTAGAGTTGACTCTGACTAACAGTGACACTATGTACAGTATAGTTTAGAACTTTGCCCAATCTTTGTGTCATCCTCCCAGGCTTCTATTATACTTAATCTCATTGTTGCAATCATTGTGTTAATTCATCTCACTGAGGGTCTTCATCTACTTCACTGACCTACTACTTTCCCAAGTGTGATGTCCTTTTCCAAGGACTGGTGCCTTCTGATTATATGCTCAAATTGTGTTAAATGAAGTCTCACTGTTCTTGTCTCTGAGAAGCACTGGCTGCACTTCTTCTAAGATAAATTTGTTCTTTTGAAGGTCCATAGTATATCCAATACTTTTCAACAATTCCATGTTCCAAAGGAATCAGTTATTTTATGACTTTTCTTATTCGTTGTTAAACTTTCATATGCATACAAAATAGTTGAAAATAACAGTGATCCGCCTGCAGTTTACAGGCTTGGAAACTCAATGCAGAGTAACCTATGAATCATACAATTTAATGGTGATGATAAGTGAGAGTAATATGCTAGAGAGCATTCTTCAAAGTACTGGAAATTCAAGACTAAACCAGACATGGTAGAGCTTTATTTTTATGGAAAGTTTGTTTTATTTTTTTAGTTCATTTTCATGGAAAATCCATTTCAAATGTGGATAGTTGGTCATTAGGGTTCTGAAGGAAGTTCAGCCAGAGTGCTCCATAGAGGCGTGGATGGTGAGACTTTGTCTCACTGACGTGGGCATATTTTTAAGAGGAAGCAGTCAGTGGAGAGAGACATAAAGTTGGCACAGGTAGAGAATCAGTGAAAGGGAGGAAGACCCTCAATGAGATGGTTTGACTCATTAACTACCACAAAGGGTCTGAGCATGACAGAGATGTTGAGCACGGTGCAGGAGAGGTTCCCATCTGATGTTCATAATGTCACTAGGAGTTGTAGTCAACTCAACAACACCAAACAACAACAAAATAAGTTTTTGCTTTGGAGGAATAAAATAGCTCAGGATGCTGTTGTTGTTGCTGTTGCTATGTGCCGTTGAGTCATCTGCAACTCATAGTGACCCTATGTATGACAGCTCTAAATCCTGCTCTATCCCTTACCAATTTTATTGTCTCTGACACAACTATCCCCATTACCCCAGTGAGTAAATCAATCCATCTCATCGAGGGTCTTCCTCTCCTGTGCTGTTCCTCCACCCTCTCAAGTGTGACGTCCCTCTCCAAGGACTGATCCCACCTTACAACATGTACAGAGTATGTCAGATGAAGCTTCAGAAGCTTTGCCTCCAAGGAACAGCCTGGTTTCACCCTCTCCAGGACGAACTTATTTGTTCTTCTAGCAGTCCATGGTATATTCAGTACTCTTCTCCAGCACCACAGCTCAAAGGCATCTGTTCTCCTTCTGTCATCCCTAGTCATTGTCCAGCTCTCTGATGCATAGCAAGTAATTGCAAAGACCATGGCCTGTATCAAGTGCACTTTAATCTCCAGAGTTACACCGTTGCCCTTCAGTACTTTGGAGAGGTCTCTAGCAGCAGACTTTCCCAATGCAATTTGTCTTTTAATTTCCTGGCTGCTGGTACTAAGAATGTTGATTGTTGAGCCAAGCAAACTGAAGCTGTCAGCAGTCTAAATCTCTTCACCATCTATTATGATTCTGCCAATAGGCTTAGTGGTGAAAACCTTTGTTTTCTTGATGTTGAGCTTCAAACCTTATTGAAGACTGCATCCTTGACCTTCTGCAGCAAGAGCTTCACATCTTCCTCAGTTTCAGCAAGCAGGGTTGTGTCATCCGCAAAACACAAATTGTTGATGAGTCTTCCTCCAATCCTGATGCCACACTTCTCCTCCTAGCATAATATTGTCTTTTCCCCCACTGTCTGAAATGTTAGCTTCCTTTGTAATTAATCTAATAAAGGGGAGACTGAGGGTGAGAGTCAGCACGTAACTGGCATTTCACAGACACTAGAAACTGAGCTGTGGTGTGGCTCGGTTCTTCTTGGGATCAGCTCTTGATTCTGCTATGAGGTTTATCCTTGTTTCTTCCTTTGACCATTGACCATTATGTTAACCTTCTTCTTGCTCTGCTTTCTCTTCTTAGTGTATTTTTAATTGTTTTTATTCTTTCTTGTGATTTGAGTGAAAGTTTACAAAGCATATTTTTTAACCAATCATTCATGCATGTTTTATTTCATAACATTCCTTGCATTACCCAGTGTTTGATCCTCCATGCAAGTCTTCCCACAAGATAACAGCTCCTTTCACTCTTTACAAAAGCTTTCTCAAAATAAAGCATCAGTAACCTAAGTCACATCTTTCTCCAGGGGATCTGCCTGTGGATTTGAATCAACGATCAAGTGCTTTAACCATTGTATCATCAGAGCTTCTTTGTAGGAGTAAAATGTGTTTTCATATAGAGTGACAACCTTGAACTCTATGAAGTAATTTTGCTCTAGCCTATAGAGTGGCTTAGTGGTAAGGTATTGTACTGCTAATGCAAAGGCATGCTGTTCAAATCCACCAGGGGCTCCATGGGAGAAAGATGGCAGTCTTCCTGTGTCATTTATTGCCTCCAAAAATCTGCTGGAGGGTTAGCTACAAGTTGGTCCATCTCAATGGTACACAGCAACAACAACCTATAGGGTTACTATGAGTGAAAACCAACTCAGAAGCAGTGGGTTTTGGTTTTGATTTTTTATCCTAACACAATTCCCAAAAGAAACTGATATTCCTATCAGATAACTTCTGTCCTGACACAAAGATACTGAATACCAGCAGAGACAAGGCTGTAGCCAGGCCCTCAGTCTGTCATTGTAGAACTCTAACTAGATGTTAGAATAGATAGTCTAAAGTCGATTCTAAAGGCTTCACACAGCTCTAAATAAGTACTAGCAGTAATGAGTTACCCAGCCTTTCTTCTGGATATCATGTGAGGACCATAAGAATCAATCCATCAAGCAGTGGCCCCTATTACTGCTTAAAAGGCAAAGTCAACTCCAAATGGGAGAGGTGACTACTCAGCTAGAGTGCTGTGGTTTCCAGTTGGCTAAAAATTAGTTCTGGGTTGTGTACAAACTCACACTAACTGGAATGACCTGTCAACACTAAATTGAACTGCACATTTCTCAGAGGCCCAAGATGAAATTTGGGAACAGAAACAACTATTGATTTATTTTTTTTTCCCCAAGAAGAGTAAAACTAGCTATTGTGTGTTTTCTACATAAATGCATTTTCTGCTGAATGCTTCTTGTGGGAGTATCCAATGAAGTATGCAAAGGTCATTAAAGGCTAGATTTAAAAAAGGAGAGAGAGAGAAAGAAAACCCTGCTAGCGGGCACATTTTTAGAAAAAGTAGAATTCAGTGGCACCAACCATTCATATTCATTTTCCTCCACCACTGTTCCCTTAATATCCTTCTATTCACAGATGCATTTACTCCAACAATGCATCTTAAAATCACTACCACATGCTTTCCTCAGCTTGAACTTTTTCCTGTCTTTATATCCAATTTCTAAGAGAAACTGTGAAATTGCTGTCACTAAAAATGTCTCATTGCCTGTTCATTTAAGGCATGCTCCCACCAGGCACTTTTTCACAACTGAGGTTCCTCATCCGAACGACACAACCCAGAAAATTATCTCAGTGACAATTCCCTCAGCTCTTCCAAGAATGTTACATAACTACTGCCATCCTAGTTACCCAGAGAGAAATTATTTCATTAGTAGTGAAAGTGCTATATATGAAATTATTTCATTTTTAGTGAAAATGCTATGTCTGAATCCCTAGAGCCAGTGACTGGGTTACATCGTGTGGCAAAAGCTATCATGCCATGTTTATTACTTTGTCACGCTGTCATACCTTGTATGCTGCCATGATGGTGTTCTGCTTCCAAAAATTAGCCAGCAGCTTTATGAATCACAACAGAACGTTGACTGACTTCCTGGCTTTAGATGAGCCATTAGAAGGAATTCATTGCTGGAGGAGAACATCATGCTTGATGAATTAAAGGACCAATGAGGGCTGGAGAGGCCCTTGGAGAAATGAAGTGCACAATAGCTGCAGTAATGGACTCGAAAACGTGGCACTCACAAGGATGTTGTAGGACCCTGAAAGATTTCCTTATGGCTTACAGAAGGCTGTCATGAGTTAGAATTAATACAGGGACATTGTTGTTCATTCTGGTCCTATATTCCACTCTTCCATCTAATTTTCTGTACTTGTAGCCTCCTTGTTGCTAAAACCAGTTTGTCTCCCTTGGCATGGGTGTCTGTTTCTGCATCCAGAAGAACCAGACTCACCAAGAACTTTGCACCTTCCTTAGTCTGTCAGAGGCCCTCACGGTCAGCTCAGTTAACTTAAAGAGGGCATTTGCTCAGTAACTAATGTGCGCACAGAACAATGAATGAATTTGTACATGCTTAGTTTTTCAAACAGAAGTGGAGTATCTTTAATGGCTTGGACAAAAAAGAAAGAAAAGAGAAAAGAGAACTGGGGCCACAGGAACACTTCAGCGGTTTACAATGGCCTTTTCTGGGTTACTTTCAGCACTTAGAACAACTCTGTGACTAGAATGCAGACTGATTTTGAAGCGTGCTGGATTCGTATCAAAAGAGAGTGGTGAATTCGTTGAGGATAGCAGCCTTTAACTTCATGTGCAAAGCAAGACTTGAATGTGGAGGTTGTGTGGGTCAGCGGTATTCACTAATCACTCCCCACACAAAAGAGGCTGCCGTCAGTTCCCCTTGACATCAATGAGAATACTGAATCAGGCCAGAGCATTTCAGCTAATTCTTTTCACAGCGGGATCGCTACTGTTTCACCTCACTTTGGAAATCCTGCAGTCTTTACTAGCCATTTGGTGAAGATATAAATGATTGTCTAAATCAACAAGTGGTAAATCTCCCTTCCTTATAATTTGATTTAAATTAGCTTACCTTGGGAAACAGCTCCACACGTGCAAATTACCATAAACAGCAGCTCTTTGATGATTTACATAATTAAATGAGAGAATATTAAGACATTACTGTGAAGTGGCAACCTAGGACGCCTTTTTTTTTTAAAAAAAAAAAAGTAATGAAAAAGGTAATTCTTCATTTTTTTCCCTGTTGCCATTTTATACCAAAGCTGTCTTCCAGAAACTCAACATGGCCTTCTTAAACGTAAAGATTTTTTCCCCCTGAGGTGTTAAGCCTTTAGAATGTATGTAGCTTTTCTTGATTTTTTTTAATAACTAAGGAATGATAAAATTTCTTGTACATAATGGTAAGGCCTTACAGTGTATCTGATTTACAAATTATATACATAATTGGTATTTTGAAATGTAGGAAACCAAGAAAGACAAAGTGCTTCAATTATTTGTTCTTTGGAAAAGTATCTTCTGTTACATTGTTCCACTAAGCATTGTGAGAGGGAAGAGAATGTCTTCAAAGAGTACCCTGGGGATTTCAAACACATTTCTGCTTTTGAGGAGTGAGAGTTTTAAAATGTCATTGGAAAGTTGTGAAATTTAAGATGCAACAGCTTCAGTGGCTTCGTCAATGGAGAAATCAAATGAAGCAGTCAAACCCTGTGGAGCAAAGCTGAGTTTTCAAACCAGAAGAGCTGAGATATAGAGCTCAATAAGCATTTTATTTTTCCTGTTCAAAGATTGTCAGAGGAAGCTTGGTAATTTTTATGTGGTAAGAAAAGAATTCATTTTCTTAAAATGACTAGAAGAGAGATAGAATACTCTTTCTTTTGAAATAATTAGAAATTCTTTAGAGATTCCTCTGAGCAGAGGGAAATCCTCTCCAGTAGCTACTGTCTTGTGGGAAATTGCTTGGTGTATATATAGCTTCCATGCCCACCATTCCAGCGTCAAGGGCCAGAAAGATACATGGGCCAAATTCTGATGTGCAAATCATAAGGTTGATGAAATGAACTTAAAACACACAGCAGGAAGCAAAAAGAATGGAAGAGGGTCCATTAACACACCTAGGAAAGAACATGAAGGTGGTGTAGGAATCACCTTTCCTGACAGCTGAGTTATGCCGTAGTCAGGTACTTAAATTAGGGAGCCCAGTGCAAAATTTTTGCTTGATCAAAAAGCAGAGGGGGAAAGTAGCATTACTAAAACATGAAGGAGGCTTCCCTCTCAACTGTCCTCTGCCTATGTGCTCCTGCTCCATTGTCCCTTTGATGTGATGCCAGTTACCTTTGAATGCTAATGTGATCGCATGATGAATAATTGCCACCACTTAGGACTGAAGATGCACTTGGACGAAGGGCAGCAGGCATTCCCGCATTGCCTCAGTCTTCCTCGAGACTTTAGCTGGTGGACAGTATCTTCAGTAGCATCACTGATGACATTGCATATTGGAGAGTTCCTATACAATTAACTTTTCTGCCCCTTCCTTGTATTCCCGGTGTCTTATTTCATACACACTTTCAGACATGGCCTCTTTGCTTAATGCTAACTTCATGAGATAGTTGAGTGCAGGGTTTGTTTTTGGGTTTTGGTGGTTGGTTTTGTTTTTGTCTTTTTAGTTTTTGTTACTGGTGTTAACCATTTGAGTTAGGTGTGTGATCATGATTTTTCACCCTGAGAACTGAACCAAAGGTGCCCTACCAAGCAGTGCTCCACTCAGCTCCCCCTGCCTGGACTACGGTGACATCCTAGGGATCCAGGGCAAGAGGGAGAAGGACTGACAGCAAATATGACGGAACCAATGAATAAAATTAATAGCCATAACATACAAAGAGTGAGAATAAATCTAAACTTAAAGTTTAAGACATACTAGAAATAGTTTTGAATACATAATCCACTCATATAAAGAGAAATAATATACCCGCAAACATCTGAAAAATTGAGAGTTTTTATTAATAATTAATGAGATGCATATTAAAGCGGTACATGCCATAGATTGATTTGTGTCCTCCAAAAATGTGTGCCAGCTTGCCTAAATCATGATTCTCAGTGTTGTGTAATTATCCTATGTGCCATGAATCATATCCTCTATAATGCAAAGAAGGCAAGATTAGAAGAAGTTATGCAATCATTTAATCACTCCCATCTGAGATGGGGTCAGACAGTCAGTTATAAAGGGATTAGTGTAGGATGCAATACCTTTAATTCAGTCACAGCCCTGATGTGATGTGAGGAGAGCTACCCTGTGGTGTGACCTGCATCCCCTCCTGTCTTACAAGAGAGAAGTAAACAAGGATAGCGATACCACGGTACCACCAAGAGAGAAGAGCCTGAAGTGGATCATGCTCTTTGGATATAGTTTCCAACACTGGCAAACTCCTAAAGTCTGGAGAGAAAGCCTTCCAATAGATCTAGCAGCCTGAATTCTCATCAACTATGAGAAAATAAAATTCTGTTTGTTAAAGTAATCTACTTGTAGAATTTCTGTTAGAGCAGGACTATTGTTGTTGTTGTTGTGCGTTGTTGAGTCACCTGTGACTCATAGAGACCCTACGTACAACAGCCCTCAACCCTGCTCTATCCTGTGCCAATCTCAAACTGTCTCCGACACACCTACCCTGATTACCCCAGTCACTGAACCAATCCACCTCAGAGAGGGTCTTCATCTCCTAAACTGTCCCTCCACCCTCCCAAGAGTGATGTCTCCCAAGTATTGGTCACTCCTTGCAACATGTCCAAAATATGTCAGATGAAGCTTCAGAATCCTTGTCTCCAAGGAGCAGCCTGGTTTAACCCTCTTTACGATGAATCTGTCCATTTTCTTAGCAGTCAGTTGTACATTCAATACTCTTCTCCAACACCACATCTCAAAGGCATCAATTCTCCTTCTATCATCCCTACTCATTTTCAAGCTCTCTGACACACAGCAAGTGATTTCAAAGACCATGGCCTGAATCAGGTGTACCTTAGTTTCCAGAGTGACATCATTGCTCTTCAGTACTTTGGAGAGGTCCCTAACAGCATACTTTCCCAATGCAATATGTCTTTTAATTTCCTGACTGCTGATGCCAAGAGTGTTGATTGTGGAGCCAAGTAAACTAAAGCTGTTATGGACTGCATATAGGCAGGCTATTTATATGTTGTTGTTATTGTTGTGTGTCCCATCAAGTTGCTTGCAATTCATAGCAATTCTATGTACAACAGCTCTGAACCCTGCTCTATCGTAAGCCAATTTCGTTGTCTCCAACAACCTACTCCCTTTACTGTAGTCACTGAGTCAATCCATCTCATCCAGGGTCTTCCTCTCTTCTGCTGTCCCTCCACCTTTCCAAGCATGAGATTCTTCTCCAAGGACTGATCCCTTCTGGCTACATGCCCAGTGTTTATGACACAGAGCTTCAAAATCCTTTCCTTCAAGGAAGAGCCTGATTTCATCCTCTCCAGGACAGAACTGTTCTCTTAGCAGTCCATGATATATTCAAGACTCTTCTTCAGTACCACAACACAGAAGCATTGATCCTTCTCTCATCCCAGTCATTGTCCAGCAATCTGATGAATAGCAAGTAATGGAGAAGACCATGGTTTGGACCAAGTGATATCTAGACTGATATCATTGCTTTTCAGTACTCTAGGGAGGTCCCTCATAGCAGGTTTTCCCAATGCAATTTGTATTTTGATTTCCTGGCTGCTAGTCCCAAGAGTGTTGATTGTGCAGCCAAGCAAGCTGAAGCTGTTAACAACCTCAGTCTCTTCTTCGTCTATCATGATGCTGCCAATTGGTCCATTGGTGAGAGGTTTTTTTTTCTTGAGATTGAGCTTCAATCCATATTGAACATTGCAGTACTTGACCTTCTGCAGCAAACACCTCAGGTCCTCCTCAGTTTCAGTAAGCAGGGGTCTGTCATCTGCATAACATAAGTTGTTGATGAGTCTTCTTCCAATCCTTATGCCACATTCCTCCTAATAAAGTCTAGCCTCCCTGATGATTTGTTTTGCATATAGATTGAAAAGGTATGGAGATAGAATGTATCCTTGGTATATGCCTTTGCTAATTTTGAACCATAAAATGTTTCTTTACTCTGTCATAACTACTGCTTCTTGGTCCAAGTATAGGTTTTGCATGAGCACAATCAAGTGTTCTTGGATTCCCATTCTTCTCAGAGTTAGCCCCAGTTTGTTGTGATCCACGCAGTCAAATGCCTTTGCATTATCAATGAAGCATAAATAGATATTCCTCTAGTATTCTCTGCTTTCAGCTAAGATCCATTTAACATTGGTTATAATGCCCCTAGTGCCATGATCTCTTCTAAACCCAGCCTGCACTTCTGGCAGTTGTTCTCTCTTGATATAAAACTGTTCCAATTGTTGTTGGATAATCTTCAGCAAGATTGTGCTTGCATGTGATATTAATATTTGTTTTTTAATGGGAATAAATATAGATCAGTTAGTTGGCCAGATAGCCCTCCAGACTTCTTGACACAACCTGGTGATTGTGTCAAGGGCAGCATCTGATTGTTTAAATATGTCAAATAGTATGCCATCAAATCCTGGGGCCTTGTTTTCTGCCAATTCCTTTAGAGCATCTTGAACTTCCTCCATTACCATTGCCTCTTGATCATATGTTGTTTCATGAAATTCTTATGTGTCAGCCAATTCTTTTTGGTATAGAGGCTCTGTGTACTCCTTCCATCTTCTTTTGATGCTTCCTAGGTCATTCAACAGTATGCTTACAGCATCCTTAAGGTATTGTAACTCGAGGTTTGAATTTGTTTTTCAGTTCCTTCAGCTAAAGAAATGATTAGATGAGATATCATCTCACTCCAGTAAGACTAGCAAAATTTAACAGAACAGCAAGCAACAAATGCTGGGGAGGTTGTGGAGAGACTGGAACCCTTATTCACTGTTGGTGGGAGTGTAAAATGGTGCAACCACTGTGGAAAGCATTGTGGCGCTT
>NW_006399914.1:1642875-1679613 GCF_000299155.1 Elephantulus edwardii
ACCAGTCCGATCCGATTTGACGGAACACACACACCAAAAAATAAAAAATAAAAATTATTTTTTTTAAAAAAGAAATGGCTTAGCATTTGACGTTTTCATTTTTTCAACATCACTTCTTTGAACATTTCATTATCATGCTTTGCTTTGTCTCTCTGTGCTGCCCTCTAAAATCTTCTTTTCAGCTCCTTAACATCTTGATTTCTTCCCTTTGCTTTGGCTTCTTGGCATTCTAGTGCAGTATTGAGAGTCTCTGCAGACATCCATCTTGGTCTTGTCTTCTACCTCGGTAATGTAATGACTTTTTGCATTTTTCATGGATTATATTCTTGATATCCTCTCACAGCTCATCTGGTCTTTGCTCAAACCTGTTATTGAGATGACCTTTAAATTCAACAGGGATAATAAGATCAAGGTCAAACTATGGTTCTTGTGGATTTGATTTTGTTTTCTTTATCTTCAGTTTGAACTTTCCATATGAGTAGTTGATGATCAGTTCCACAGTCAGCACCTGGGCTAGATTTCATGGCTGATACTGAGCTTCTCCAGTGATTTCTCCTCACCCCCACCCCACCCCAGATGCAATCAATCTGATTGCTCTGTAGGCTGTCAGGTGAGGTCCATGTGTGTAGTCGCTGTTTGTGTTTCTTATAAAAGGTATTTGCAATGAATAAATCAGAGATTATACAGAATTCTATCAATTCTGTCTCCCGTCTCATTTCTATCACCAACTCCATGTTTCCCGACTATTGATCCTTCTTAATGTTTCCAAATGTTGCATTTCAGTCACCCATTATTCCTACTACATCTTGGTTTCATGTTCAATTGATTTTTTTAATGCAACTGTTAGTAGAAATCATCTATTTCCTCTGCTTTGACTCTGAATTTTTGTGCATACATTTGAATGATAGTGGAATTAATGGGTCTGCCTTATATGCATATGGATATTAGACTGTCACTAAAACCACGTATTTCAAGATGGATCTAGAAATGGTCATTTTTGCTATGAATGTGACCCCAGTTTTTCTCACCTTTTAATTTCCAGCATAGTAGACATTATGATTGTCTGATTAAAAATGCCCATGCCAATCCATTTCATTTCACCAATGTGTAGTATATCAATATTTTTTCTCTTTTCTTTTCTTTATTTTTCTCTTTTTTAAAAAGTAATTTTAATGAGCATTTACAGAGATTTTGGATTTCCATTCATTCATTGCTGCAGTATATCAATATTTATGCATTCCATGTCTTCCTTAACAATCTAGAGTTTTCCTATATTCATACTTCTCACATTCCACATTCTAATAACTAGTAACTGTTTGCAACTGTTCCTCCTCTTTTGTGATTCTCAGTATGAAGGCTCAGCCTCTGGTGCCATATCTGTTAGTCTTGCTTAGCTCCACTGTTAGTACTCTTGGAACCATTAGCCAGGAAATCAAAAGATGCATTGCATTGGGAAAATCTGCTGTTAGGGATCTCTCCAAAGTACTATAGAGCAACCATGTCACTTTAGAGACTAAGAGACACCTGATCCATGCCATAATCTTTGCATTTACTTGCTGTGCATCAGAAAGCTGGAGAAGAGTATTGAATATACCATGGAACCTTGGAGGCAATGATTTTGAAGCTGACATATTTGAGCATGCTTCAAGGAGAGACCAGTTCTTGGAGAGGGACATCATACTTGGAGGGTGGAGGGAAAGAGGAAGGCCCTGAACAAGATGGATTGACTCAGTGACTGGGGTAATAGGGGTAGGTATGTCCGAGACAATGAGGTTGGCTCAGGATAAAGCAGAGTTAAGAGCTGTTGTACATAAAGTTGCTATGAGTTGCAAGAAATTTGATGGCACGTAACAACAACAATAGCAATCTAAGTGTTCTCTATTGTACACAGGGTTTTCAAAGGCCTGCTGTTTTGGTAGCATATAGCTAATCCTTCTCCCTGCTCTGTCTCAATTTAGGTGCTCCGCTTTACAGCAATATTTGACAGAAAAGCTTTTCACCCAAAAGAGGAGATGAGAATATGCTGGTAACAGATCAGGTGTTGGTCGCTACCTATCCCTTAGGTGCATGTGTTCTGTTCCCCTTCTCATGCCTCACCACCAGCATTCAGCTCAGTTCCCTCTCCTTGCCTGTCCAGCATCTCCCATCTCTTGCCCCCAACCAACTTTAGTTTATATTCCTAGATATGATCCTCAAAGGTGTAAACCACACAGAAGGAGACTGGTCCTCTATCCTTTGGAGCTGCTGGTAGATTCGAACCAAGGGAGAGGAGTGACCTTTGGATTTTCAGCACAAATCCCTATGGACTATGCCACAATGCTATATGCAGCAGTACCACTTTTATTACTTTAAGTATGATATCTCATTCAGTTATTAGTAATATGTGATAATGACTAATGTATACTACATACAATATCAGATGGCAATATCTATAAAGAACTTAAGAAATTCATACTTTCTTAGGCAAATACTATAGATAATTATTTATATATATAAACAGATATAATGAAAATGTTTATAATGCAAACATTACTATTCAAATATTTGTTTGTATATATTCAAACATTCATTGCAAGCTTATGTATAATAGATAAAAATTAAACTATATGAAAAAACCTTGAAAGTGAAGGCTAAACAAATGAATGTGTATAGTATATGAAATATATAGCCTTTAAAATTATGTCTTGCTTTTTATAAGCACTTTATACATGTTGATTTGTGAATTATTTACAGAGGATTGCTAACACAACAGCATGATATATGTATTTTGAAAAGCCATACCTACCTTTTAATATTGTTTGCGTAGGTGGAAGATAATATACCAAAATATTCACAGACATTATCTCAAGTTAATGAATGTGTTAGTATTGAAAAGACGTTTTTATATTGATAAGTGTAATTTAGAAGCTCTGGTGGCCTAGTGGCAAGAAGCTGTGCTGCACGTGGTTGGAGGCTGCCAGGCTCTCTGCAGGAGAAGGATGGGCAATCTTTTCCTGTGCCATTAACTGCCTCTGAAAACTCGCTGGAGGGTCAGCTGTGGGTCGGTTCCAACTCAATGGTACACAACAACAACAAATATAATTTAGTAAATACAGTATTTATAACCAGAAAAAAAATTTATGTGCTTTTCAAGTTAGCTCTGATTCAGAAATGATGGTTTTATCCCTAATGATTATACTTACTTAAGGTTTATTCTTTGAACATAAGTTTCCAAAATATATATTAAGGACAAAACCATTAGTATTTCCCAGTCTATACTTCTGGTGCCAAAATAGGGAAATTAATGTATGTTATTCAGGAAGAACCAGATCTTAAATTTGCACAAATCTAAATTAATCAAGGCCAAGCAGATACTCAAGAATTACTTAGATCGTAGTATGGTAGTGAACATTTTAATATCTAAGGGGTCTTGCCACCACATGTATGTCATTTGTTGTACTGTATTGGCTTGCACAGTGCTGTAATGATGTAAGACATACCAGGTTCAAAATCATGAAAGAAGTGTGTCAGGGATGCATCTTGTCTTCATACCTTTTCAATCTATATGCAGAACATATCATTCAAGAAGCGAGGCTTTATGACGAGGAATGTGGCATCAGGATTGGAGGAAGACTCACCAACAACCTATGTTATGCAGATGATACAACCTTACTTGCTCAAACTGAAGAAGACCTGAAGTGTTTGCTGCAGAGAAGGTCAAAGACTGTAGTCTTCAATATGGATTGAAGCCCAACATAAAAAGACAAAGATTATTACCACCGGGCTAATTCACAGCACCATGATAGTTGGAAAAGAGATTGATGTTATTAACAATTACAGCTTGCTCAGCTCCACAATCAACACTCTTTACATCAGCAATCAGGAAATCAAAAGATGAATTGCATTAGGTAAATCTGCCGCCAGGGACCTCTCCAGAGTACTGAAAAGCAATGTTATCTGTCTAGAGACCAAGGTATACCTAATCCAGGCCATGGTCTTCCCAATTACTTGCTATGCATCAGAGAGCTGGACAATGTATAAGGATGACAAAAATAGAATAAATGCTTTTGAATTGTGGTGATGGAGAAGAGTCTTGAACTGCCAAGTCATGGACTGCCAAGAAAACAAATAGGTCTGTCTTGGTGAAACCAAGCTTCTCCTTGGAGGGTAGAATTTTGAAGTTCTGTCTCACACAGTTCAGGCACGTGGCCAGGGGAGACTAGTCCTTGGAGAAGGATTATCATGCTTGGAAGGGTGGAGGGACAGCACAGAAAAGGAGGAAGATTGCTACAGTAACTGGGACAGTGGGGATTGCTTCAGAGCTGCTGTACACGGGGTAGCTATGGGTCACAGGTAACTCAACAGCACATAATAACAACAATGGGTTCATCCTTGGTAGGCAAGTTACAGTTGCACATCCAGACTAAGACTACAAAAAAGAACCTGGCACACTGTTTCTTTAAAATTTGATTAGTGAAAATCATATGATTAACAATAGAATATTGCCTGATGTGGCACCAGAAATCAAATGCTGTGGTTTGGAAGACATTTAGAACATGACCAGGGACAATGACAGGCACATAGACCAATGCAACAGAACTGAGAATCCAGAAATAGACCCAGCTATCTATGGTCAACTGATATTCAACAAGGAAATAAAACCTATCAAATGAGGAAATGACAACCTCTTCAACAAATGGTGCCAGCAAAACTGGACGGCTAACTACAGAAAGCTCAAACAGGATCTACATCTCACACCATACACAAAAATCAATTCAAGGTGGATCAGAAACCTGGGAGAACAACCTAAAACCATAAAGCTCATCAGATACAAACTGGGTTCAAGCTTAGACGACATAGTCTATGGTAAAAAAAGACTGACAAATACAGCCAGAAATGCACAATCTGGAGAGGATAAAATTGATGAATGGGACTTGCTAAAGATTAAATCTCTGTGTGAATCAAAACCATTTTGACAGAGTGAAAAGAAAACCTAATGACTGGGAAAAAGCATTTGGTGATACCATTTCAGACAAGGGTCTCATACCAAGAGTTTACAGAATCCTACAGGGTCTTGAGAAGAAAGATAACCCAGTTACAAAGTGGGCAAAAGACTTGGAAAGAATTTTCACAGAGGAAGATATACAAAAGGCCAACAGACATATGAATAAATGCTCAAAATCATTGGTAATAAGAGAGATGCAAATCAAAACTACAATAAGATACCATCTCACTCCAGTAGCGTGGCAAATTTTAACAGGACAGTAAGTAATAAAGGTTGGGGAAGATGTCGTGAGTTAGGAACTCTTATACATTGTTGGTGGGAGCTTCCTCAAAAAGCTAAACTTGGAAATTCCGTATAACCAATCTATTCCAAAGCTTGCAATATACCCCAAGAGAATGAGAGCTGAGGCACAAATGGAGACTTGTACACCAACGTTCATAGCAGCATTATTCTCCATTGCAAGAACACGGAAACAGACCAAATATCCAACCACAATTGAATGTTTGTTGTTTTTATGTGCCATCAAGTTGCCTATGACTCATAGTGACCCTATGTACAACAGCCCTAAACCCTGCTCTATCCTGTGCCAGTCTTATTGTCTCTGACACACCTACTCTCATTCCCCCAGTCACTAAATTAATCCATCTCATTGAGGTTCTTCCTTTCCCGTACTGAACCTTCACTCTCCCAATCACGACGTCCCTCTCCAAGAACTGGTTCCTCCTTTCAACATATCCAAAGTATGTTAGATGAAGCTTCAGAGTCCTTGTGTCCAAGGAGCAGCCTGGTTTCACCTTCTCCTGGTTGAACCTGTTAGTTCTCTTTGCAGTCCATGGTATATTCAATACTCTTCTCCAGAACCACAGCTCAAAGGCATCAATTCTCCTTCTATCATCCGTAGTCATTGTCCAGCTCTTGGATGCATAGCAAGTGATTGCAAAGACCATAGCCTCTACCAGGTGCACCTAAGTCTCCAGAGTGACATTGTTGCTCCTCAGTATTTTGGAGAGGTCTCTGATAGCAGTGTTTCCCAATACAATAAGTCTTTTAATTTTCTGGCTGCCAGTGCCAAGCATTGATTGTGGAGTTAAGCAAGCTGAAGCTGTCAACAATCTCAGTCTCTTCACCATCTATCAAGATGCTGCCAAATGGACCAGTGTGGAGAATCTTTTTTCTTGATATTGATCTTCAATCCATATTGAAGGTTTCAGTCCTTGACCTTCTGCAGCAAGCGCTTTAGGTCCTCCTCAATATCAGCAAGTAGGGCTGGATTGAGAAATTATGGTACATACAGACAATGGAATACTATGCATCACACAGGAACAATGATTTTATAAATTAATGCCTAACTTGGGAGGGAATACAAAGTATTATCCTAAGTGAACTAATTCAGTCCCATCAGGACAACTATCGTATGTTGTTGTTTTATGTGCCTCCAAGTCGCTTGAGACTCATAGCAACCCTATGTACAACAGCTCTAAACTCTGCTCTGTCCTGTGCCAATCGAGCTGCCTCTGATACACCCATCCTGATTACCCCAGTCACTGAATCAATCAATCCACCTCATAGAGGGCCTTCCCCTCCTGAGCTGTCCCTCCACGCTCCCAAGCATGATGTCCCTCTCCAAGAAACGGTCTCTCATTACAACATGTCCAAAGTATGTTAGACGAACCCTCAGAATCCTTGCCTCCAGGGAGCCACCTGGTTTAACCCTTTCCAGGATGAATCTATTTGTTTTCCTAGCAGTCCATTGTACCCTCGATACTCTTCTCCAGCACCACAGCTCAAAGGCATCAATTCTCCTTTTATCCTCCTTAGTCACTGTCCAACTCTCTGATGCTAATAAATGATAGCAAAGACCATGGCCTGTATCAGATGCACCTTTGTCTCCAGAGAGACTCCAGTGCTCTTCCCAGAACACTTGATCATGCTAATGAGAAACCTATCCTTGGAACAAGAGGCAGTTGTCAGAACAGAGCAAGGAAACACTGCATGGTTCAAAATTGGGAAGGGCATACGCCAGGGATGTGTCCTATTGCCATACCTTTTCAACCTGTATGCAGAACAGATTATCCAGGAGGCTGGGCTCTATGAGAAGAAATGTGGGGTCAAGGTTGGTGGAAGATATATCAACAATCTGTGTTATGCAGATGACACAACCCTGCTTGCTGAAACTGAGGAGGATCTGAAGCGCTTGCTGCAGAGGGTCAAGACTGCAGCCTCCAATATGGATTTTGGCTCAATGTCAAGAAGACAAATATTCTCACCTCTGGACCAACTGGCAGCATCAGGATGGATGGTGAAGAGATTGAGATTGTTCACAGCTTTAGTTTACTTGGCACCACAGTCAACATTCTTGGCACCAGTATCCAGGAATCTATTGTATAACACCATTATTGTAGAACAAGTATGAGAATCCAAGGTGGGGGAGGGTGGAAGCAGAGTGGTGAGGATGGGTGGCGTTATTCATAGAGTTGCACTATTTGATGGGCATGTAATGGGAAAGATCCGGTGTGAAAAACAATGTATTCAAACTTTATAGATTAACCAATATAAAATTGTTCTTCTTGTTGTTATCTGCTGTCAAGTCACCTGCGACTGACTCATAGCAGCTCTCTATACAACAGCCCTAAACCCTGCTTTGTCCTGTGCTCATCTCACTGTCTCCAATATGACCAGAGAAGATTTGTCTCTTCAGAGATTATCTTTCTGATGTAGATATAGTAATACTTTCAAGATCTTAATTTGATATCTTGGAATAACTCAAAATGAGGAGGGGAAATGTGGAAATATTTATTAATCATTAGAATATGAAATATATAAAATATTAACCTAGGAAAATTAAAAGTTATTAAACATTAAATGACATACATAAAAACTAGAATCCTGGGCATTAACTCAGGCCTTCGAGTTGATTCCAACTGATGCTGACCTTCCATCTGATTTAGGGGCTATGAATCTTAATGAGTGCAAAATCTCGTCTTCTATGAAACACTCACTTATTCATTGGGTTGATGCAGAAATGACTAATAGTTGATCATCTATAGTGGGTTTTTAAAAATTGTAAATATCATGGGAGGAGATTGTCCATCTTTCTCCCTCAGAGAAGCTGGTGAATTCAAACTGATTGCCTTTAAGTTGGCAGCAAAATTCCTTAGCCACTCGGCCATTGGATTCAAGCCCCAGCTTTTCGTTTAGTGGCCATCATATTATGCACTGTGCCACCAGGATTTCTGTGTTAATCATTTGTTGTTAGCTGAAATGGACCAATATTGGCCACTATATGATCTGCTATGCCAAGAATGACAAATTAAAGAATGGTATCCCATTTGACATAAAAAAAATGCAATAATGACATAAACATAGCAATGATTGTGAGACTGGCACAGAACTAAGCTGTGTACAAAGCAAGTTCCTCATGCCTAGGGTGACTGTGAGTGTGAACCAATGAGAGTATCAAACAATGACAAGGTGTCCTTGGAAAGAACAGACAGGTAAGTGTTCTGCTACTAGATAAAAGGTTTGTCATTTTAGCTCTCCCAGAGGTCACTCAGGAGAGTGACCTGGTGGTCTGCTTTTGAAGACAGTTGGACTCGCCACATGTGAGTCAGCATCTACTGAATGGCAGCTAACCATGATGACAACAAGGAAAGCATGCTCCCAGTTTTGACTTAGAACCTTTTATTTATAAACTGTTTGGGAGGATCACATTCATCTGTTAAACACACTTTGCTGTAGGACAGAGTGATAAAGGAAAATCATGTCAGTGTGCTGGAACCCTCACCACATGTGCAAGGTAAGATGGAAAAGGACTGAAGAGTGAAAGGACTGAGGAACTTTGTGCCTTTTGATTTTGTAAAGTGTCTACATAGGCACGTTTAGAGGAGGATAAAGATTGGTATCATTAACAAGAAAACCTGAGGGGGGAATTATTTTATTGGAAACACTTTCAATATTATTAGAATTATATGTATTTTTTAAAAAAACACAAACATCCCAGAGGTATGTGGTTCAAATCCACCAGATGCTCTGCTGGAGAAAGAGGAGACAATCTCCTCCTGTACCAGTCATATCTGATTTGACGGTACACATAAAAATAATAATAAAAAAACACAAAAAAAACCCCACACACAAATAAACAACAAAAACAGTTACTATAACATTGGGTGACATTAAGAAAAATATTCTGGTCAGAGCAAGGGGAGACCCTAGCATAATTGTTGGTTTATTTTGGGGTTACACTTTTTTAAAGGTTGATGCCAGACAACTGAAATTTATGATGAAGAGGCATGTTTCAGAAATGTGAAAAGGTATGCCTAAGAAAAGAATGTATAGGGAGGACATGAAGCAGTTGTTTAAAAATATTTGAAGGCTCGTCTCATGAAAATATGAAAATAAACTTATATTTATTTGTCTCTGAGGATAACCACAACCAATTTGTAAAAGTTTCACATAGATATATGCATACACACTCAGTGGTGTAATTGATATGTCCAATAAACAAATAAAATCCAACAAATAAACGTCTTTAAAGGCTTTATCTTTCCATCACTGAAGTATTAAAATAAATTCTGAATGATTATTATCATACACACCTTAGAAACGTTACTAAATTGAAACAGAAGTGAGAGAAGGTAAACCCTAGGAAACATCAGCTCTTTTATGGAATAATCACAATGAACGGAAGATTGGAGGATTTCCAACAGGATGGATTGACACTGGGACTGTAAAAATGGGCTAAAGCATATTACAGTTAGTGAGGATGGCGCAGGATAGAGGAAGGGTCAGATTTGTTGTTGTTCATAGAATTTCTTTCTACATATCATCATTGATCTGATGGCATCTAACAGATCTGTCCTGGAGAAGGTGAAACCAAGTTGCTCTTTGGAGGCAAAGATTTTAAGACTCCATCTCACATACTTTGGGCATGTTGCCAGATGGGACCAATCCTTGGAGAGGAACATCATACTTGGAAGGGTGGAAGGTCAATGCCGGAGAGAAAGATACTGGATGACATGGATGAAACACAGTGACTGTGACAATGTGTGTGTGTGTGTGAGGGACAGTGAAATTGGCTCAAGATAGGGCAAAGTTCAGAGCTTTGTTCATAGGGTCACTGAATATTACTCAACTTGATGACATATAACAACAACAACAACATCATAATAAAGGGAATGATTTTTTTTTATCAATTCAACCAGTTAGTAAATAATTCATCACAGTCAATGAATAATCAGCAGGGTTGTTTTGTGCTCATCACTGGGTACCAGGTTTAAAGCAGCAAAAACAAAGTACCTGTGTTCCTGGACCTTATATTGTAGGGGATGGCCTGGGGGAAAGGAAAATGGATCAACAAAAGATACATATTTATGGATTTAAATAATTGCTATGTGAAGAATAAGTTAGGAACCTGGAGAGACAACAACTTATGTTAGTCAAGAAAATTATATTAGCTAAGAAAATGCTATTTGAATTGAAGGCAAGATAAAAGATAAGAAGGTTCCAAAAACAGCTTAGTGATGGAGAGGGATGCTATTTGTACATTTGGAGAAATGGAGAAGTAGGGATTTGGGAAAATAGGTCCTGGGGCATTTGTAAGCTATGGTAAATAGTTTTAATTTTATTTTAAAAGTAATAGGGAGACATTGAAGGTTTTAAACAAAATGTTGACATATTTAAGTTATAAATTTAAGGTATTCTGGTTCCCATGCTTTGAACAAATTGTGGAGGGGGCAACAGTAGGAGACTGGTTGGAGACCTAATGCAAAACTTTAGAAGGATCTTGTTGACAGCAGTGAAGGTGGTGATAAGTGTAAGATTTAAAATATATTTTAGAGGTAGGAACTAGTAGGATGTGTGGGTAGATTAAATGGTGAGTATTTAAAGGTAGATGAGACAAATGGAGAACTCCTGATGACTTCTACAGATTTGCCTTACGTAGCTGGTAGGGGTTGATGGAAGACTGAAGAAAGAATGGGTAATAGCAGCACTGATTTCAAGACATGTACTTGGCCAGCCCGTTAGCCATCTATGTAGAGAGCCAGTGGGCCTCCTTGCACTGAGTAGGGTGTGTGGGTCTTGCAACCAGAGGAGACATCAGGCTGGAAATATCTGGGAGTATTATGAATAGGAAATCTTACTCAGTAACTTTAATAGGTTATAGCTTTGAGTAAAGGTAATAAATTTTTATTTTTACTTATTTGACATGTCGGTTCCTATTCATGGCTAAACCAAATGTTGGGAATAGGACTGTGTTCTGCAAGGTTTTCAGAACTCCACCTCAGTGCCTGCCAGTTGATTCTGACTCCCAGCGATCCTGCACTGGGTTTCTGAGGCTGTGAATGGAAACAAGAGGAGACGTAGCAGTTTTCTCCCGAGGTGCCACTTGTAGATTAAATTGGACGACTAGCCTTTGGGTTAACAGCAGAAATCAGATCAGACTATGGCTCCAGAGCTCCCTGGGCAGTTTCCAGTCATTGATTTTTCACCACACCTCTGTGTTGACTAGAAACACTAACCTTAAGTTTAGCAGCCTTTCCTGTTTACTCTATTTTCACCACCCAGAGGCTCCATTAAAAACTATACAAACAAACCGACAAATCAAACCCATTTCCATTGGTTAGATTTTTAGTCATAGCAAAGTTATAGGACGGAGTTTCTAAGTCTGTAAATCTTTACTAAAGCTTATAGCAAGATCTTTGGGTCTGAACTACCAACGATTCAGCTTGTAGCTAAGTGTTTTAGCACGAAGTCAGTAAGTCTCCTCAAAGCTATAACCCACTAAACCCACTGCCTTGAAGTTGAGTTCAACTCATGGGTATACTCTACTGAGTTTCTGAGGTTGTAAATCTTTATAGAAGGAGAGTGCCTATCTTTCTCCCACAAAGTGCATGGTGGATTTGAACCAAAAGGTTAGCAACTTGACATGTTACGTACTGATAAAATCACATGAGAAATACAGAGAGAAGAGATAGTGTATGTGAGAAAAAAGAAAATATTCATTTTTCTTCCTAGATTACAAGCCTCTTGAGAGCAGATCATCTGGTTTTACTTTTTAGTAGTACTAGCGATTGTACATCATACACTAGGCACTAGATTAATGTGTCAAGAATGATTAATACATAAACATTAGTGTATTCAAAAGTATTACTTTTCTTGCAGGCTTTTCTCTAACTGCAACTGATTTGGAAAGGGTTTGCTTTTCTAGCAGAAACAACACATTGATGTCTTCTGTGCGGTACTTCTTTTAAGAACAGACATAATGATCTTTAGGAGAGAGAACACTGAGACTTCATCTAATGTACCTGGACATATTATTAGTAGGGATACGTGCCTGGAGAAGGAACTCATGCCTGGGAAAGCAGAGAGTCAGCAAAAAAGAGGAAGACCCTCCAGAAAAGCGGTTGTAACAATGGGCTTTCACATAGCAGTGATTGCGAGGCTGTTACAGGACTAGAGAGTTTCTCACATGTCTACACACAGGGTTTCTGGAAGTTGGAACTGAGTTGAGAGCACCTAACACCAATAGCATATTCTCTTTGTGCTTGTTAGAGGGTATTTTATGGTTTTAATTTTATAAGTGATTAACCTATTTTCTAGACCTTCTGTGATACTACCAAGAATATTTAGTGTGAAATAATACATTCAGATGAAACCTCAGCATTTTCTTACCCTTAACTACTCGTCATTGAAGATGTTGTTACACAGCAATGATATCATATATCCATTATCTCTATGAGCTACATAAGCAATTTCCAGTAGCTGATTGCTACTCTGTTGCTTGAGATTTTGTTCCTCTAGAAAATTTCATTGCTGTTTTTCATTTCCTTTGAAAAGGGAGGGAAAAGCAAAACTGGAACAATAATATCTTTGGAAATGTGCTTTATGAACAAATATGCTTATAAGACCTGGTTTCTCCAAAACAAATTGAAAGAGCTCCAGCTCTCCCTCCCTTCCCCAAGCATTCTCACTAGCAAAAATCCATAGCTGATTCTGCCTTATGAAAAAATATCTTTTAATTCCAGCCATGGCATTTGTGACTTGGCTAATTATGAAGTACAATTAAAAAATGATTAAGACTATTTCCCTTCTTCGCCAGAACTCAGGAAGTGTTCTCTTTGTTCTCACCTCTTTAATCACCTTTGCAGTCATTTCCAATCTAGCTTTACTCCTTTTGACAGATCCCAAAATAGCCTTTTTAATTCTGGCCGGAGATGTGCTTATCTGATTTGGCACTGTCTCCTGTTTTACCGGCTTCTATCAAATGAGATACCCTTTCAGACCATCTAAAGTCATAGATGCCTCCCCATTGATGCTAGAAATCTCTAGACTTGAGCTTGTCTTCAGTGAGTTTTCAGAGCTTCACCCAGGGCCTTGGGGTGTGTGTATGTCTATTCTAAAAAGAACTCTAAACTTAAAACTCAACAGAAGGGATTTTTTTTTTTTAAATTTTGGTTTGTTGAAATTTTATTCCCTCCAATATATTTTTAAAATATTCCAGCCTCTATTCCCTGTTACCCTGAGGATATATATTGAAGGGATGGAGAGACAAAGAGACACAACACTGTAATCTTAGATACAGAGAATGCTGTGTCTGTACACTCAGAAGTGGAGTGAGGAAGTGGTATTGGTTGATGCTATGTCCATTACCTTTGAGTTCCTGGAATTAGATGATGTCAATAGTTGTAGGCCTTTTGTTCATAGGGTCGCAATGAATGGTGCCTGACTCGAAGGCAATCAACAACACAACTGAATAGCTGTCATCAATAGTCCAGAGAGCCTCTCAAGACCATATGCTTGACTTTACTTTTGCGACCAAAGACTTTGTGAGCCTCTTCTGAGTTCCTGTTTAGAGAGGAAGTGGTCCGTCATGATTATGAGTCACATTGACTGGATACATTTCTGTCAGTTGCCAGCAGCATATCACTAGCCAATGAGCTTATTAACCTTAAAAGATGCCAATGACATACATCAATAAAATATTGTCATGAAATATTTTTCATAAATAATATCAAGCATTCCTGGGTTCCTGTTTTGACAGACACCTTGAACAAGTTATTTTACATGAAAATAGTTATTTCAAATAAGCTTCAAAATATAAACTGTCATACATTTTCTTGATTAAAGGAGAAAAAAATAAACCTCTTCATCATTTTTGTTCTTTTTAATTGTTACTGGCATTTTCACAATGAAGAAAACAGCTGAGAAAGAAAGAGGTTAAATGATTGGCTCAAGGTCATGTAGTTGGTAATTCTAGGCCTCAAACCCACAGGGAGTTTTCTAGTCCAGTGAACTTTCCATGACAACCAACTCCCAACAATCTGCTTTTAATCAAGTGCCAAGCAACATTCAACTTCCTGCTTCTCCCCCGAGACACTATCTCGTTCAGCTGCTCCAGGATTCGGTTAACTCAGAACTTGGTGACTCCACATCACCTATCTTTTATTCCCAAATCCTTGCATCCTACCTATCAACTACCCTAGCTTCCTGGCATATATCCTGAACTTTCTCCCAAATGTACTAGATATAATATGTAAAACCAAGGAAAAGGGTTTGCCTCCGATGGTATAAGAGTATATGCGTCAGTGATTATTATTTGGCATTGTCTGCAGGGAGGACCATGTCCTGTTCACTTGTGTTGAGAGGCAGGTAGTGTCTCCTGGGTGTAGGGATATATGATCATCACAGGTAATACCCTATGAAGACAGGGTGGATTCTAAAGGGATCAGACAAACTTGGAAATAATTATATTATTCCTTAACGTGAGCTTCTGTGAGGGTCAATGTTTTCTCTTTGGTCCTTTGTAAACACCATGATCTAAAATAAAATGGAAGATTAAAACACACCAAACACAACAACACAAAAACAAAGGACAGATCAACAACAGGAGAGACATTTGGAAGACCATCCTTAAGTTCTGAGACAATTAATGAGGTCAGTGAAACACTGATGGTCCACAAGGACTGATCTTTCTAGGATAGAGACAACGTATTACTTTTTTTTTTTCTAACATTTTTTTTCATTACTTTAAAAATCAGTCAACAAACCAACCAATCAATCCCACAACAACAGTAACAACACTTTAATAAGGAATTGTTCCAGTCGGATCCGATTCAATGGTACACAACAAAAACAACAAAATATAAAAAAAGATAAGGAATTGTTAATTTGAAAGAGATAAATGGGCCCATATTTGGTAAATAAAGGAATGTATTAGAAAGTATTATTGGAAATTGAATCAGACAGGGTTTCGAATAAGGCGGATTAGAGTGTAGCTCATAGACTGTGATGATTATTAATTTTTGGGGGGGAAAATTTGTTAAGAAGAATTCCATATCTATACCTTCCTTTCTTTCCGTAAGATGTTCAAGAGTGAGCAAGTCCTCCAAAGGATTTTTCTATTATGTAACAGGCTGAGCTTTAAGTAAAAGAATAACAATGCTAGTAGCAAAAGGTAATTTTCAAAAGCACCATCTGTGTGCCACACATTGTGGCACATCCTTTCTGTACATTGTTGTTGTTATGTGCCGTCAAGTTGGAACTGACCCATAGCTAATCCTCTAGCACATTTTCAGCGGCAGTTAATCATACAGAAAGACATTGCCAATTATCTTATTTAATATTCTCTGAAGATCAATGAGATGAGCACTGTGCCCATTTTGTTGTCAGAGGAGCTGACTTTTAGAGAAATTTAACACAAAATTCTGTAACTTTGTTCCAGGTTGTTCCACGCTCACTGTTCCTGAGGATGCTCTAAAATGGTAGTCAAGTGTTGATTATCCAAATTAATTTTGAAACTGCTTTTCTAAGTTCAAACAGTTTAGGAAACATTTGGCCATATCTTCCCGGATTACCTTGTACAACAGGAATTCTCGAGTACACATACAGGCTTACTGACTTTCATGGTGTGAGAATGCTGTTTTGGAATCCTGCAATTCAAATTGTTTTGAAGCCATCATACAGTGGAAGATAATTTGATGTAGTTTCAAAGAGTCTGAACAGGATGAAGCTAAGGGTGTAGATTCAAGAGCCAGATGGCTGGGATGGAATCCCACTTCTGCCAATTAATTGCAGTGTCTGCAATGATTCAACCTCTTTGCCTCTCTGTTCTCTCACTTGTAAAATATTACAAGTGATAGTAAAGTACCTCATAGTATCTTTTTTGCAGATTAAATGAATTAAAGCACTTACTATTGGTAAAATGTGATAAATTATATTTTGCATTATTATTGAGATAGGTAGTTTTCTTATACTATTTCTCTAATAATTTTTGTTTACTCAAATTCTTTTATAAATACATTCCTTAAACAGAAAACAATAAAATAGAAAACAATAGTTTTTCCATTGAGCACTTAATGCTGTATGCCTGGTTTATCTAATTTAACCTACACAATATTCATATAATGTTATGATTATAACATTATTTTACAGATGAAAAAAATGGAGTCCTAGAGATTCTAAAATTGTCAAAGGCAATAGAGTTAATCATAGCAGATTTTGAGTTTAAACCCCTTTTCTTTTTTTTTTTTTAAATTTAGGTTGTTTATTTTTCATTTCAATGAACATCTACAGAGATTTTGGAATTCCATTAATTCATTGTTGCACCCTTCTCCCCACACAAACCTCTCCCCCCTCCCCCCCCCCTTTGCTCCTCTCCTTGAAAAGCAAAAGTAAAACTCCCTCATTGGTACACAATCCCCCCCCGCACCTCCCCAAACCCCACCCCCTAGCCCCAAATATAATCCACTCTGCAACCCTCATTGCATACTCCTACGATAAAAATAATGCCCTAAAATATAATACTTTTAGACTATTCTCTTCCCCATAGACTTCAATGCCATAAACATATTTCATCCAGTTTTTCTCAGTCTTACCCCCACCCCAATACCAGCCTCATTCTACAACAGTGGCACCATATAGCATTTGTCCCTTTGGACTGAGATACCTCACTCAGCATAATGTCCTCCAGGGTCACCCATTTTGAATAATATTGCATGAGTTCCTTGTTTTTCAATGCAGCATAGTATTCCATTGTGCGAATATACCACAGCTTCTCTACCCATTCGTTTGTTGATGGGCATTTAGGTTGTTTCCAACTCCTTGCTATTGTAAACAAAGCGCGATAAACATGGGTATACATATATCTACTTGGATGTCATTTATGGTCTCCTTAGGGTATATTCCCAGTAGTGGAATTTGACCCCTTTTCTTATAACCTTAGTCTTCTTAACTACTGTGCTATAATTTATAACTTCCCAAACTCCCACTACCTTCTCAGTCAATACCCCTACAACACCAACCACATCAACTACTACCCTTGCCTATTCTAACCAACTTCTCAAACATTTACATTCTACTCCGGGAAGACTAACCAGCTCAGTCCCTGTGTGTGCAGAGCTTAACTGTCTCCTGGGACAGCGCATACACTGTTCACACCATTACACATGTATATCCCTTCCACTTTACAGTTTGGAAAGGCTGCTACTCAGGCTCCAAGAATATGTCAAATGTCACCGTCTCTTGGAAGTCTTCTACTTGAAATTGTATTGTGGGGAAACATGAAACCACACATTTGCCATTTCATCCGTTCTTATTTGTAAGATCAAGTGGCATTGATTACATTTGGGAGGTTGTACAATCATCACATTATGCTTATTCCTCTGTACTCGTGAAGTAATACTCCCTTATTTGCCTTTGGTTTCTTTTCCTAGTAACCATAAATACATTTTGATCTCTGCATTTTTCTGTTCTGAATATTTCATACAATATTTGCCCTTTTGTATCTGACCTATTTTAATTAGCATGTTTTCAGGAATCATCCATGTGATGTCATGTATTTCTCTTTGTGTTTGTTGTTGTGTGTCGTCAAGTGAGAACCGATCTGGAAGCTTCCTTCAGTGAGTTTTCAGAGGCAATTGATTGCATGGGAGGAGATTACCCATCCTTCCTTGGCATAGCACCTGGTAGATTTGGACCACATGCAAGGGATTGCAGTGCATTTGAATAATATTCCAATGGATGTATATACTACACTTATTGATTCCTTTATTTGAGGGTTTTGAGTTTTTCTCCCTTTTGGTTGCTGTGAATAGGTTCTTTTTTATTTCTAAGGCAAAATTAGGCTTCTTGCATTTCCTCTGAACTGATACCACACTTAGTACACTATTTGGGATTTGTCATTGTTGTTCTTGTTTTTATTTTTAAAAAATATTACAAGAAATATTTCATATTTTAAAAAATATAAAAGAAATATTTTTATTTCTTTTATATATGTTTCTCCTCTAGACAATAATCCTGTAAAAATGAAGGAATCTTTAAACTTTTCCTCTTCTTCCATATGTAAGAACTGAGTATTTTATAAGTTGAGTTAGTAATAAAAATGATAAAAAATAGGTGAATTGATGAACAAATAGTTCAAATTATTTCCTCAAGTGACACTCTCCAACAAGACTTCCTGTGACAATGGAAATATTCAATATCTGCACTGTCTAGTGTAGTGGCTGCTGTCTATACCTAACCATTGAGCTCTTGAAATACAGCTGTCATGACTAGACTATCAGTTTCATTTAGTCTTCATTTAAACAGTTATATCTGACTAGTGGCTAACATGCTAGACAGCACAGTTCTAGAGTGAGATCCAGATCATAATCTCATTGAAGGTTCTTCTGGCAAAGCCTTACTCATATTTCCTCCTCAGTGACATAGTCAATATAAAAGAAATTGTGCATACTGGAGAGATACCATGAAATGCTCTCTGTATTTAGGTGCTTTCGGGTTCTTTGCAGAGATAGCAAGTAAGGAAACAAAACATAGCAAACCAGCATCTTGCCCTTGTCTATTTTTGCTGACATATATGATATTCTTGCTGTTCTTGTGTGCCATAGAGTAGGAACCAACTCATCACTGACCCCCTAGTGGATTTTCAGAAGTAATAAATTGCAGAGGAGTAGATTGTCCATCCTTCTCCCATAGAGTCACTGGTGGATTCGAACTACGTGCCTCTGAGATTGTACCACAGCTTCTTACCACTAGATCACCATTGTTGTTAATGTACACAGCATTGAAACAGTGGAGAGAGAGAAAGAGATAAAGCAAGAGAGAGAGAGAGAGCGCTGTATAAAAAGAATATATGGTTAGGTATTATTGACATAAGTCCAGAATAAGAGCTGTATAGTAATGTGGATTGGGGGGTGGTGTGTGTGACTGTGTAACAATGAAAGATTTTTTTTTCCCAAAAAGAAAAGTGAATTGGAAAAACTAGGAAAAATGTACAACAATGGATGAGCGGAAATCCAAGTTCTCTACAAACATTCATTAAAATCTCAATTAAAAAAAAATTTAGTTTACACACTTGGCAATACCATTTCAGAAAAGGATCTTATATCAAAAGTTTACAGAATCCTACAGGGATTCCACAAGAAAAAGACTAACATAATTACAAAATGGGCAAAAGACATGCAAAGAATTTTCATAGAGGAAAATTCAGATGGCCAATAGACGCATGAAGAAATGTTCCAAGTCACTGGCAATAAGAGAGATGCAAATCAAAACCACAATGATATACCATCTCACCCCAGTAGTAGTGGCAAAGTATAACAGGGCAGCAAGTAATAAATGTTGGAAAGGAGGTGGCAAGACAGGAACTCTCATACATTGCTGGCGGGATTGTAAAATGGTACAACCACTCTGGAAGGCAGTTTGACGTTTCATGAACAAGCTGAACATAGAAATTCCATATGACACAGCTATTCACCTTCACATAATATACCTTGAGAAAATGAGAACTGAGGCACAAATGGAGACTTGTACATCAATGCACAATCAATAGCAGTGTTAATTGGAATATGGTAACAGGCCAAAAGTCCAACCACAAGCTAATGGATTGAAAAACTATGGTCCATTCACATAATAAAATATTACACAACATGCAGGAACAATGATTTTGAAAATCACTACCTAACGTGGGAGGAACTGGATAGAATTATGCTAGGTGAACTAACTCAGTCCCCTAAAGAAAAATACTGTCCAAGACCATTACTGTATAACTAGAAAGATAACTAGTAAGATGTGAATGGCGAGCCAAGGTGGGAGGGTAAGAGCAGAGGGATGAGGATGAGCAGGGGGTGGTAATCATAGGGTCACACACTTTGATGAGTGGGTGGGGGTGGGGGGTGGGGAGTGGGGGGTAAAGGAAATAGGGAAGATCCAGTGTGAAAAATAATGTATACAAACTATGTAAGTAAACCAGTATAAAAGAAAAGTTTTATTTTTTAAAAAATAGATTTAGTTTAGCAATTGAACAAGAAAAAGGTTTAAGAAATGCTTAATAAATGAATGGCTTAACACTGAATCAAAGAATGAGCCAACAGACCTGGAACTCCGAAAACCTGAGCAGACACATCACAAAGGAATGGTTTTTCTAAAGGGATCACAGTCTTGAACCAATGGCATCCACCACTGAGGGAGACATGTAGGAAGAGACTGCTGTCCTCCACAGGATACAGAAAAGCAATTATGCATTCTGGACTAGTCCAGACAATTTGATTGGGTGGCATTCCAGTCCCTTGGCAGTACCATCATACAGTTCACCTGAGGGCATTTGGATTTAGTGAATAGGAAGTAACAAGATGTTTTAGCAAAAGCCTTCCCTCTCCACACCCCCACCCCCACCCCCAGTCTTTTTTTTTTTTTCCGCAGTCCCTGTCTTGACTGGAGCGTTTTCCAAACTCCCTAGATTCTTCAGGGCTTCATGTGTGGATGGAAACTGTCCTGGGGATGTCTGAATGTGCTGAGAAACCTCGATAAATATATATCACATGTGCGAACAAATAGCCACATACCCATCCTGGAAGGACACAAGTTACATGGTGAAATCAAGTATTACTGGGTACTGATCCCTGTTCTTTTTTATACAGTTCAACAAAAAAATTAAGTAAGCTATAACATCTTCTTTTAAATAATGTTGTTGTTGTTGTTATGTGCCGTCGAGTCGCTTGTGACTTATAGTGACCCTGTTTACAACGGCCCTAAACTCTGCTCTGTCCTGTGCCAATCGCACTGCCTCTGACACACCCATCCCAATTACCCCAGTCACCAAATCAATCCACCTCATAGTGAGCCTTCCCCTCTTACGCCATCCCTCCATCCTCCCAAGCATGATGTCCCTCTCCAAGGACCAGTCTTTCTTTACAACATGTCCAAAGTATGTCAGACAAAGCCTCAGAATCCTTTCCTCCAAGGAGCAGCCCAGTTTAACCCTCTCAAGGATAAATCTGTTTGTTTTCTTAGCAGTCCTTGGTACCCTCAGTACTCTTCTCCAACACCAAAACTCAAAGGCATTAATTCTCCTTCTATCCTCCCTAGTCATTGTCCAACTCTCTGGTGCATAACAAGTGATTGCAAAAACCATGGCCTGTATCAGATACACCTTAGTCTCCAGAGAGACACCATTGCTCTTGGAAATCTCCTCTTGTGCAATTAAGTGCCTCTGAAAACTCACCAGAGGGTCAGTTATGGGTTGGTTCTGACTCAACAGTACATAATAACAGCAGCTATAATAGATTTATTATTATTATTTAAAATGAAAAAATCTTTTAAATAAAAGATTTGAGCCTGCTTGCAGGTACCTTGTAGGAAAACTCTGATGATCTGCTTCCAAAACCTCAGCCATTGAAACACCTGTGAAACATAGTTACCTTTATGCTTATTATCTGGCTATGAGTCAGAGTCACCTGAAAAACAATTGATTAGATATGTTGGTGTCATACAGAAGGAAATTATTTGTCTGTAGGAAGTTGCATTATCTTAAGACTGCACATCCCTGGTCATTAGAATCCACCAGCAGCTCCATTGGATTAAGATGGTCAGTCTCCTCCCATGAGATTTTTAGCCTCAGAAAACCAATGAGAGTCAGCTAGCAGTCAGTTCTGAATCCATGGCAATGCATGAATTTTTAGTCGATCTTGAGAGATGTGTAGGAATTAGCCAGCGTGTTGAAGAGTGAGGATTTCACTAGGGGAGAGAAAGGCCCCCTAATTACAAATGGTAGGTGGCGTGAGGGTATAAAACAGCAGATCAGAAAGGGTGAGGATCTGGGGAACTACCAAGGTGTCCTTTATATCAGAAGGCTGTTCTTCCTTGCTGGACCTTGAGAAATTATTTTTGCTGTTATATAGAGGATGGATTGACAAGAGGAAAACCTCTAAATAGAGAGGTCAAGCCAAGAAGTTGTTATATCAATTTTGGGGTGAGAGGTTTAGGGTCCCAGTTAGAATTATGGTTGTGAAAATAAAGAGCAAGACTTCAACATGTTCTAGAGAAGTGATTCTCAACCCTTTTTCTTTCTGTAAACTCCTGAAAAAGAGAACATACTTGGTGATGGCACACTTCAGGAAATGTTTCTTGAAAAGAGAATAAGAATACAACTTGAAAAATTACCCCCCCCCCATAAAATCATTATAAACAATCCATCTTCTAACCATGTGCAAAGGATGACCACTCTTCTAGAGGAAGAACAAAACTTTGCCAGGACCTAGAAGCATGTAAAAGGGGCATTTATGTGTGTGTATGTGCACACAGAGAGGAAGAGAACTTGCAGTGAGCCGTGCTTTCTGCCGTCATCATTTAATCTTATATTCACAATGGCTGCTGTAGGAGAGATATCAACCTTTTCATTTCACCAGTACGGGGCCTAAAGTCAGTGACATTCACCTTGTTACAGTCCCTAATAGTCAACGGAGGCTCCACCCGTCTAGGTAGTGAGGACCTTCTAATTGCACAGCCCGAACTTTTTGCAGCACATCTCACTACTTCTCCCTGTGAGTTTTCATGAGAGGTTGCAAAAAGGAGTGAATTTCAGGAACCAAGTTCTTAAAACTGAGGGTTTTATTCTGTTGCCCTCACTCACTCACTCACTCATTCACGCACCTATTGCCATTCGGTTGACCCTCCATTGGGTGTCTGAGGCTGTAAGTCACTTGGGAGAAGCTGCTGATGGATGTGAACCTCTAGAGAGGATGGCCATTGGATTAGCAGTGCAGCTCCCTACAGAAGAGGCCAACAGCGCCCCCTTGCTTTCTACTAATTGTTATCAAGTTAGAATCCAGCTCATGGCAGTCCATGTGTTGCTGCCGATTGGAACTATAATTCAGAGAGTTTTCATGGCTGTGACTTTTCAGAAGCAATCACCAGGCTTTTCTTCTGGGGCTCTTCTGAGTGGGTTCAAACCACACCCTTTCTGTTAGCAGCTCAGTACTTAACTGTTTGCACCACCTAGGCTTTCAGGTTGCCTTTGAGAACTACCCTTTGGCTCGAATCTTCCTCCACAGTTGCCATTGTGCTGTAGCCCCAGAATCATCCCCAGAGTTTGTTACATAAAGATGAAGGCTCACATGCTTTTTTGCTAAAAACATTCAGGGGGAAATAAGAGAGCCAGTCATTCATTTTCTTTTCCAACTCAACTGTATCTATTAAGCTAATGTATGTCAGACACTCTGCTCAATATAGAGGTAATAAATACATGTTTTTTTTTTTCCCAGACTTACTCCTGTCACCTATAGTTCAATGCAGGCTAAAATACATGTAAATAGAGATAAAATACAATTCTAGTGCAAGAGTACTAGGTGATCAAGTAGAAATGTGGGCAAGGTATCATGAAAATATAGCAGCCCATGGTTAGCTTCTTCTTGGAGGTTGAGAAAGTCTTTACCTAATTGATAGCCGGGGAACTCTTAAACGATGAGTAGGGACGTGCCCAGTGACGAAGTGAGAAAGGTTCAAAGAAGAAGAAACTGTGTCAGCAAAAGGACAGTCAGCTGAGAGCTTGTTTGGAAGATGCAAGTTTGTATGGCAAAAGCTATAAACTTAAAAAACCTCATTGCTGTGAAGTTAGGACTGGCCAATAGGGGTCCACCATTGGGTTTCTGGGCCTGTGTTGCATAGGGAACTGCTCATCTTTCTAACAAGGTGCTGTGGGTGGATTTGAACTGCCAGAAAGATGGGTTAGCTTCATAATTCCCTATGGACTGTTGTTGTTGTTAAGTGCTGTCGAGTCTCAGGCAGGACTCATAGCGACCTATGAAGAAGAGTCCTCGACGCTTGGGTGCCTTTCATCCTCTTTCCAGGTTCATAGGTTTTCCGGAGGCAAGCTATTATGGAAGTGGATGCCACTGCTCCTTTTAAGCTTCTTTTAATCGGGGAGCTCCACCCCACTCTCTGTCCATATTAGGTAGTCAATCATCAACGCATTTGACACACCAGTGTCATTGGTGTTCAGCCTCACAGCAACCAAAAGTGAACACGGTACAGCAACTTGTACACCAGGGTTATACGACCTAGAGGAATGTCTGAAGAAAAACAATGAAAGACAGGCCTGAGGGCAGCGGATTAAAAGTCACCCACCTTTGGCTTGGTAGCATTGCTTTCTGTCCACTGGGCCAGCTGATCTCTCTCTCTCCCTAAAAACTGTAAAGAAAGAGTGCAATTGTGACAGGTTTGGTATTGATTCTCGTTTAAGGAGCAGGAATCTCCCTTATTCCTTGAGTGGGAGTTAATGAGAGAGCAAGGAGTAAGGGAGTGAGGAGAGATGGCGCGAGCTTGGTGTTTCAGCAAACAATGTTGAGAGCTAGTGGGGATGGATTAGGTAGGTAAGGAGAGAAAGGTGTGACAAGGGAACTAAGTCAGCATTCCCACTGCAGATAAAACCAGGATGTCATCCTAAACCCATCTCATTCACTATCCACTTCCACAGATGTACTTTCCTATTATCAGAGGGTGAGGTGGATATAAATGGAGAGTGGTTCTCCCAAAAACTGTCTAGTCGGAAGAGTGGGGGTGGAAGACAGCACTACTGCTTGAGGAGTGACTCCATGCCTCAGCGTCTTCCCCATAGCAACAATATTAGTCCTTGACACCTAGATGCTTCTTCCTTCCTTTGTTTTTGCTTCCCCTATTGCCTGAAGGTTTGCCTCTTCTTTTGACTTGCATAATTCTCTCATCTAGCTGGAGGCTTCATATAAACACTGTGACACTGGTAATATTTCATTGTCATTTTCGGCTCTATTACATCTTTCTCTCAATCATTCTTTAGAGGAGGAGATGTCATCTAGAGGGGTTCAGCAGCTTGCATAAATGCGTTATGAATCTTCATGATTTCAAGTGGGTTACCCAACCCTTTCCAAGCGGAACCAGGCATCTGGTAGCTCCAAAGTGTGAAAAGGACATTATGCATATATATGCAGAGACACATGCCCCACAGCGCTTTCAGTGTAGCTGCCACACTTTCAATCACACATATGGGCCATATGCAAGAAGCCCTGAGAATGCCTCTGACACACCCTTTCTTTCCACTTTTTCTCGCGCCTTTTTTTCCTTTCTCTCTCAAATTCTTTTAAAAAACAATTTTTCAATTTGATTTTTCTAAGCCCATGAAAAGAGATATGAAAGGCCTGAATATGCATGTTGTATGCTGTATACACGCATATACATACATACACTTCATGTATACATGCAAGTGACCTTGAACAGCTACACAGTGCAGAAAGATGCAGAATCAGAAAAGCCACAAAGGCGCAGCTTCCATGAAGTTCCATACAGAAAGAATGTGGGTTTTTTCCCCTCTCTCATTATTTTGGAGGTACTTAGGCTGTCAAAGTTACAATTGAATCTGGAGAAAGTGTACTTGAAATAAATATAGACATATTGACAATCAGCAGAGGGAAAGATACCTTCATCCAGCTTCCAGCCACCGTTCTGGTGTGAAAGCTGCCGGTGATCTCACATGTCTATAAGGTGGGTTGTTGCTGTTGCATGCCTTCGAGTCATAACCATAGTTGACCCCCTAGAGGTGAATTTGAACCACATGCTTTTGGGATTGCAGAGCCGTTTCTTACCACTAGGCCACCAGAGTTCACTATAAGGTGGGTAATATTTGAAAATAAGGCTCTGGAGGTGTTCCAGACATGGTACACACAAGGTGGAAACCTGTGGTTTTTCACATTTTACAATTGCTGAGCTGTTATCAACCCTGAGGCTTGAAAGATTTAACAGGATTGCCAAAGCCATCTGATTTAGGACCAGTCAGAAGCTCAGAGACCTGCTGATTCTGCTATTCCTCACAGCATTCCTGTGCTGCAAAGATGGTGTCTTCCTCTCTAAGGTTGGGTGGTGGAGGGTGAAGGAGCGCTGAGAAGTGGGGCAGTAAAATGTGGGCTTGACAGAGTTGTGAGGGACATACTGTTGATCACAGAACCTGATCAAACACCTTTTTCACAATAAATTCCAATACTTCCTTTTTCCACCCAATGACCTAGTGTAGAGATAGAGAAGATAAGGCAACTGCCTTTGACATAGTTTAATGTCCTCAGCAGTAAACTTGAACAGCACCTCTACCAGCTTACCATTTACAGCTGTAGGACCTCATTTAAGCACCTTCCTTGTATCTGCTGGTACTTACTTACTAGATCTGTAACATGTGAGTGGTGATATATTTGTTTCCCTTCTTTCCCTTCAGCTTTTAACCTTTTCTTTGTCATATAATAGTTTGTTAACAATGACTCTATCAAGTCATGTTTCTAGACTATTCTTATCTATTTGTATATCTATCCATTTACCTAATAAATGAATGATCTAATCACTTATCCAGTGCACCTGTAGCAAAAGTACCACAAGTGGATAGTTTAAAGGATAAATTAATTTTGTTAAAACGTAAACCCTTATTGTCTTGACATTGATCCCAAAGCACAGTGACCTTCAAGGATGGACCAGAACTACCCCAATGATTTCTGAAGCTGTAAGTCTTTGTGAAAGTAGATTGCCTTACCTGTCCCCTCAGGAGCACCTGGTGGATTTGAACTGCTAACTTTTTAGTTAGAAGTCCAGTGGTTATTCCACTATTCCACCAGGGCTCCTTTGCCACAGTTTTGTTGTTGTTGTATATATTGAGTTGGAACTGAACAATAGCTGACCTTCCATTGGATTTTCAGAGGTAGTAAATCGGGAGGAGGTTGACTATCTTTCTCCTGTGGAGCAGCTGGTGGATTGCTACCAGTACCTTTGCATTAGCAGCACTATTCCTTAGCACTAAGCTCCCAGGGCTCCCTTTGTCACAGTAGGTTAGAAGTTCAAATCCAGCCTTCAGGGGAAGGATTCCTCTGTCTGCTCTGGGGAAAATTATTGTCTCAGCTTCTCTGGTACTCTTCTTGATGTTCTTGAAAGTTCCCTACGTAGCATCTGTATTTCTCCCATGTATATTTGCTTACTTCTGTGTCTGATATGCTGTCTTATATCTCAGAAATGGTGGGTTTTAAAACATTCCCTACAATTATATATCCTTATTAACATAACAAGGGAAATCCTGTTCCCAAATAGAACTACATTCATAGGGATAGTATTGTTGTGTTCCGCCAGGTTAATCCTTATTCTTAGCAAGCCTATGTAACAGAATAGAGCTGTCCTATAGAGTTTTCTAGGCTGTAATCTGGTGGCAGCTTGTGTAATATGTTGGGCTTTTACCTGACACATTGTTAGTTTTGATGCACCAGCCACTCCTCCTGAGAAAGATGGACTTTATTCTCCTATAAAGATTTAGAAGCTTGGAGACTTGATGAAGGACCACTGTCAGAACTTAGTTTGAACTTAGTTTGAGTTGTGATGGGAAGAGATTACTGGATCTCTGTACTTCGTGAAACCTGGATGGGTTTTAACTAGACTCTTTGGTTAGCAGCTGGGCATTCCATTGTTGTACCATCAAGTTTCTCACTTCTACTGGTATATGAGTGAAGATTTACATTCCATTATGATTCTATTCATGATGTAAACCAAATCATTTCACAAGGTTAAACCAAATGATTTCTCATTCTTTCATCCCTGTTCTTGAGGTCTTTGCATGACACAAATGGTGCCAGCCTGCTCACCTAAAGGGAGTTCTGGTGGACCAGTCCAGAGAGTTGGGCTACTGCCTTGAGAGTGGTTCCTCTCTGCTGGCTTGAATCCACCAGTGGCTCCAAGATAGAAAGGCAAAGTCTACCTATGCAAATTAGGGCCCCTGAAAATCCACTGGAGGGCCAGCTCTGAATGGATTTTGACTCAGCAGCAATGAGAGTCTTGAGATTAATCTAAAAGTTGTCAGTTCATACCCCTTCTGCAGCGCCTTAGAAGCAAAATCAGACAAACCAAATGGTTCTGTAAAAAAAAACAACAAACAAAAAAAAACCACCAAGAAAATGAAGCAGTTCTACTCTGTAGTGCATGACATTGTTGTGAGTTGGAATTGACTGGATAGCAATGGATTTGACTTCAAGAGTTCTATACTCTTGAAGTTTTGTTATGTGTCTTTGAGACGGAACTGACTCAAAGCTGGCCTTCGAGTGGGATTTCAAAGGCTGTAAATTACTTGGGAGGAGATTGCTCACCTTTCTTCCTCAGAACTCTTGGTGGATTCAAGCTGCATACCTTTGGGTTAGCAGTACAGCTGCTTACCACTGGGCCACTGACTCGCCCTCTTGAAGCTCTAGAAGTCTTAAAATTTCCATGTTCTAAGAGAAGAATGAGTGAAGGTTTCTAGGTGGAATAATATCCGGTGGAAGAAGGATAAGGAGGACCTTGATCTAGGTCAACCACTAGCGTTGCTGTGGTTGGTAAGTTCCACAGAGTCTAGTTTGACTCATAATGTCCTAACCTGCACCATCTTTATCCTCCCTAACGATTGTGGGCCCATTGCCACAGATACTTATTAATCCATTGCTTTGAGGTTCTTCCTCTCTCTCACTGACCCTCCACCTTGCCAAGCATGTTGTCCTTTCCTAAGGAACAGCCTTTCCCAACAACACGCCCAAAATATATGAGCTTTACCACTTTGCCTCTAAGGAGCACTCTGGTTGTACTTTCTCCAAGATGTACTCGTTTTGTTCTTTTGACAGCCCTCTTCTTAAACACTGCAACTCAGGTAATTCAATTCCTCTTCAGTCTCCCAGAGCACTGACCTTTAAATCATTTGCTATGCCTCTTGTAGATGGACATTGAATAAGGATGACAGGAGAAGACACTTTTAGATACCTAGAATTTTGTTATGTAAAGAGGAGTGGTCAGGATAAGAAAAAGACTCCACTTCCTAAACAACATGCCTCTGGAAACTCTGTGAACTTTGAGAAATGACGATAGTTATAGAATGGCTTCAGGTCTTTTGTTAACAAGGGTCACTATGAATAATGCTTAACTCCACAGCAATCACCAACAAACAGCAACATCCAAATCTTCAGTGGATTTAACAAAACTTACTTACTTAAACTAAAATCGGATAATGGAAATGGTCCTAAGCAGTGTTTATAAATCTGAAAGAAACTCAGAGGAAGCCAGACCTCTCCTGGGAGGTGGTGCTCCTCCCTCACTCCTATTGCACTTGAGCAAGATTTTGGCAACTTTGCTGGAGGTCAGAGTTCCCTGCTGGACAGTAATGTGCATGAGAACCAGAACTAGGTCCCTTCTTTTTCAGATGTACTTCTGAATTTGAATTTTGAATGAACAAATGAGGATCACCCTAATACACCTAAAATGTTAATGCCTGAGTGTGGAGTAGGATCCAGGAGAATGAGAACCTATGATCTTTTTATAATAGCAATTCTCCTGGAACACTTCCTGAAGACACCCCAGAGCGCTTTTGCAAATACTTACATTTTTCTGTAAGCTTGTCAAACAGCTTTTCCTTGCCTGTTGTGCAGCTGTGAGTGTGGGAGCTCTTTCCTCTGGAGACCTGGGCATATGTTCTCTCCCTGAGAAAATCTGGGCAAGAACCCCCAAAGGACGCATTGTACCCCTCTCTTAGCCAAGAAAGAAAAATCCTGCCTGAAATACTCCCTCGGTCCATGAGTAAAAGCATGAGCTGGGAATAGAGCTTTAGAAATTGTGTGTGTTAAAGTGAAGAGTGAATTGATATATGGGTCAGAAATTCTGGGTTTCATTCGTGATCTCTCACAATAATTATTGTAGGATAAGCTCTCTGGGGTTTAATTTCTCCCCAGCGGATACGATTAAGTCAAAGAATGTGGCAAGATATCTTCCAGCTCTCCATATTCTGGATTTTATGGACATTTCCTAGAGTTGTGGAGCTGAAAGAGTAATGAGATTGCCCTCATTCTGCTTTCTCATTTCACAGATTAGAAAACTGAGGTGATGGCCTAATGGAGGAGGGATTTCCTTGGGATCCTAAAGGCGGGAAGTTTGAATTCACCAGCTCCTCTATGGGATAAAGATGGACAATCTCCTCCTATCAGAAAAGATTGAAAAGCCACTAGGAGGAGGACGTTGTAAGGTCAGCTGTGGGGGAGAGTCAGTAGGGGAAGAGGGAAGGAGAGGTAGAAGGAGAAAGGGGGAGGGGGGGGAGAGAGAGAGATTGATTGATTTGCCAAAGACCACAAACAAACTCTTTTACAGGCAGAGTCCAGAATAGAACCAACCTCTCCAAACCACCAAACCAAAGACTTTAACCTTTACAGATGGGAGATTACGTTACAAATCTGATGACTGCTATGAGTTGATCTGGGAGAATGCTTCATGCACATAAACAAGCAAAATGTGCATAACTATTTAAGGGAAGTTCATGGACTTCAGATTAAAAACCGTTATGCTGCACTCTATTGCTCAAAATAGATGTTGCTTTTACAAGGTTAAAAGTCAGCCTGGTGTGCTGAGAATTGGAACCAAATGTTAAAAAGAGATATATTTTTATGTGACGGAAAGTGTGCCTCTGGCTTCTTTGCTTTAACAGCTTCATTTGTGCAGAAAGTTTCTCAGCACAACTGGAACAAGTTTGGGTTTATATCTGCCATCCAAATAAGTTTGAGTCACCTGTTCTGTTGATGGCAGTTTCTGATTTTAAACAAATCAGTTCCCTCTTTAAACACCACAGCTACTATTCTTCTTACATATATTTTCTGCTAAATTCAGTACACTGACTTACTGGAGCCAGATAACACGAGAGGGGTATGGCTGAAACAGAAAAGGTATTCTCATTAGCCATGTCTGAAGGTAGCCTCTACTAATTAGTTCTTAAATTGAATCCTCAGGCCAGGTACCTTAGAATACCCTTCTGCCTTGGAAACATTTAATTTTGCACCTCTTCTCAAACCTACTGATTGAGAACCTTCAGGAAGTGAACCTGCGCCACCTCAAAAATATTCTGCCAATTTACACACTCTCCAGGTAATTTTTATTCACATGTACATTTTAAAACTACCATTCCTACATACCTGCTTAAATGCTTTACATCTTCAGTAATTTTAACTCGATTATAACACGGAAGCTCTAGTGGTGTAGTCTGTAGGGTGTTGCACTGCTCACCCAGAGGTGGTGCCTTGCCACTGGTTCAAATTCACCAGCAACTCTATGAGAGAAATCTTTTCAGTCTCTTCTGAGGTGGTATGTATAGCCTTCGAAAATCTCCTGGACAGTCATTTTTGCCTCTAAGGCAGTTAAGTTGAATTGAGTTGAGTAATGTTCTCTTCAGTGACTCTGAATTGTTGACATAATGTAGAATCCTGACTTTTGAAGTTTGTGTTTTGTTTCATTTGAGATTCAGTGGGGTTAGTGACTGTGGAGGGCCAATGTGCATGACGAGGCATTGTGGAGGGGAAACATGGTGATCGAGGGTCTTCACTTTCACAGGTGCATGCCTTCCATTGAAGAATTACCCTCATGGCTCTGCTTTATTTTCTTAAACTGTAGAAATAGCTAGTGTCTTATTCCAAAAAAATATTTTAACAGATGGTAAATGTAAGACGCATGCCTACTTTTGACATCAAACAAGCTAATACACACACACTCATATACTGATAGAACAAAACCCACATAACAACTTCTGTATCTTAACATTTTTGAGATTTAAAATGCTGTAAGTTTGAAATTAAAGAAGAAGAGACTGTAGTAAAGAAATTCATGAATATCTGCTCCTTTGGATCAAAATACTGAGTCAACGAGATGTATTTGAAATGTATGTCCAGGGAGCTAGAAGAAGAATGTGTGGACGGCTCCAGCTCTCTAAGTGGTGCAGGCCCATGGGTAAACCCGATGGGATGCCCTTTTCTGACCTAAGGCTTCTCTGGCCTGCTCTGAACTTAAGTGAGTTCCTGAAGATAATTCATTCAGTTATTTCTTACCCTCCTGCCTTGAGTTTTTGCTTTCTAGAATGCCTCAATAAGTAAATATCCTTTGCTTTTATATAGAGTTCTAGTGGTGTTGTCTGGTGGTGGAGAATTGAGCTACTAACATGGGGTAATTTCCTCCTGTGTGCTTTACAACCTCAGAAACCCAATGGTGGGTCAGCTGTGAATCAGTTTTGTCTTGATGACAATGAGAGTGAGTGAGAATTTACCTCTAGAGACTTCTGACCCAAATCACTTGATTCTGGAAGGGTTACAAGGGCAAGGCCAGTCTTTAAAGCTTCGTCTCAGTAATTTTGTTGTTGTTAGGTGTCATCAAGTTGTGTATAACGATTCTGTGAACAGCAGATCTGAACCCTATCCTAGTCTATGCCATCCTCATCAACTCTCAATACATGAGCCCATTGCTTTAGTCACTGTGTCTATCCATCTTGTTAAAGGTATTCCTCTATTTTGATGACCTGTCTTTCAAAGCATGATAGCACCTTCCAAGGTGTAGCTTCTTCTAGCAATATACCCAAAGTGTGAAAGACAAATCTTCACAATCTTTGCCTGCAAGGAGCATATGAGGTGCAGTTTTCCCAAGACATATTTTTTTGTTATTCTGGCAATAAGTTGGATATTCAGTACTCCAATGTACTTAACGACATTAATTTAACAACTTAAAGGCATCAATTCTCATTTTGTCCTGACTCTTCTGTCCCAGATTCTGCCAACCTTTATCTCTTTGGCATACCTAGATCACCATGCTCTGCCAAGACTATAGTTTAGAAAACTGTGCCCAAGTAGAGAGCATGACAATCATGGGGACCAGATAAATTAGACATTTTTGAAGTCACAATTACCTTTGAAGTTATAGTCTTGTACTGCCTTAAATCTAAAAGATTTGCTTCATGTATGTCCTCGTATCAGAAATAGCAGAGAGAATGTAAAAGTTCCTTTGAATAAGAGTTTGTAGTTGACCATATAGTCTTATACTCACTGTAGATGGTCATCAAGGAATGACACATTGCCTCCTTTAATTTGATGCTTGACCATGGAATGGTAACAGTCTTGCAATAATGTAAGCAAGGGATTAATTATTGTTGACTTGACTATTGGTGGTTGTTTTTTCCCTAAGAAACTGTGTCCCTATAGCAATCTATTAAAGTTACCCTTGCCATGTCCCATTATTCTTCCATCGATGCACTGCATTCAGCTATGTTTAAGATGTTCTATCATTAAAACAGCAGCGGGAATTCATAAACCAAGCTTGCTGTCAGTACTGGACTTGTAGGATTAAAATAATCTTCTATCAGGCTCTATCACAAGAATGCTTTTCTTTGACTTTTGGCAGAATCTCCAACCTGAGCATATGCCAGTTGACATGGGAACACTGAAGCCGGCAATTTAAGGATTTCCACGTTTGCCTGCAGTGGTAAGATTTTAAGATACAGCAATGAAATATACAAAATATTACTGTGCTCTGGCTTTTATCATGAGATATGAAACTAAAGTTAAAAAGCATAGGGATCTTTCATCAAAACAGATACTGCACCATACGAGATTATGTAATCCATAAACATTGACCATAATATTATTTGGAATGGTGAAAATGGAAAATGAAAATTATATCTGCATTTCTTTATTTCCATGCAAATGGGATAAGAAGCAAAATGGTTTCTATTTTAAACAATGAAACTGCTCTTATTCTTAAGAGATAGAATTATCAGAGCACAACGAGACTTAAAGGTTAAGATCAAGGTGGAGGAAGAGAGGGGAAGTGACTCTCTTTTTAATTCCATGGGGGGCAGTCATGCCCTTAACATGAGGCTAGAGATTGGGTTTCTAAAAGAGTGAAAACTTTAGTAAATTACAGAAGAGATTGAATAAAAATGAGGATGCCTGCTGCTGTTAGTGTGCATTTCCAAACACTGAAGGTTTGTTATCAGGGGCACAGCTACACTATGTTACTGAGAAGTAAATTTAATGGTAAAAATGTTGGCAGAGGGATTGTAAGTTGTGTTACACCAAGGTTGTTTTCATGTGATATGTATAATATATATGCACACAAATATGTGTATGTATAAAATCAAGCTATGCTGCATTCCCGAAGGCCTGCTGTTCAAATCCATCAGCTGCTACACAGGAAAAGGATGAGCCATCACCTTCCATGCAATCAATTGCCTCTGAAAACCCGAAGGAGGGTCAGCTATGGGTTGGAATGACTCCATGGGACACAACAACCAAAGAGTCCCATCCTGGAAAAGCTGTAGCTCTTAGGGAACTCTGATGGCCTAGTGGTAAGAAGCTGTACTGCAATCAGGAAGGCACATAGTTCAAATCTACCTGCTACTCTTCAGGAAAAGGATGGGTGATCTCATCCTGTGTGATTAACTGCCTCTGAAAATTTACTGGAGGGTCAGCTGTGGGTTGGTTCTAAATCAATGGTACACAAAAACAACAGCAGTACACACACACACACAGAGAGAGAGAGAGAGAGAGAGAGAGAAGGGGGGGAGGTACAAATTTGACTACTTGTCAGAAGGTTGGCTGTTTGAGCCCATCCAGAGATGCCTCAGAAAACAGGCTTGGTGATCTGAAAGGTTACTCCTTTGAAAACAGGAGCTACCGACCCCTACATAGCAGTTCTACTGTGTATACTTGGTATTGTCATTAGTCAGAATCACCTTGACAGCAACTAAAAGCAAATCTCTCTCTCTCTCATATTTGTTGATTATGTAAAGAAGATACAACATTTACCTATGTTATGCTGATGATACAACCTTAATTGCTTAAAGTAAGGACAGTAAGGAAAACTTGAAGCACTTGCTGCAGATAATCAAAGAATACAGTATTCAACATGGTTTGCCATCTCAATGTCAAGAAAACAAAAATTCTTACTACTGAACCAACAGATAACATCACAGTAGATGGAGAAAAAAATTGAAACTGTCAACTATTTCATCTTACTTGTATCCACACTCAATGCCTTTGGTACCAAGCAGTCAGGATATCAGGAGTTATATTGCACTAGGAAAGTCTACAGTCAATGTCCTCTCTAAATTATTGAGGAACATTGGTGTCAATTTGAGGAATAAGATACACTTGATTCAGGTCATGTTTGTTTCAGTCATTTGCTATATGTCTGAGAGCTGGACAGTGAATAAAGATGACAGAAGAAAAATTCATACCCGTGAACTGTGGTGTTGAAGAAGGGTACTGAATATCCCATCAAATTCCAAAAGAGTAATCAGACATGTCTTAGAGAAGGTAGAGCCCAAGTGTTCTTTGGAGGCAAAGGTGATAAAACACCATTCAGAACTGTTGTCCATAGGATCTCTATGAGTTGTACTCATGGTATCTAATAGCAGCAACAAATTTGAAATACATACCTATTGCATAGGTGCTGGTTACCACTAAGCAACCAGAGCTTGCTCGCTTGCCCTCTCACTCTCTAGATCTAATCTATATCTATACACATACATAATATATAAAATTTGTGTGTATATATATATATACATACACATACAAATATAAAATTTGTGTATATATGTGTATTTCTAGAAAGATAGGATATTACCCATCTTTGTCCCACAGATGATAAACCTGAACCACCTTTCTATTTAAGTATGTATTTATGTATGTTTGAGATATCTACACACATACTCACAAACATATGAAGAGAGAGAGCGTGCTCTGGTGGTCTAATGGCAAGAAGCTGTGCTGCAATCCTGAAGGCACACAGTTCGAGGCCACCAGCTGCTCCATGGGAGAAGGATGGGCAATCTCCTCCCGTGCTATTAATTGCCTCTGAAATCCTGCTGGAGGGTCAGCTATGGGTCGGTTCTGACTTGGTGGTACATAACAACAGTGTACACACATACACACACATATACACATACATACATGCAGGCATATATGTGTTTATATATACACGACATACATAGAATACTCACACACATATACACTCATTCTTCTGTCAATGATGTGATTAGATTCTAAACACCAAGTCATTGTGCGAAAATTGTTGTATGCAAAATTGAAAAATAATCGTATACTAGCACCAAATGGAGGAAGATTATATCATTAAATAACTGCCTAATTACACCATTATCTAAACTATCAAACCACTGAAAATCATGACCTTGCCAAGTTGATACATAATCCTAGCCAGCACAACCAGCCTTGCTTTTGCCTAGCAACTAGGCATTCATTACTGCCAGATATGTCATTAATATGCAAAATAGTCAGATAATATATTTAAAGTCTTGTTGCAAATATAAAATGTTGGATAATGAGGTAGTTGATAAGTGGGGAGTTGGTATATAAAAATGCATGTATACTCACTTACACACAGTAATTGAAGGTCAGTCTTTTAATACTAGAATAAAGTAGCAACTAAACATCTATATCTTTTGTGTGAGATAGCAGGACCATATAATCAAAATAACATAGCAGTTGTGCTATGATGTGGTTAAAAAAAGTCATGTAGGCCCCTGGTGTATTCTCTGGACCCTGAATTATTGGGGCTAATGCATCAGAGAGTTGGACAATGACTAGGGAGGACAGAAGGAGAGTGGATGCTTTTGAGCTGTGGTGCTGGAGAAGGGTACTGAATGTACC
>NW_006399914.1:1680253-1713495 GCF_000299155.1 Elephantulus edwardii
GACTATTCCACTTTTAGCTTAGGAGCTTTTATTCTCAAAATCTATTTCTAGAACAATGGGAGAATGCCTGGTAGAAACATTGCTTGGACTGATGCATGCAATGGATGATACAGTTTCACATAATTATATGTATGTGTGTGTGTATATAAAATTAAGTGAATGGACCAGTACGGTCTCTTTTGTTTGATTATCACATTCCCCAGAAAAAAAATTACTTTGCACTTGAGCTAAATTTTTATTTCATGATTTGAATATGCTTTTTAGGAACTATCAATAAACTCTAGTTCCCACATGTTAAGTCATATTTTCTCATACATACTTGCAATTCAAGATACTCTCCTAATTAAAGACTTCATTACATCTCAGCATTAGAAAGATAAGAGTAAAACTGAGCTGCATCTTTTAAAATCCTCAGGAACTCACAAAGGAGGGGGGAGGAAAAGATGAGGGAAACACATTTTATTGACCTTAATGAAACCATAAACCTCTTTTGAAAATTTCATTTAATAACTCACCACTGGACCACAGGATTCATGGTTCTATATGAAAAGACACCTAGTAAATACTGCATTTTTTTGGAATAGAAAAAGATTTCCTTGAAACTAGCCTGGATACTCTTAATCTTGTAGAAAAACAGACAAAAAGCACTCAAATAAGAACAAAAAGGGTTGCCTTCCTGTGGATTCCATCTAAGGAGGACACTAAACATAGCAGAGTAGAAGTACACTTCACGGGGTTTATAATGGTGACTTTTAGGAAGTAGATTAGCAGACACTTTTTTCTGAGGCGTCTTTTGTGAACTTGAGTCTCCAACCTTTCATTTAGCAGCGAAGTGCGTGTTAACCATTCTTAAACCCACAAATAACCAAGCATTCTGCCATCAAGTTATTACAACTCATCCCAACCCTATAGGAAAATACAGAACGAATCCATTGGTGTTACAAGGCTGTACATTGTTGTGGAAACAGACTGTTTCACATTTCTCCTAATGAGAAATTGGAGGATTTGAACTACCAGTATTTTCCTTAGAAAATCAAACCAAAAACCATACCCACAGCTTCCACAGTGATTTTGATTCATAGAGACCCTCACCCCAGGTTCCAGGGCTGTATATCTTAATGGGAACAGGGGATTTAATTTTTTTTTCTTCTTAGACTGACTGGTAAATTTGAACCCCTGACCTTTTAACTAGCAGCCCAACATTTAACTCATGATGCCATCAAAGTTCCTTTGGAGAACTAAAACAAAAACCCCAAACCCACTTCTATTGAACTCAACTCACTGTAACCCTTTATTCAAATAGAAGGCTCCTAATGTTTTTTTTCCTCTCTAGGAGTGACTGGTGGATTCAAATAGTTGATTTTTAATTTTCTACTACTCTACCAGTGATAAAGAATATAGTATGTCTTGAACAGTAATATTAAAATCTGTTGACCAAAAAGACTCCTTTAAAAAAAAAAGGCTATTGAGGTAGACTGATTTAGTAGAAAGGTAATAATTTAAGAGATGAAGTAACCTCACTCCTAACCCTAACACTAGAGGTGATTTAGAGGATTCTTTTGCCTTTTACATTTTAGTCATTTAATTGTCAGGTATTAGTTTTCAATCTGTAAAATAAGGATATTATATATCCTACTTTCTGTGTAGGTTAACTCAAGAGTAAAACAAAGGAAACATGTTAACGATCTTGGAGACTATTTACATTATTGCTGGAAAGGTGATTCCTTGTTGATATAGCATGATTAATTTTAAAATAATATTATTGTTGCAATGACAGATACCTAGACCAAAGCAACAGAATTGAGCACCTAGGAATTAACACGTCTATCTATGGACAACTTAAATTCAACAAGGAAATAAGACCTATTAAATTGGGAAACGACAACCTCTTCAACAAATGGTGCTGATGAAATTAGACTTCTGTCTGTAGAAAGCTGAAACAGGATCCAAATTTCACATCATATTAAAAAAAATCAACTCAAGGTTGATCCGAGACCTAGGAGTAAAGCTCCATACCATTAAGATTAGAAGAGACAAGGTAGAATGAAACTTTAGAAGGTCTAACCTATGATATAAAAGGGCTGGCAAATTCAGCCAGAAATGCACAACCAGGGAAGGATAACATCAATGAATGGGACCTTCTAAAATTTAAGTTCATGTGTGTATCAAAAACCTTTTCTTTTAGGTTAAAAAGAAAAACCAATTGACTGGGAAAAAAACAAAAATACAACATTTGGCAATGACATCTCAAACATGAGTCTCATAATGAAAATCTATAGAATGTATGGCTTCTGGAAGAAGAAGTCTGATAACCCAATTACAAAATGATCAAAAGATCCAGATCTTTCACGGAGGAAGACAGATGATCAACAGACACATGAATAAATACACAAAGTCATCAGCAATAAGAGAGATGCAAATCAAAACTACGATGAGATAATATCTCACCCCAGGAGCAGTGGCAAAGTTTAACAGGACAGCAAGTAATATTGGAGAGGGTATGAAGAGATTGGAATTCTCATAAACCATTGGTAGAAATGTAAAATGGTACAACCCCTCTTGAAGACAGTTTGGCATCTCCTCAAAAAGCTGAGCATAGAGATTCCATGTGAACAAGCTATATCACTGCTGGGAATATACCCCAAGGAAAACAGAACTGAAATTGAAACGGAGATGTGTATACGAATGTTCATAGCAGCATTATTCACAATAGCAAGAACATGGAGACAGCCCAGATGTCCATCAACAAATGACTGGATTGAAAAATTATGGTATATCACATGATGGAATACTATGCAGTACTCAGGAGCAATGATTTTTAAAAATACTATATAACTTGGGAAAGCCTAGGAAGCATTATGCTGAATAAATTAATACGGGTGCATAAGAACAAATACTGTATAAGTCCACTGCTGTACAAACAGAAGGCTGACCAGTGAGATGTATGTGGATATACAAATGATTTTTAGCTGATGTTCGTGAAGAGTAATAAGTAGTTAGAACTATACTATCAACGAAAGGAAATCCTATCTAAAAAAGTACCAGAGCTATGTCATGCCTTCCTTGGAGCCCTCTGCTAGAAAAGTAAAATCAAGTCTTAAATAATGCCTTTTTAAATTATATTCTCTATTCTCTGGAGACTAAGGTACTGATCCAGGCCATAGTCTTCTTGTTATTTGTTATGCATCAGAAAGCTAGGCAATAACTAGGGATGATAGAAGGAGCTATGGTGCTGGAGAAGAGTATTGAATATATCATGGGCTTCTAGGAGAACAAACAGGTTTGTCCTGGAGAGTGTGAGACCAGGCTGCTCCTTGGAGGCAAAGATTCCGAGGCTTTATCTAACATACTTTGGGCATGTTGCAAAGAGGGGCCAGTCCTTGGAGAGGGTCATCATGCTTGGGAGGGTGGAGGGATAGCTCAAGAGAGGAAGGAAGACCGTTGATGAGATGGATTTACTCAGTGACTGGGGTAATAAGGGTAGGTATACCAGAAGCAATAAAGTTGACACAGGATAGAACAGGTTTCAGTACTGTTTCTGGTACATATAGGTCACAAATTACTCAACGGCACATAACAACAAGAGCAACAGTATTATAAATGTAGGGCCATACTGTATCATATCTCTGTGAAGGTAAAATATATATATTTTAAACAAAAGTTTTATTTTGTACTGCTTTGGTTACAAAGCCCATATACATTGTTTTTCACACCAGATCTTTCCCATTTCCTTTACCCACCCCTCCCTCTACCCAGCAACCTATGCAACCTTATGATTACTGCCGCCCTGCCCATCCTCACCCCTCTGCTTCTACTCTCCCCCATTTGGATCCTCTTACACATTTTACTACTTATCTTTATGTAAAATATCTTGTACCTGCTTTCTGATATGTAATAGTGACTGTACGATATCAGAAGTGTTTTCTTAAATGATATTATTCTAGAATGTTTTCTTTCAAAATGATGATTAAGAAGTTTAAAGAAAAAAAATGGTGCCATATACCACAAAAGTAACAGAATGTTGCTGTTTTCTGAGGTTTTGTTTCCTACCTTTTTTCGATAGAGTGTGCTGGATATCTCTTTTATTTTTGTTCTGATGACTTCAGAACCTGGAAAAGCTGTTGCTGCTATTACTGCAAAACATACTATGATTGGTTTTTTTATATAAATATACACACATATATAATTTGAACGTTTGGATATTTTTGTTGTGCTATCAACTTTGGAAAAAGTAGTCCAGTTGTCGCATGTTGAGCTGGCATTGTACAGAAATTAAAAGCTATATTGGTGCAGAAAACTTAAGCTTAAATTTTTTGCCATTTGTACACGGAAAACTGTATTAAATACACAAAGTTTTATCTACTTGAGTTTCATTACAGAAACTAATAAAGTATTTAAACAAGTAATTATTATTAAAACAATAATTTTATTATTCTGGTTTAAGACTTCATATTGAATAAGGGTTTAGAACTATCCTTTGCCCTGATAGACACATTTATGTGATGCATTGGTTTGTGTTTATTTTTTTCCATTTAACTGTAATTAACAAGAAAAATCAATTCTATTTGTATCTGAAATAATCCCCGGGGCTTGAGCATAACACTGACTCCCAAAATTTCAGTGTCATACTAATTCCTAAAAGAAAGCGCACAAAGAGCATCAAAGGAAATTTGAAATAAAAACTCTATCATTCTGTTAATGAGATGGGGAGCAAAGGGTCTCTGGGTGAAGGTATCCTTGAGGTGAATCAGCCCTTCCCAAACCTGTCTTGCTCTCTTTCCTTTCAGAACTTGAATTTTACTAACCCAATGCTATGCTGATCTCCCTGCCCCTTTTCCTTCTCTCTACCCCCTCCAGTCTCCTTTCTTGTCTCCTTCACACCTCAGAAAGTCCTTTGCTTGTTTACAATCTAGGATTTTTTTTTCAAGATATTGACCCACAGCCCTCTGCTTCCATAAATCCTGCTTTAAGTGTTTGATCTGTAAGACAAATACACCCCCAAAGCCCTGAGTTTACTCTCTGACTCGGTTTCATTATAAACGCTGTAGACAATCAATATGAATAGGGAGGAAAATGTCTTGGGTCAAAAAACACAATTTGCTTGAACACACCGAAGTCTTTGCCCCTGCAAAGAACTGTTGACTACAGATCTTTTGAGAATAAAGCCATGATGGTTTGAAAAGGAAACCTAAATAATAATCAGATATTCCAAAAATTATACATGACGTAGAAAAGCCCCCAGAGCTTCCAGCTCATGTACTAACATTAGAAGCAAGTGAGACTTACAAATAATGGGTGAAGTTAAACATAGTGGTTCACATTTTTGTCCAGAGTGCAAGAGATGGATGCTAACATAATGAATGTATGTCAGAGAAACTGGCTGATACATGAAAGAGTATCATCTATTCACTTAGCTTCAGGAGTAAAGTTTGTACATTATGCAAAATTTGCCTGGGTGCACTGTCATCCTCCTTGGCAATGCTCTTCTGTGGCCCCAAGACAGACAACCGTCGAGAAGCATCATAGCACTTTCCGTATTAGCATGCATCCTCCTTTCTGTTGATTTGTTCTCCCAAGAGAACAAGAATTACCTGATGTGGCTTTGACCTATGACGTACTTCTATCCTCCTCATAGAACCTAGATTAAAACTTCTTTGGAGGGCAATATACTGAGAGTATTATGAGGGGGTGGGGGGAAAATTATAAAATGAAGTTGTTGTTTTTAAGTGTCGTCGAGTCACTTGCGACTCATAGTGGCCCTATGTACAACAGCCCTAAACCCTGCTCTATCCCTTGTAGATCTTATTGTCTCCAACACGCCCATCCCCATTACCCCAGTGATGAACTCAATCCATGTCATTGAGGGTCTTCCTCTCCTGCACAGTCCCTCCACTCTCCCAAGCATGGCGTCCCACTCCAAGGACTGGTGCCTCTTTGCCGCATGTCCAAATTATGTCAAACGAAGCTCCAGAATCCTTGCCTCCAAGAAACAGCCTGGCTTCACCCTCTTCAGGATGAATTGTTTGTTCTCCTAGCAGTCCATGGTATATTCAATACTCTTCTCCAGCACCACAGCTCAAAGGCATCAATTGTCTATCATCCCTCATCATTTTCTAGTTCTCTGATGCATAGCAAGTAATGGCAAAGACCACGGTCTGTATCAGGCGCACCTTAGTCTCCAGACTGACCTTGTTGTTCCTCAGTACCTTGGAGAGGTCTCTGACAGCAGACTTTCCCAATGCAATTAGTCTTTTAAGCAATAGGAATGCTGTTGTAGAACATTCCATCCTGACCTGCTTGTGTTTATAACTTTCATTTGGCTTTCAAATGCTGATTTTTAAAAAATCAGTTGCCAGGCCTTTCTTCTGAAGTGCCTCAGAGTGGACTCGAACTTCTAGATATGTGATTGGAATCTGCACAATTAACTGCAAGAACTCCAGCACTGATAGAAAGCCAACTATGTGTGGATGTGTGTGTGTTTTCTTATTGTTTTTCCATTAGTGTAAAAGTTGGGTTTTGAAATCATTACAGTAGATTACTGCAAAGTTCAAGACTGCCCAAGTGAATTGTTCCTTCTGAAATTATTTCAAACCAATCTCAGAAACCTGACATTTTTCATTTGGATGCCAAAAGTTTAGTAGTTAATCAATTGCCATACCAGAAGCTGACTGAATCTTATATAAATCGGAACTTCCTTTCCTGGTCAGTCTAGACCTCAGCTGCTGATACAGCCTTTTATCTTTCATTCTTGTTCACATGGTCTAGGACAGTGGGTACTAGCCTTTTCCTTGTTCCTTAAATGGCTCACAAACACTGCAGAAGGGTCATGTTAGATTATATCGTGCCTTAGTCAACATCAGTCTCCTGGGCTTCCTGGTGAAGTTCAGAACAAACCCAAACCCTTTCCTTTCTGGTCAGTTCCAAGTCTTTGACCTTATATGCCAAATTAGAACAGCTTCATAAAATTCAAGATTAAATGCTTATGGAAGTAGGTGGGCTTATATTTCTCCTGACGAACAGCTGGTAGATTCAGTTTGAATTGCCAGCTTCTCAGGTAGCAGCCCAAGCTAAATCCACTGCACCACTAAAAACCTTTCAATTGGATCAGCCTCTACTAATTTGTCTCAGATTTGGTCCAACTCAGAACCAAGATTAAAGTCCAAGTTGTTTACCACAAAGAAATTTGACACTTCGTAGTCACCCCACTGATAGCACAAAAGAATCCAATTTTCACAGAATCTGGCCAGTTGAATATCTCTTCTTATTATTTGTAGAGCACTAGTACCAAAGGTGATTTTGCTTTCTATTCAGTGACTCAAGCTTCTCCCAAAAGCTAGAGTAGAGATGAGGTATACTCATCAAAGGTGCCTCTTAAGACCCTTTTCAGTATTGGGGTCTTCAAATGATGAAAACGGATGGAAATCAAAGTGTGATTTCTAAAATCTCAGCTACTTTCACTGGCATTTTATTGAAGTTCCAAAAAATGGCAAAATATTTTCTGTTCTGGCCACCTACTATTACTTTGCAGCTGATCAAAAAACCCCAAGACTAACAATAGAAACCATAGAACCACTGTATCTATAATGGTTCCATCTATCACTCAGACATTTTTGGTATAATAAAGTCAAAAGTGAATTTTCTTTTATTTTCAAGCTTTGCATCTGACAAAATGTCATTAGAGCACAGTGACTTAAAGAAAATTGGGGCAGATTGAAAGCTTCTGATAAAAGACAATCTTCATAACACTGAAGGCTTCTACTGTGTGGAGGAAAAACGGAGAAATGCTTTTTAATAATGTGTTGTCTTATCAGTGATCCACAAAAATCCAATTAAAAATCTAGAGATACAGTATCAAAATACATTGTAGAGGCACAAATAAGATCCTGCGAAACATTTTAAAAACTTTAAAACTAGTCATGTTTTTTGAGTGTGAAGGGAAGGGGAACTGAGAAATGTAAACTGTGTAAACTCACTGTAATTTCATCCTAATCAGACAAGAAGACACATACTCTGACGTTCTATCTGTTGATCATGTTCTTCAGCTTTTAGATCTGAATAGCTGGTAACATGTAGGAGGAGGGAGGGTGATAGTATTAAAGAGATGATAGATAGATAGATAGATAGATAGATAGATAGATAGATAGATAGACGATCTAGATCTATAGATACAGCTCTATATATAGATCTATAGATCTAGTTCTCTATATATGTATCTATCTGTCTGTCTATCTATTGAGAATATTAATTGGAAACATGGAAGAAGACATAAAAAATGAAACTTAACAGAGTAGCTGAAAAGATTCACCAAGATACTCCTTAAGGAATAACAATTGCTGTAGAGTTTAGAAATGATAGTTTAAAACTTGCCCAAGAATCTTCTTATTTTAGTACTAGTATTACACTGCATGGTTCAAAATTGGGAGGGGCGTATGCCAGCGATGTGTCCTATCTCCATACGTTTTCAACCTGTATGCAGAACAGATTATCTGGGAAGCTGGGCTCTATGAGGAGAAATGTGGGGTTAAGATTGGTGGACGATCTATCAACAATCTGCATTATGCACATGATACAACCCTGCTTGCTGAAACTGAAGAGGACCTGAAACTCCTGCTGCAGAGTGTCAAGAACTGCAGCCTCCAATATGGATTGAGGCTCAATGTCAAGAAGACAAAGATTCTCACCACTGGACCAATTGGCAGCATCGGGATGGATGGTGAAGAGATTGAGATTGTACACAGCTTTAGTTTGCTTGGCTCCACAGCCATCACTCTTGGCACTAGTAGCCAGGAAATTAAAAGGTGCATTGCCATGGGAAAGTCGGTTGTTAGGGACCTCTCCAAAGTACTGAAGAGCAATGGTGTCTCTCTGGAGACTAAGGTGCGTCTGATACAGGCCATGGTCTTTGCTATCACTTGTTATGCATCAGAGAGTTGGACAAAGACCAAGGAGGATAGAAGGAGAATTGATGCCTTTGAGCTGTGGTGCTGGAGAAGAGTATTGAGAGTACCATGGACTGCTAGGAAAACCAACAGATTCATCCTGGAGAAGGTTAAACTGGGTGGCTCCTTGGAGGCAAGGATTCTGAGGCTTCGTCTAACATACTTTGGACATGTTGTGAGGAGAGACCAGTCCTTGGAGAAGGACATCATGCTTGGAGGGTGGAGGGACAGCTCAGGAGGGGAAGGTCCTCTATGAGGTGGATTGATTCAGTGACTGGGGTAATCAGGATGGGAGTGTCAGAGACAGTGTGATTGGCACAGGACAGAGTAGAGTTTAGGGCTGTTGTACATAGGGTCGCTATGAGCTGCAAGTGACTCAATGGCACATAACAACAACATAACATTACAACTTGCTCGGATCCACAATCAGCACTCTTAATACCAGCAGTCAAAGACAAATTGCATTGGGAAAATCGGCGGTCATAGATTTCTCCAGAGTGCTGAAGAGCGACGATATTAGTTTAACTACAAAAGTGCACCTAATCCAGACAATGGTCTTCTCAATTACTTGTTATACTTCAGAGAATTGGAGAATGACTAAGGATGACAGAAGATGAATAGATGCTTTAGAGTTGTGGTGCTGGAGAAGAGTCTTGAACATGGACTATCAAGAAAACAAATAGGTCTGTCTTAGAGAGAGTGAAACCAAGTTTCTTCTTGGAGGCTAGGATTTTGAAGCTCCACCTCACTTGCTTTGGGCACATGGCCAGGAGAGATTGATCCTTGGAGAAGGACATCAGTGCTCGGAAGGGTGGAGAGACAATGGAGGAGAGGAAGACCCCAGATGAGATGGATTGAGACAGTGACTGGAGCAATGAGGATTGATATGTTACAATCAATGAGACTAGTTCAGGACAAGGAAATGTTCAGAGACTCAATGGCACATAACAACGAAGACATACTATGACAGGTTTGAAAGCAGCAGTGGCATCCACTTCCTAAACAACATGCCTCCTGAAACTCTATGAACTTTGATAAATGTCAATAGCTGTAGAGGGACTTCAGGCCTTTTGTTCATGGGGTCTCTATGAGTCATGCTCAACTCAAAGGCAATCAACAACAACAATTTCTGTGCTGATTAATGAGTCGTACACACGACTTTGATGACTGTTATAATCTTAGACTCCCATGAAATTCAGATTTCCTTATAGACGATCTTGTAAAAATAGACATTTATAGACGTTAATTTCCCTTGGAAGAATCTTAGTTATTTTATCTTCTTTCTTCAATCATTCACACCAAGTATCCTTGAGATACTGTGTAAATAAAGGATTGGTAATTGGTTGAAACTTACCCAGTGGCTGCATCAGAGAAAGACCAGATGATCTCCCATTAAGATTGCAGCCTAGAAAACTCTTGTTGTTGTTGTTGTTATTCTGTACTGTAGAGTCTGGACCAACCCATAGCTGACCCTCCAGCAGATTTTCAGAGGCAGTAATCTCATGGAGGAGAGTTCCCATCCTTCTCACAGAACAGCTGATGGCCTCTAACCATGTGCCTTTGGGATTGCAGTTCAGCTTCTTGCCCCTTCTTGCCCCAGAGCTCTAGGGACTGTCAAAGATGTCACTAGTGACTCATTAGCATCTTAAACAACATGCATTTATTTGTTAATTGATGACCATTTACTACCAATTGTTATGTTGTTATTTGCCATTGATTCAAAACCAACTCATAAATGACTCTCCAGCATGTTTTCAGAGGCTGTCAAACACTAGGAGGAAATTGCCTCCCACAGAGCAGCTAGTTAGATTCAAACTACATGTTTTTGTGTTGGCAGCACAGCTCCTTTCCATTAGGCTACCAGAGCTCTCCTAGACCTACTGTTTCATAGAGAAGCAATGCAAATCTCAAAAGCATTCAGCATGTATTGTAGGTAGATACATCACATTGACCACAACTCATAGCAATCCTCTGAATAACTGGTAACAAACTTGCTCTATCCTACATTGTCCTCAACATATCTGCCATGCTCAAACCCATTATTGCAGTCAATACCAATCTATCCCCCTGAGGCTCTTTTCTTTCACTGACCCTCTTCCTTTCCCAGCAGGATTTCTTTTTCCAAGGATTGTTTTGTTGTTAAGTGCTGCCAAGTTGTAGACAACTCTTAGTGACCCTATGAAGAAAAGACCTGAACACTTGTAAAACTTTCATCATTTCTCCAAGTTCATAGAGTTTCTGGAGGCAAGTTATTTTGGAAATGGATGCCACTCCTGCTTCCAAGCTTATTTTAATTGGGGAGCTCCACCAATCACGAACTAGCACCTTCTAACTTGGTACCAGCAGTCAGGAGATCAGGAAACATATTGCACTGGGAAAGTCTTCAGCCAGGGACCTCTTCAAATTATTGTGAAGCAATGGTAACAGTTTGAAGATGAAAGTGCATCTGTATCAGGCCATGCTCTTTGCAATCATTTGCTGTGCAGATGAGCTGGGCAATGAAAAAGGATGACAGAGAGCTGATGCCTTTGAACTGTGGTGTTCGAGAAGAGTACTGAATATTCCATGGACTGCCTAAAGAACTAACAGATAGGTCTTAAAGAAAGTGCAGCCAGAGTTCTCTATGGAGGCAAAGATGATAAAGCTTCATCCCACTTACTTTGGACGTGTTGCTAGGAGGGGCTGTTCCTTAGAGAGGGTTATGATTGGGAAGGTGAATGGTCAGCAGAAGAACCTCAGCTACATGGATTGATACAGATACTGCTGCAATAGGCTCAAGTGTGTCAGAAAGTGTGAGGATGGTTCACTATGTCACTATGGATCATAATTGACTCACAGCATCAATCAACAAGTACAGCTCCTTCTAACAGCATGTTTAAAATATGTGATATGAAGTCTCACCATCCTTCTGACAGGTTGGTTTGTTCTTTTGGTAGTCCATGGCACATTGATACTCTTTGCGATGAAAGACCGTGTGTTTGTGTGTGTATCTTGTTGTTGTTAAGTTGTTAGGTACCATTGAGTTGAGTATTCTTCTTCAATACCACAACTCAAAGGCATAAATTCTTTTTCTGTCATCCTCAGTCATGGCCTAGCTCTTAACAGCAAAACAAGTGATTGAAAAGACAATGGCCTGAAAAAGGTATACCTTAGTCCTCAAACTAATATCATTGCTCCTTCGTAATTTGGAAAGGTCCCTAACTGCAGACTTTCCCAGTGCAATATGTCTCCTGATCTCCTAACTGCTGGTACAAAGCATATTGATCATTGATCCAAGCAGAATTAAATCGACAGCTTCCATTTTTTCTCTATCAAGATATAGCCTATAGGTCCAGTGGTGAAAATTTTGTTTTCTTGACATTGAGGTGCAATCCATATTGAAGGCTGTAGTGGTTGATCTTCTGCAGTAAGACTTCCAGTCCTCCTCACTTTCAGCAAGCAAGTTTGTGTCATCTGCATAATGAAAGTTACACATATATGTTACTGCTGCTGTTGTTATGTGCTGTCAAGTTGACTACAATTCATAGCAATTCTGTATACAATAGATATGAATCCTGCTCTATCCTGAGCCAATATCACTGGTCTCTGACACATCTACCCTATTACCCCAGTTATTGTGTCAGTCTGTCTCATGCAGGGTCTTCCTTTCCTGTGAGGTCCCCCAATCCTTCCAAGCATGATATGCTTCTCCAAAAACTGGTCCCTCCTGACTACACACACACACACACACACACACACACATATGCTGTTGTTGTTGTTAAGTGCTGTCGAGCTGTAGACGACTCATAGAGGCCCAATGAACAAAAGACCTGAACACTTGAATAACTTTGTTCATTTCTCCATGTTCATAGAGTTTCTGGAGGCAAGCCATTTCAGAAGTGGGTGCCACTCCTGCTTCCAGGCTTCTTTAATCAGGGAGCTCCATGAAACACTGTCCACTATGGGTAGCCATTATTGTATTTAGCACATCAGTGTCACAGTGTTTAGCATCACAGCAACCATGAGTTACTTCTGTATAGCAATGCACAGACCTGTGTTAAACTACTTAGAAGAATGCTTGACAAAAACCGATTTTTAAATTTTTATTAATTTTAACAAACATTTACAGAGATTTTGGATTTCCACTCATTCATTGCTGTGCTTTTCTCCCTGTCCACCCCAATAAACAATTTAAACCAGGCCTGAGGGCTGCAGATTAACATTACCCAACTTGGGCTTGGTAGCATCATTTTCTGTCCACTAGGTCAACAAAGTTCTTTCTGTGTTGACATTGTTATTGTGTTAAGTGCCATGGAGTCGTAAATGACTCATAGCGACCCTATGAAAGAAAGACCTGAACACTTGTTGTGAGAATCTTTGTTTTCTTTATGTTGATCTTCAATCCATATTGAGGACTAAGTCCTTTACCTTCTACAACAAGCACTTCATGTCCTCTTCAGTTTCATCAAGCAACCTACCATATGCAAATGACACAACCTTGCTTGCTGAAAGTGAAGAGGACATGAAGTGTTTGCTGCAGAAGGTCAAGGACTTAGTCCAATTGAAGCTCAACATAAGGAAAACAAAGATTCTTACCACTGGGCCAGTTGGCAGCATCATGATGGACAGAGAAGAGATTGAAAGTGATAATTTCAGTTTACTTCATTCCACAATCAACACTCTTGGCTCCAGCAGTCAGGAACTCAAAAGATGAATTGTATTGGGAAATCTGCTGTCAGAGACCTCTCAAGAGTATTGAAGAGCAATATTGTCAGTCCGGAAGCTAACGTGCACCTGATCCAGGCCATGGTCTTTGCAATTACTTGCATCAGAGAACTGGACAATGACTAAGGATGATAGAAGGATAAATACCTTTGAGTTGTGGGGCTGGAGAAGAGTGTTGAACATAGTCCAGACTGCCAGGAAAACAAACATGTTATTCCTGAAGGCAGTGAAATAAGGCTACTCCCTGAAGGCAAGGATTTTGAAGCTCCATCTTCCATACTTTGGGCATGTGGCCAGGAGAGACCAGTCCTTGGAAAGAGACATTATGCTCAGAGGGGTGGAGTGAGAGCATAGGAGAGGAAAACACAGGATGAGATGAATTGACTCAGTGACTGGAGCAATGGAGTTAGGTCTATTGGATGATGGGATTGGCTCAGAATAGGGCAGAGTTCAGAGCTAATATACATAGGGTCGCTATGAGTCACAGGCGATTCAATGGCATATAACAACAACAACAACAACAACACTAGATCTCTCTCTTCTCTCTGTCTCTATATATATGTATATATATACATACATACACACATATATGTGTGTATATATACACACACATATATATGAATATATATGTATGTGTGTGTATATATATATAAATAATAGAAGAAAAATAATAGAGAAGTTATATGTGAAATGTTAGGACATTTGAATTTTAGATAGAATGGCCTATGAAAACTTTGATATTTGGATGGAGTCATTGGACATTAATCAGGGAACAAGCCTATAGATACCGGGGGAAACAAAAAAGCTCTGTATCAAGAGATTGACGGGCATATTTGAAGAGCAGCAAAGAGCCCAGTTAGGCTAGACTCCATTCAAAGAGAAAAATAATGGATTTTACTTAGTAAAGTGGCAAGACAATGAAAAGTTTTGAGCAGAAAAGTAGCACACACACACACACACACACACACACATTGATTTTTTTTTTATATATCGGATTTGGAAGCAGGAGTAGCATCCATTTCCTAAACAACATGCCTTTGGAAACTATGAACTTTGAGAACTGAAAATAGTTACAGAAAGGCTTTAGGTCTTTTGTTCATGGGGTCGCTCTGAGTTGTGCTCAACTCGATGGCAATCAACAATAACAACACCATACTGGTTTGCTTACAAAGTTTGTATAATGTTGTTTTTCACACTGGGTCTTTCCTATTTCCTTAACTCACCTTACCCTCCACCCATCAAATTGTGGGACCCTATGATTACCAGCCCCCTGCCCATCCTCACCCTTCTACTCCCCCTCTTTCCCTCTTTAATCTTCATGCACGTTTTCCTAGTTATCTATTTCTACAATAATGGTCTTATACAATAACTGTCTTTATGGGACTAAGTTCACTCAGCACAATGCTCTCCAGTCCCTCCCAAGTCAGGTAGTAATTTTAAAAATCATCACTCCTACATGCTACATAGTATTCCATCATGTGAATGTACCATAATTTCTCATACCATTCAGTTGTGGTTAGACATTTGGATTGTTTTTCATATTCTTGCAATGGTGAATAATGCTGCTGTGAACATTGGTGTACAAGTCTCTGTTTGAACCCCAGTTCTAATTTTCTCAAAGTATATTCCAAACAGTGGAATAACTGGGTCATATGGAATTTCTATGTTCAGCTTTTTGAGGAAACTCCAAACCTCCTTCCAGGTTAGTTGTACCATTTTACAGTCCCACCAACAGTGTATAAGAATTCCTCTTTCCACATCTTCTCCAACTCTTGTTGCTTGCTGTTAAACTTTGCCACTGTTAGTGGAAATGGTACCTCATTGTATATTTGAGAAGGAAATAAAACCTATCAAATGGGGAAATAATAACCTCTTCAACAAATGGTGCTGGCAAAACTGGACTGCTACGTGCAGAAATCTGAAGCAGGATCCAACCTCACACCATCCACAAAAATCAACTCAAAGTGGATTAGAGACCTGGGAATAAGGCTGAAAACCATAAAATTCATCAGAGACAAAGTGGGATCAAGTTTAGATAGCCTAGTCTATGATGTAATGAGACTGTCAAATATAGCCAGAAATGCTCAATCTAGAGAGGATAAAATTGATGAATGGGACCTTCTAAAGATTAAATCCCTGTGTACATCAAAAACATTTTCCAGTTTTCCATTTTTTACTTCCAATGAAAAGAAAATCTCCTGACTGATAAAAAAAAATTAAAAATACCATTTCAGACAAGTTTATAGAATCCTGCAAGGCCTCCACAAGAAAAACAGATAACACAATTAAAAAAAAAGGCAAAAGACATAAAAAGAATTTTCATAGAGAAAGACATTTAGATGGGCAGCAGACACTTGAAAAAATACCCAAAATCACTGGCAATAAAAGAGATGACTTAAAATATCTTAAGATCATACTGGCTGCTAGGTTTAGAATTACTCTAGGAGGTGACACATATGGTGGACAGGCAAGGCCTAAATCAGGATACCACTTAGGAGGTCATTTCAATAACCTGAGAAGAGAGGAGAGAATGGGGCCTCTGCTGGGTGAAGAGCTAACCCGGGCTGAGAACATGAAGAACTTAACAGAGGGAGCAGAGAGAAGCATGCAAATGTGGTAATGCAACCATATGGAATTTCTCCTTTGATGTTCTGTGATATTATGGTCCATTTGCCTACATGGATGCAAGCAGGGAGGGTGCCTGGCTAAATTTAATTAAAGTTGTAATTTCATTAGGAAGTCTTACCAAAGCAGCTAGCATATTAGCTGAGATATGATTATAATGATTGTCTATGGGATTTATACCAGGAAAACTCAAGCTCAAAGCCATTGTTATCAAGAAATTAAAGAATCTAGGGAAGAAGCAAACTAATAATCATGAGGATAAAAGATGGTGAGCATGTATCTTGTAGATCCAGGTGGATCCCGAAAAATTGTAGGAGTTACTATGTTAGAAGAAGTAATCAGGAATGCTAAGAGAGTATGCTTGGATAACAACTCTAAACTTACTTCTGTTGAATTGAAACTTTGCCATAGCTGATCCTCCAGTGGGAGGCTGTCAACTGCATGGGAAGAAATTGCCCATCTTGCACCGACAGAGCCCCAGGTGGACTTACACTGCCAGAGAGCTGCTGCCTTGGGGTTAGTAGTGCAGCACCCCATAGGCTATGCTTCTAGAGCTCTCCAGTTACGCAGCAGAATATTTGAAACTGAGGTTTTGCAGGGGCTCTTGTAGTAGTGGTGGTGGTGGTGGTGATGATGGTGGTGGTGGTGGTGGTGGTGGTGATGGTAGTGGTGGTGGTGATGTGGTGGTGGTGGTGTTATGGTGGTGGTGGTGCTATGGCGGTGTTCCATCACTTTGGAACCGACCCACAGGTGACCCTCCAGCAGGTTTTCAGAGACAGTGATCACCTCGGAGGAGGCTGCCCATCTTTTTCCCGTCGAGTAGCTGGTGGATTCAAATGTGATTGGCTCAGGAAAAGTGTCCAGCACGACGTTTGGATAAAGAGAAAGGTCAGGAATTGAGGGATTTGGGTATTGAAGAAATCATCCTATTGCAGCTTAGTTAGAATGAGAGTGGTGCTAGAGAAGGGAGTGCAGTGGTGCAGTGAATTAGATGTTGGATTACAAAAGATTGGTGGTTCAAATCCCCCAGCAACTCAAAGGAAGAAAGATGAATAGTCATCTCTCAATTTATTGCCTATGAAACATGATAGAAGGTGAACATGAGCCAGAATTGATTTGATAGCAGTGTGAGTTTCCATTTGATTTTAGCAATACAATGATGGTGATCCAGGCACTAAATTCTCCAAAGAATGGGGGAGAATGCACTGAGGATGTGCAGGGGGGAGGCCTAGGGGGATTATTTTGGGGGGGGCATCCAGTAGATTTTGATTGAGAGTGACCCTACATGACGGAGTGGAACTGCCCTATAGGATTTTCTAGGCTGTAATCATTACAGGAGCAAGTTGCCAGGGCTTCTTATCAAGAGAATAGTGGGTTATAGAATCTAATGACATGAATGTCAAGCTGGGAGTTTATAAAGGAAGAAGGAAGGAAAGTCTGCATGCGGGGAGATGCCAACCATGTTTCAGGTTCCTGATAAGAAGGTTTAGGAAGGAAACAACTATATCTTGAAATTATTTCAGTGGCATCAATGTTATTGGAGTGAGGGTTGGGTGGGAACCAAGTTTTTATTAGTACAAGTGGTGAAGTTCTGTAAAGAAATTGAGGTTGAAGGGGACATAATGATTACTATATAACTTCCAGAGGGTTTTATAAGAGAGTTTTAGGTGGCCTAGTGGTAAGAAGCTGCACTGCAATCCTGAAGGTATGTAGTTGGAATCCAACAGGTGCTCTGTGGGACAAGGACGGGCGATTTCTTCTCATGCGATTAACTGCCTCTGAAAATCCACCAGAGGGTCAGCTATGGGTTGGTTCCTATTCAACTGCACACAACAACAAAAAGACGACTGACATCAAAGCCCTGAATGAACAGGTCAGACAGGGATTGGAAAAGGGATAAAAGATACAGGGGAGTTCTGAGCTTGTGGGGTGACAGACATACAGAGGCCCAGGAAGTTATCCTGCTAGTAGCAGTACGGTGTGAGTGAGATGAGGTGAGAGTCTGTACAAAGGGGGAGAGAGAGGGAGGGCTATCAGGAAGATCATGCTAAAACAGAATGCTAAAGTTCCCCTTGCCTTTTGCTGAGCAGCCGGCTGTATTTGGAAAAAGTGCTGTGACTCAGTAAACACAGATACTCTCGTGCTAGGCAAACCAAGAGACTGACCAGGGTAATTTTAACATTGTGTGGGCTGCCTCCTTTTGGTTTCGTTGTTACAGAACCTGAAATCTATCTTTAAACAGAGAATCCCTTTATTTACGTCATCAGAGGAACATTATTCTCTGACTTGTTAGATGCTGACTCAGTTGTGGAGCTTATTGTTTGCTATTCCTGCCATTCTTTTGTGACCTTCACCTCATCTCTCTAAGAATGATCTATTTATCAACACTTACTGCCTCCCCAGTTTTCTCCCTAGGACTGTCCCTTTCCTGGATAGAGTAAGCGAACAAGTAATTCTCCACATTGCTGTGTCCTACACATTTTTTTTCTTCTCCAAAGTACTGTGTTCTCCACATTTGTATGTTTTATGTCATACTGATTGTCCCAACACGTAACTCATCTTTGATGCTAAAGTCCTCCTCTGAACTGGGGGGCAATTTGTGCTCTGTGTGTCTAGTGACTCTATGCTTTGTCCTGACCCTTGGCCTTTTCAGACCTGACTTGAGAATTGCTGCTGAAGCATAAATGGCTATTTACTTTTCTTCTTTCCATTTAAGATACTTCTATAAACAGTATTGTTTGGAGAGGAATAGTTAATAGTTACACAGTTTTTGGAGACACTGTCTGCACAGTCATTGTCAGTTGATAGTCAGTTGCTCACTGGAGCTAACACATAAATTGTAATTGAACTTAAATCTCCAAGTCCAGTATTGAACATTAAAGCCAGTTTCTCTCTGTAGTTTTTGTGGCACTTACACTGTTCTGTTGGAGATGGGTGGTGGGAAATGTACATATGAGATAAATATGAATAGAGTTAGGATTACCATTAATTACACAAGCCTTGTGTATCATCAGGGGTTATTATGTGTCATAGACCTACTGTTTATCTTTCTGACCACACAGTGATATTGAAAGAATTTGAGAATGTAATATTTTTGTACTTTTTATAGGCATAGATGCTATGAGTTAGTGAAGAGCACATGATTTAGATGAATGAACTTTTCTTAAGAGTTAAAATTATTCATTATTCATTCTCACCTGTGCCATTTCTCTATTCCCACTCCAAGACAAGATTGAATCTTCCTGTTGTACATTTCAATCTCCCTTAACACGGTTCCCACCACCTGCTGTTTCTGAGGCACTGTGATGGAGAAGTAAGAGGATAGGATGTGGCATCAAACGCTCGTATTTTGAATTCTGGCTTTGTACTCAAGAGTTCTACATTGTTGGGAAGTTATTTAAGAAGCATTACTTTTCTCTTTTCTCATCACAGAATTGCTGAGCTAACTGCCCTAATAGGTTTGAAAATGTGTAGCACACTTCTTATAAGTTGTTGCTGTGAGGTGTCATGGAATTGCTTAAATTTATAATGACTCCATCCTCTGCTTTCTTCACAATCTTTGTTATGCTTAAAGTACATTTTGGCAGCCTGTTGTTATAACTATTGTTGTTGTTAAATGCCAAAACACCAACACAGAGAGGGAAACTAGTAGGTGTTAAATGTAGTATAATGGGTTGTATGTTGAGCTGCTAACTGAAAGATCGATGTTTCAAACACAATAGCTGCTTTCATGGGAGGAAGATAAGACAGCTTGTCTCTATTAAGTTTTAAAGTCTCAGAAACTCAAGAAAGAGTTGTCTTGAGTCAGAATCAACTGGACACCCATGACATTGGTTTGTTTAATAAACTGTTGTTGTTAGGTGCCATCAAATTGAGTACAACCCATAGCAACCTTATGAACAAAGTTCTGTACACTGTCCTATTCTGTGCTATACTCACACTTGGAAGGTCTTCCCTCTCCTTCACTGACGTTTCTGAGCATCACATGCCTATAAGCAATAGCCTTTCCCAGCAACTTTCCTGAAGTATGTGGGGCAAAGCCTCAACATCTTTGCCTCCAAAGAGAACTCGGGATACATCCTCTCCAACACATATTTATTTGTCCTTTGGCAGTCTATAAAGATATTCAGTGCTCTTTTCCAACACCATAGCTCAAAAGCATCAATTATTCTGTCATATCTATTCATTGTCCAGCATTCAGATGCGTAGCAAGTGATTGAAAAGACCGTGTCCTAAATCAGACACACCTTAATCTTCAAACAGACATCATTATTCTTGAATAATTTGGAGAGGTCCCTAATTTCAGACTTTTTCAGTGCAATACATCTCCTGATTTCCTCATTGCTAATACCAAGAGTGCTTATGGATCCAAGTAAGATGAAGTTGCTGACAATTTTAATCTTTTCTCCATCTATCATGATGTTGTCTATCAGACCAGTAGTAAGAGTCTTTGGGGGTTTTTTGTGGTGTTTTTTTTTTTTTGAGATGCAATCCATATTTAAGGCTGTATTCTTTGTTCTGCAACAGGTGCTTTAAGTCCTCATTTTTAGCAAGGTTGTGTCATCTGCATAATGCAAATTATTGATGAGTGTCCATCTGAACCTGATGCCACATTTCTCTTCATAGAGAGTCCAGCTTCTCGAATAATTTGCTCACCATACAGATTGAACAGATATGGAGGGAGAATACAACTCATCTTAATTTGAAACCATTCTTATTGTCAGCATCATGATAGATGGTAAAGAGATTGAGATTGTTAAAATTTAGTTTGCTTCGCTCCACAATGAATGCTCTTGGAGCTAGCAGCCAGGAAATTAAAAGACGAATTACATTGGGCAAGTCTGTTGTCAGAGACCTCTCCAAAGTAACTGAAGAGCAACGATGTCAGTCTGGAGACTCAGGTGTGCCTGATCTCAGCCATAGTCTTTGCAATTACTTACTATGCCTCAGAAAGCTGTACAATGACTAGAGATAATAGAAGAATCGATACCTTTGAGCGTGGTACTAGAAAAGAGTATTGAATATACTCTAGGAGAACAAACAGATTTGTCCTAGAGAGGGTGAGATCAGGATGTTCCTTGGAGGCAAGGATTCTAAAGCTTTGTCTAACATACTTTGAATATGTTGCAAGATGGGACCAGTCCTTTGAGAGGGATATCATGCTTGGGAGAGTGGAGGGACAGTGCAAGAGAGGAAGACCCTTAATGAAATGGATTGATCCAGTGATGGGGGTAATGGGGTTAGGTGTGTCAGAGGCAATAATATTAGCACAGGATAGAGCAGGGCTTAGGGCTGTTGTACATAGGGTCGCTATGAGTCACAGGTGACTTAATGGCACATAACAACAACAGTGTTTTCTTGGTTTTTTACACAACAACCTCCTGATCTAGGTATAGGTTTCTCATGAGCACAATTAAGTGCTCTGGGATTTCCATTTTCTCTGTTAGTTGTAACTTATTATGATCCACACAGTAAAATGCCTTTGCATAGTCAATAAAACAATAAACGAAGCAGTATTTGCCATCTACTTCTTAAATGACAGTTCTCTGAAAACCTATATATGTTTAATAACACTCAATAATTTTTTGAGTTCTTGTGGCATAGTGTGCTGTATTTTGCTCTGTTAATTGAAGGTCACCAGTTTGAAACCACCAACTGCTTCACATGGGAAGAGAGCTCTGGTGGCCTAGTCAGTTGGGAGTCGTGCTGCCAACCCAAAGGCAGGCAGTTGAATCTAGCAGTTGCTCCTCAAGAAAAGGTGGGCAGTTTCTTCCCATGAGATTGCTAGCCTCTGAAAACTCTTTAGACGGCCAGCTATGAGCCAGGTCCAGCTCCACAGCAATGAGTTTGAGTTTTGTGGTCTTCCTGTAAAGATTTACAGGTTTGGAAACCAGACAGAGGGTCGCTATGATGCAGAATCAATGCCACAGCTGTGGGTGATAATATTTTCTTTGTCACTTGTTTTTGGTTTCAGCCTCTGGTGCTCCGTTTTCATATATTTCTATGACTTCCTTGACTATTCCATTTTTATGCTCATCTGTTTTTTTTCTCTCATTTTCCATTTGGCCAATGACTGTTGATCATATTAGTTTATCTTTGAAAGTGGGAAAGGGAAATGTTAGCTGTCTCTTAGATAAGTAGTCTCTGAAGTAATGTATGTATTGAAGTGTTCATGTATGCACACATACATGCTAATGAAGTAGAGGAGAAAGTTGAGATCTGGAGATACTGAGTGTTAGATGTCGGTATAAAGAACAGCATAGGTGCAACAATGAATGAATGAGAACCCAAAATCTCTGTAAATGTTCATTAAAACTAATAAAATTTAATAATACTTAAAAGACAAAGCAAAACAAAAAAGCATAGGAGAAACCTTTCTATAAACCAAACCTCTAGCATTTCCTTGGTTAAGACTGTTTTCTTTCAAATATGCCAAGTGAGAGTTGACTCTATTTACTGTAATGTAGAACTCAATCAATATAATACAACATAATTATATTTCTATATAATTATGGATATGTAATATCAATATCAAGAAAACAAAGATTCTCATCACTGGGCTAATTGACAACACCATGATAGGTGGAGCAGAGAATGAGGTGGTTAACAGTTTCAGCTTGCTCAGTGCCAGAATCACCATGCTTGGCACGAGCAATCAGGAAATCAAAAGATGAATCACATTGGGAAAATCTGCTGTCCAGGACCTCTCTAGCATAGTAAAGAGCAATGATATCATTCTAGAGACCAAGGTGCACCTGATCAGGCTATGGTCTTCACAGTGACTTGCTATGTATCAGAGAGCTGCCATTGACTAAGGATGACAGAAGAAGAATCAATGCCTTTGAGTTACAGTGCTGGAGAAAAGTATTGAACATATCAGGGACTGCCAAGAGAACAAATAGGTCTGTCCTAGAAAGGGTGAAACCAGGCTGCTTCTTGGAGGCAAGGATTTTGAAATTCCTTCTCAGATGCCTTGGGTATGTTGTGAGGACGGAGCAGTCTCACACACTTTGGGCATGTTGCCAGAAGAAGGACCTCATACTGCATGAGATAGATCGATACAATAACTGTCATAATGTGGGTAGTTGTATTGGAGACAATGAAACTAGGGCAGGCTTCAGAGCTATGGTGCATAGGGTCACTATGAGTCACAGTAGACCAATTCAACTGCACATAACAACAACAACAATATCAAGTCTTCAACACATAGATGAAGCACTGAACTGAGAAAAACTCCTCGGGCATTTGCATTGAAAAATTCTCATTACTAGTCAGTCAGAACTAACTTCCATCATGTTTTCTGAGTCTATAAACTGCACAGGAGGAGATTGTCCACCCTTCTCCCTTGGAGCAGTTAGGGGATTCAAACTGCCTGCCTTTGTGTTAGCAGTGCAACTCCTTAGCCACTACCTTGGTCACAAGCATTTCCTATTGAAAAACTAATACAATAGAATTTTCAAGAATAGCGAGGACTCAATATCACAATATCAAGGAATCAACTTATTTTTTTATTGATTTAATTTGGAGAAAGGAGTAGAATCTTGGGTAGCACATACAGTTAAATACTTGGCTGCTAAACTGAAGGGCTAGCAATTTTAATCTGTTCAGAGGCACCTCAGAAGAAAGGTCTGGCAATTTCCTACTGTAAAATCAGTCCTTGAAAACCCTGTATAATGATACATATGGAATCACTGAACTCTGATACATATGGAATCACTGAGTCAGAACTTATTGGACAGCATCTGGCTTGGGGTTTAGAAAAAGAAAACTATAGAAAATTATTTGAAATTAACATTTGACTGGTTTGACCTAAAATAAAAAAAAAAAATTAAAAGAACAACCAAAACAAACCTTATTGTTAAGAGTTCAGCCAAGTATCAGAATAAAAAAAAAACCCTCATAATCACCATGCTATAGTGATGAAATATGTATACTGAAATTGCAAATGAAAGTGGTGAGTGGAACAGATATATTTCCAAGCTCAGTTTCTTGATTGATACTGTCTTTTCAAAGCAATTGAGTATTCCATGTCATTAAAATGCACAGAGAAGAAGAGAATCTGTTCCGCCTGACTCTGTCTCTTTGGTCATCTTTTCACACTCCATTAGATGCTTTATCTAACTTTTGTATTCAGAGTTTATTGTATGTTTGCTCTGCTAGGAGAAGCTTCAATGAGGATATGATGAATGTCCATATTAAATTGAATCACCCTCCCCTTTTTAATTAAGTTCATTTAAATTTAATTTTGTAATTTTACTTCAGTAAGCCATGTGACTCCAGATGTTGGATGCACTTTCTCTTATTTCTGTTGCTATGTAATTGTACCTACAAGAGATTTATAGCTGCAAAAGGCATTTTGGAAACATTTAGAGCGTTTTAGGCATATGTTTCATGGATGACTGGTAACATGAGCAATTAACATCCTAAAATGTTATTCTGCTCCCTAAAATATTTTTAATGGGATAAGTTACTTTTATTAGCTTGAACTTTAAACAAATAATCATTTTAAAGGAAACATTACCATCAAAATAACTCAGTTGAAACGGAAGGGCAACCCTCAAAGGAAATTGGTAACAGTGAAAAGACCTTTGGGCTAAAATAGCTCGTAACAAAGATGTAGAAAGGAAAGGTGAAGACTGGCCTTGTGATAAAATAAGTGCTGTAAGCAGAGTGAGTCCTATCCTTCTACTGGTCTCAGAGCTCCTTGTAACTTGATGCGCTGTGCTGCATGTATTGTGGGATGATAGGGAACATTTAACTCTGGCTTTCAGGGATGGAATATTCAGATAAAAGGAAGCCTCCCAAACAGAAATTTTTTTCAGGAGATGAGATAGAGGTAAATTCTTCTTGCAAGTGTGTTTATATAGAGATATACCTGGGAGTATTGCAATAGTGTGGGTTTGGTTATAGATCATTGCAAATGAAGTGAATACTACAATAAAGTGAGTTGCAGGTTTTTGTTTTCCAGTACATATATATATTTATACTATTCTGCAGTTTGTTAAGTTTGTGGCATTGCAAAAATTACCACAATATGACTCAGAGACACCAAGTAAACACATGCACTTAAAAAGAAATGGAACCTGTAAACAAGCACTGCGTTGTTTAAAATCAGAAAGAGTGTGGATCAGGGTTGTGTCCTTTCTCTATACCTATTCAATCAGTATGCTTAGCAAATAGTTTGCAGAGCTGGACTCTGTAAAGAAGAATGTGGCATTGGGATTGGAGGAAGACTCAGCAACAACATGCATTATGCAGATGACACAAATAGACTTGCTGAAAGTCACGAGGAGCAGATTAAGGAGCTCAGCCTTCAGTATGTATTAAATCTCAACATCAAGAAAACAAAGGCCCTCACCTCAGGACCAACAACCAACATTATGGTAGATGGAGAAAGGATTAAAGCAGTTAATGATTTACTCTTCCTTGGATCAACAATCTAGCGGTCAAGAAGTCGGGAGAATATTTCATTAGGAAATTCCACTGTCAGAGACCTCTCCAAAATACTGAGCAGTGATGTCAGTTTGAAGACTAAGGTGCACCTGATTTAGGCCACAGTCTTCTCAATCACCTGCTACACATCAGAGAGCTGGACAATTAATAAAGATGACAGAAGAATTAATACCTTTGAGTTGAGTGCTGAAGAAGAGTGCTGACTATTCCATATTATTGTTGTTGATTGCCTTTGAGTCTAGCACGACTCATAGAGACCCTATGAACAAAAGGCTTGAAGAGGGCCTGAAGCCCCTCTACAACTATAGGCATTTGTCAAAGTTCATAGAGTTTCCAGAGGCATGTTTTTTAGGAAGTGGGTGCCACTCTGGCTTCCAAACCTGTCACAGAATGTTATTGGTTGAGTCACTTGCAATGCACACAGATCTGATGTACAGCAGCTCTGAACCCTTCCCTGTCCTGAGCCAATCTCACTAATTCTGACACACCAACCCCCATTGCCCCAGTCACTGTATCAATCTGTCTCATCCTCTCCTGTGGGTCTTCCTCTCCTGTGCTGCCCATCCACCCTTCCTTGTATGAACTTCTTCTCCAAGAACCAACACCTGACACCATTGGTAGCAGCAGTCAAGAAGTCAAAAGATGTGCTGCATTGGGAAACTCTGCTCTCAAGAACCTCTTCAAACAGGGTCCACATCTCACACCATACACAAATATCACCTCACAGTACATAAGAGACATGGGAGTAAAGCCCAAAACCATAAAGTTCGAAAGAGACAAACTGAGATGAAGCGTAGAAGCCCTAGTTTATGGTATAAAGTCACTGCCAAATACAGCCAGAAATATACAGTCTGAAGAGGATAAGATAAGAGGATAGACTGCCAAAAGAACAAATAGATATGACTTGTAAAAATGTGCGGCCAGAATGCTCCTGAGAGGCAAAGATGGCGAAACATCATCTTTTAGACTTTGAACATATAGTTGGGCAAGGCTAATCCTCGGAAAGAGGAATCATGCTTGGGAAGATAGTCAGTGAAAGAAAACAAGACCTCCCAATGAGAGGGAATGACACAGTGACTTCAGCAATGGGCTCTATCAAGTCAGAGACGATGAGGATGGCACAGGATAGGGCAGGGTTCAGACTGACTGCTTCCAACAACAACAATGACTTGCTAAATGCAGTATTGTCATAAACCTTTTATTAGCAAAAAGTAAAAGGAGAACACAGTATCTGTAAAGCACAATAAATTGAAGTACAGTAAAATAAATTCTGGAGAGCTCTGGTGGTCTGGTGTAAGCTGTACTGCCAAGCTAAAGGCATAAGGTTCGAATCCACCAGCTGTTCTGCAAAAGAAAGATGGGCAGTCTTCTCCTGTGTGATTTACTGCCTCTGAAAATGCACTGGAAGGTCAGCTATGGTCAGTTCTGACTTGAAAGTACACAACAACAACATGCCTGAGTGTGAGAAAGTGGAACTCTGGTGGCATGGTTCATAAAGAACTGTGCTGCCAACACAAAGCCAGTCTGAGGGGGAAAGACGGGCAATCTCCTCTCAAGTAATTGAAAACATCAGAAACCCAATGGAGGGTCAGTACTGATTTGAGTGCAATGAGTATGTTTACGAAAACAGAACTTCCTGAGGACTAGAACTCAGACTTACTCTCTTGGTAAAGAATTGCTCCTTCCCATCACCTCCTATCAGGCGTTGTCTTCTTAGTAGCAACAAAGCTTAGTAAATGACTCCTTATTACAAACAAACAAAAAATTATTTGAATGCTTAACAATTGCTCTCAATCTTCCTCTTTGCTTTCTGTATTCTATAGTATGTACAATATTATTAAATTGTGTCAAAGCCTGTCTGCTAGCATATTTGATAGCTCACTTAGGATTGGTCTAATGAAACTCCTGGACCTTTGGATGAGAAGACAAAAGAAAACAGCATCTAAAAATCTGTTAGCTAGAGGAATCAGGGGTTTTAACTTCTTCAAATGGGAAATTATTCTTCATGATTTTGGTAATACTATAGTATATCTTAATATATATAAAATATTAACCAATAAATTAAGATAATGGCTTTCCCCCTCGACTTAAGGGATCCAGTAAGCAAGCTCTAACATTATTCATGTAGTCTTTTTTGCCAAGGACAAGTATATATGTGTAGTGTGTGTAGGGGGTTGGCGGGGTGGAGTTTGTCTGGAAATTACCAGCATGTTTTCAAGTGCTCTTTTGGCCTTGAATACTAAATAAAACAAAAACAATTTAAAAATAACAGCAACCACTGAGATCTGGCAAAAGTTGTTCATACTTTACAAAGAACTCACAGTCTCTGCTTCTTTCTAATGTAACAAAATAAGCTCACTGAATGATTCTCTGATTCACGCAATTTTACATATTAACTAAATTTTAAATGGAACGCTAGTGAAAGCCGAGAAAGGGAAACAGCAACTGAAACAGCAAGTGGCACGTAGTGTGTATGATATTATGTAACTCTGTTATTTCTGAGTTTATTTGCTTAGATAATATCTTTTACTAACTTGGAAAGTATGCTGAAAACATCTTTGTCCTGAGAGCATTTTGTGACTTTTCACCAATATGTCTAATTCCTTCTGGGAATGAAAAATACTAGTTGACAGTGGGCATAAAAAGAGAAGCATTTACATCCTTTACACAAATACATCAAAACCAAAACCACGTGCTTTGAGTCTATTCTAGCATCTGATGACCCTATCTTGGGTTTTAGAGACTATAAAGCACAGTGAGAGATGACTGGTTCTTCCTTCTCCCATGCAGTGGCTGGTGGGTTCAAACTGCTAGTCTTTCCATTGACAGTCCAACACATAATATATTATATCATCTAATATAAGTAATTGAAAAAAGGAAATTGAATTTTGAAGAGGAAAAGAGAGGCATTCTAAGAAGTCATGCATAATAAAACAAAACTTGTTAAAATGAAAATTTTTTATTTAACCCAAAATACACCAGACTTTTATCCTTTCATTATTCTTGCCCAGTGTTCATGCTGAGCCAACGTTCTGAAAAACTGGCTATGTGAAGAGCAAAGGCGCACCAAGATAGAAGGACTCATCAACAACTTGTAATACATAGATGGCATCCCCTTGCAGACAATCTCAAAAGTGAAGAGGATTTAAAAAACTCGACCTAAGTATAGCTTCTATCTCAACATAAAGAAAACAAAAGTCTTCACAACTCTACCAGTAGGCAACATCGTGGTAGATGGAGGAAAGACTGAAGTTGCTAATGATTTAGTTTAATTTGGATTCACGATCCACACTCATGGAAGCAGCAGGCAAGATATCATGCAACATACTGCACCTCTTACTCTGGATTGTTGTTATACATATACTTTCTAATCAAAGAGTTCTCATTGAAACAGGACGGAGAGGAAACAAAGAATGACCTGTTCTATCTCATAATAAAAGTTCAAGTTTAGATGTTACTAAGTGCTGTCAGGTTGCCTCCTACTCCTTGCATCCCTGTGTACAATAAAACAAACCCTGCCTAACCCCGCATCCTCAAAAGCTGTCCTCAGCCCACTGTGCCCATCTTCTCGTGGGCCTGTGGAATCTCTCCTTTACCTGGCATAATATCTTTTTCTCTAGGATTGTTATTCCTGATAACATACTCAAAAGTATATGAGATTTAGACTGGCCATCCATACTCCAAGGAGTTTACTGACTAGAACTTTGCCATCACAGATTTGTTCTTTGTGTTGCATCACAATTCAAAGGCATTAATTCTTGAGCATCATAATTCAAAGGCATTAATTCTTTCTTATTCATTGTCAAACTTTCATAAGCATATGAAGCAATTAGAAAATGCCATGACTTGATTCAGATGCCCTTCAGTGCTTTTTAGCATTTGAAAGAGGTCTTTTGTAACAGACTTGCTTAATGCGCTGCAGTTTGGTTTATTGACTCTTCTGTCTTCCTACTTGAACCAAATGCATAAGTGAAAGTTTACTCACTGTAAGCTTACTTCTAAAACTCAAATACCAGCTCAAAGGAATGTTTGACTATAAGAGATGACCTACAAAAACTGTTAGTCAATGTCAGACCTTTGTATACTTTGGAAAATTGGTAGCAGATTCAATATGAACACTCTTGGTAACAGCAGCCAGGAAATCAGGAGACGAATTGCATAGGGAAAGTCAGCTATAAGGGACCTCTCAAGAATACTGAAGAGCAACAACGTCAGGCTAGAGACTAAGGTGCACTTGATCCAGGCTATAGTCTTCGCAATTACGTGCTATGCATCACAGAGTTGTACAATGACTATGGATGACAGAAAGAGAATTGATGCCTTTGAGTTGTGGTGCTGGAGAAGAGTGTTGACTATACCATGGACTGCTAGGAGAACAAACAGGTGTGTCCTGGAAGGGGTGAAGCCAGAATGCTCCTTGGAGTCAAGGATTATGAAGCTAAGTCTGACATACTTTGGGCATGTTGCAAGGAGAGACTGGTCCTTGGAGAGGGACATCATGTTTGGGAGAGTGGAGGGACGGCGCAGAAGAGGAAGACCTTAGATGAGATGGATCGATTCTGTGACTAGAGTGGTGGGAATGAGTGCATTTGAGATGGTTAGGTTGGCACAGGATAGAATGGCGTTTAGAGCTCCTATATATAGGGTCACTATGAGTCGTAAGCAACTTGATGGCACATAACAACAACAACAGGGTAAATCTAAATAAGATATACATATTGGCCTATTAGGCTAATGGTCTAAGGAAAGCTACCTCAAAAGGAACATTAATTCATCATACTGTGCGCTGACCCTTTTACCCACTGGAATATTACTTACTTCTGTTCTTTGATATCTAGCACCTTCTGTTAAACGCAACTGGTATTCATTTCACTAGATTTAGATGGTGAGAGGGGACTTCTTGCCCCCATTCCCAAGTTTTCACAGAACCCCAAGGATACCTTTGGGACCAAGAATGGTTTCCTTTTCTTGGATGAATAATTTAAAGCTTTAAAAACTTTTTTTTCGACCAAATAAACACCTGTTCTAATTACTTTTAATCATTCTTTGCTGGAGATTATGGTGTGCATGTTGGCTATTGGCAGACATTTCACAACAACAATGTGAGAAGCCTTATTTGTAGTTCCACGTGCTTCTTTGTCTGTTCTCCTGATCCCCTGGAAGCCTATTGGCAATTGTTTGCTAGGTCCTTAAATTCCAGGAAAATGTCTATCTGTGTTTTTTTATTATCTGAAAAATGTGTCAGCTTAGTGCAACATGTTTTTCTTTTTCTTGGTATTGCCGTCTATCATGAGAACTCTCGGAGCTTCTGATCAGAGCATAACCAGTGGATTCACTTTTCAGAGTACACAGCCTAAGTGTTTGGATTAATCGAGTGAACTTTGTTCTGGTCGCCGGCGGGGCACATGAGGCCATGGTCTTTATATGGAAGCGGATAGAGCCATAGGATCATTGCTGGTAAAATCTTTCTTCACGAGTTTCCAGTGAGTAAGCCTGGAAATACAGAAGGAGATATTTGAAGATAAAATTTTAGTCTTTTATTCCATTTTCTTTAACATAGAAAAAGTACATCCCTGGTGTGTACTTTCTATAGTGTGTGTAAATGCTAATTCTACTTTTTACATACATATATAATATCAAAATTTTCCCCAAATGGAGCCTAATGCTAGAAAGGACTAGTTTTGAATTTGCTTTATAATATCCTAAGGGCTGCTGTGGTTTTTATTCTTGTTACCATTGTGGTAATGAACTGTATAAATTACATAGTTTTTTCTGTGCCACATGCAAGTCATAAATCTGAAGGGAATATTTTCTCTTAAAAAGACATAACGATCGCTTTACTGATATGGCCTAAATGGTAGAAATTACATGTTCCTTTATATGAGTTAAACTATTGTAAAAAAAGAGGAATTAATAAGTCAGGTACGAAATGCAATTTCAAATACCAGTAGGGTGTAATAAGATGTATTTTCATTTTCTTCTGTGATCTTATTGAAGTAAGCTCCATTTGCAGTGATAGCATCATTTCATTTCATTTAAAGACAGGGCATTGCACGTTCCTGTACAATAGGAACCGCTTTAATAGGCAGAAAAGAGGCGCTGATGAAGATCAGAATTTCTCAGACTGTTTCCTGGAGCACAGATCTCTGGAGAAAATGGTCAGTAGATGGCCCCTTGCTCATTTGAGTTTGAGAAGCCCTCCACTGCTCTGAGTGACATTATTTAAACTAATTATTCCAGGAAATGCTAGCACTCACAGAGCAAACACAACACGTACTGGGATGTCCGACAGTATGAGGAAACAAGACAGCTTAGTACACTTCCTAACCTAGAATTTCTTGAACTGTCTGAATATCTTTCTGGCACATCTTGTAATAGCCTATTGCAAACTTGTGTTTGGATGATACTGTTGTTATATATCATGGAGTCAGCTCATAGCAACCTTATGCACAACAGCTCTGAACCCTGCTCTGTCCTGAGTCAGTCTCACCATTTCTGCATACCTGTCCCCATTGTCATAGTCACTGTGTCAACCCATCTCATCTATGCTGACCATCCTTCCAAGCATGATTGCCTTCTCCAAGGACTTGTTTATCCTAAAAGTAAGTCCACAGTAAGCAAGACGGAGTTTCAAAATTCTGACCTCCAAGGAGCAGCCTGGTTTCACCCTCCTCAAGATAGACCTGTTTGTTCTCTTGGCAGTCCATGGTATCCTCAATATTCTTCTCCAGCACCACAATTTAAAGGCATCAGTTCTTCTTTCATCCTTAGTCACTGTCCAGTCCAAGCAACTGAGATGATCATGGCCTTGATGAGATGCATCTTAGTCTCTAGGCTTAGTTAGTTGCTCTTTAGCCCTCTGAAGAGCTCCCTGACAACAGAATTTAGTAAAGCAACTCATCTTTTGATTTCCTGACTGCTGGTATCGAGAGTGTTGATCTTAGCAAGATGAAGTTGTTAAAAACTTAAATCTTTTCTCCATCTTTCATGATGTTGCCAGTGGCCTAGTGTGGGAATCTTTGCTTTCTACATGTTGAGATGCAACCCATATCGAAGATGCGCTCTTTTACACTTTGCAGCAAATGCTTCAAGTCCTCCTTAATTCCAGTAAGCAAGGTGGTTCTGAATAATGAAGACTGTTGATGAGTCTTCTTTTAATCTTGATGCCACATTCGTCTTCATAAAGAACAGCCTCCCAAACGATCTGTTCCACATACAGATTGAAAAGATATGGAGAAAAGATACATTCCTGATACATTCCTTTCTTGATTTTGAACCATGCAGTGTTCCCCTGCTCTGTTCGGATAACAGCTTCCTGGTCTAGGTATAATAAGTTTCATATGAGCACAATTAAGTGTTCTGGAATTCCTGTTCTTCTCCATGTTAGCCACAATTTGTTGTGATCCACATGGTTAAATATTTGAATAATGTTATCTTTTAGATATGGTAAATCAACTTATTTTTTTTTCTTAAAAAAGAGTATGTTGTTGTTGTTGTTGTTATGTGCCGTCGAGTCGCCTG
>NW_006399914.1:1714435-1733590 GCF_000299155.1 Elephantulus edwardii
AAACACAGATAGACATTCCTCTGGTATTCCCTGCTTTCAGCCAAGATCCATCTAACATCAGCTACAATATCTCTAGTACCACGCCGCCTTCTGAAACCAGCCTGGACTTCTGGTAGTTCTCTGTTGATGTGCTGTTCCAGTCGTTTTTGGATAATTTTCAGTAAAATCTTGCTTGCATATGAAATCAGTGAAATTGTTCTGTAGCTTCCACGTTCGGTTGGGTCGCCTTTCTTTGGGATAGGAACAAATATCGATCTCTTCGACTGACCCTACGTTTTATAGTTTCTCCTTGCTAAGTATATGGCCTCTTACCTTCCTTGGGATGGACATCATGTTATCTTCTCTAACTTAGAAGGCATTTTTGGGTTCTAATCCTAAAATAGGTAGTGATTTGCCACCTTTTTTGAACTGCCAATTGCTCTCTCATGTAGTATCATTACATTCTTGGTTGGGGTGGTTTTGTTTTTCGTGGGTTTTTTTTTTTCTTTCTTTCTTTAAGTGCTGTGTCTCAGCTTTTAATAGTCCATGGACTGGTGAAAATATTTTTATTTATGTTGCTGGAATTTCAAGTTTCCAAACTTTCTTCCCAACCCACTTTGAAGAGGATGAGAAAGATTGTATATTCTTCTTGGAAGGAAAAGGTAAATGGAGCAAAGTATAGGATATAAAATCATCAGTTCCTTTGAGATAAATTACTTTAAAGGAGCCTCCCAGAAGTCCAAGGTTCAAGTGGTTTTTGTTTTATTTAGGTTAGACAAGATATTCTTAAAATAGTAGAAAAATAGAGAAGGAGCTATGCATTATTAATGACCACTCATTTTAGATGTAAAATGATCCATTTGCTTACCATATATACCACATTGCAGTAAAGGCAAAATTAGCACTAATAAGTCAACCACTGAAAATTTTGATAATCAGTACAAAAAGTTGGTCATTTCTATAGCTATTTTATATATTATGTGCCCAGCACCAAAGAACTTAAAGAAAATAGTATGATGTGTATATGTTCATCAATAATCCTGCCACCTCGACTTTTCTTTTATTTTTTAGTAAGAAAGTTACAAAAGACATTTGCTTTTAAAAAATAACAAGGTTTTTTGTTTTTTTTTTGTTTTTTTTAATTAGGGCTTTCTACCACCCTTAAAGCCCTAATCACTGTAGTCTAGACAATTATCCTTCACATGCTCATTCCTTTGTTAAGGATGAGTTCATCCTGGACTGTATATCCAAGTGTGTGTGTAAGAGATACTGGCACACATCACAAATAGCACATACATCCACAGAGACAGAGAAACAGCTGAGTTTTTGTTGTTCCAGGCACTTCACATTCATGTTCTTGGATCTGCTACCTTCCCATTGGAATTGGCAGATTACTTCTTTGGAGGCAGAACATTTTCCTCAAAGAAACCAGGGTTGACAACATTCCCTGCGGGGAAGTACCTAGCCACCACAAAGGAGGACCTGTCACTTGCAGAGGCCTTCCCCACTCCCATCTTCTTTGTATCCTTCCACACCATGGCTGTGAAATGGTCTGCCCCTGAGGTGAAGCCTGGGTTCTGGAAGTTGTAGCTCTTGATTTCACTGTACCATCTATCAGCCACATCCTTTCCTGGCTGGTAGTAGGATGCCCAGGCCAGGTTCTCTCCACATTGGCCACGACTTGACTCCGGGTTGTGCTTGAGGATCCGATCCTTGTGCTGACCAGGGCCTCAGAATACTGCTGCGCCTCTTGGTTGAGTTTCTTGCAGAGCTTCAGCGGAGGGACACCATGCTTCTGCCGGTACTCATTGTGGGCCTTCAGGACCTCATTATTGAACTGCTTGGAAGCTGACTTGCCCATGGTCAGCCGCATGCTCTTGGGCTCCGCTGAGGCTGCGCTGCCTCCCGGCTCCGCTTCATCTCGACTTTGTTTTTTTTATTACTAATTTTGATGAAAGTTTACAGAGACTTTGAATTTCCATTCATTCATTGTTGTACACTTTGCTCCCTGCCCACAGCTTTCCCCCAGTTTGCTTTTCTTTTTGAAAAGTAAAACAAAAAAATTAAAATAAATAAATCTTTCATTATTATACAATCTCCCACACCCCAAGTCCACTCCACTATGCAGGTTTCATTCTGGACTCTTGTCATGACAATAATACCTAATCATATATTCCTCCTAAACAGTTCTCTCCCTCATCTGTTTCATTGCAGTGTACATTATTTATCCCCTCATATTTCAACCTCAAAGGAAAGAGGAGAGGAAAATAGAGGAATGTTAGAGTAAAAAAAAGACATTCACACCTGTTAAGATGCAGACAAAAGTGAATTCGGGAGCATAGTCCCTAGGCAGTTGCAGTTGTTGTTGTCATGTGCCGTCAAGTCACCTGTGACTCATAGCGACCCAATGTACAACAGCCCTAAACCCTGCTCTATCCTGTTCCAGTTTCACTGTCTCCAACAGACCTACCCTATTACCCCAATCTCTGAATCAACCCACTTCATAAAGGGTCTTCCTCTCCTGAGCTGTCCTCCATCCACCTAGACATGACATCCTTCGCCAAGGACTGGTCCCTCCTTGCAACATGTCCAAAATATGTCAGACAAAGCTTCAGAATCCTTGCCTCTAAGGAGCAGCCTGGTTTAACCAGGATGTACCTGTTTGTTCTCTTAGCAGTCCATGGTATATTTAATAATCTTCTCTAACACCACAGCTAATAGGCATCAATTCTCCTTCTATCCTTCCTAGTCATTGTCCAGCTCTGATGCATAGCAAGTGATTGCAAAGACCATGGCCTGTATCAGGCGCACCTTAGTCTCCAGAGACACCATTGCTATTAAGTACTTTGGAGAGACTCCTACCAGCAGACTTTCCCATCACAATATATCTTTTAATTTCCTGGCTGCTGGTGCCAAGTGTGGAAGGCACAGAATAGGAACAGGAAGTTGCACTGCTAACCTAAGAAGTGGCTGGTTTGAATCCACCAGAAGCTTCACAGGAGATTTTCAGTCTTTGAAGTCCTGCTGGAGGGTCCTGACTCAATGGCAATGAAAGACAGAGAAGACTCAAACCAAGTATTGGCATGCGTGAGCCCTGCTACAGACCTTTTTGATTCAGAAGAAGAGGACTTGGAGTTAACAGTGATATGGAGAGCGTAAGAGCTACCAGTAACTGATGCAGGATGAGCAGATCCTGTCTCAGGGCTCACTACCAGTAAGGCTTCGGTTAAGTCTCTTTACATCCTCTGGATGTTCTTTCTTCTTAGGGTACTTGTACAGTTAAATAAAGCATTTATTAAATGCACAGTCTATTGTAAAATGCTAGACACAGCTGTGAGATAATACAGAAATGAGATGAAGCTCCAAGTACGTCATAAAACTAGTGTAGACTGCTAAGAGGCATTTTATTTGACTAAGGTTTGCAGTATTTGTGGGCATATTTGCCATTGTTAGACTATTATGTATTACGTGAGAAAGCGATAGAACACTAACAAAATTGTGCATTGACCTTAAGTAGCTTGACTCCCCAGGATACAACTACCTGAGAAGGAGTACAATGGGACAGATGGTCCTCTTCTGAGTCTACTTTTACTCTATTGTGTGGTCAAAACCTCTGTGGTGCGTTCTGTCAAAGTCTATCAATACCTGAAATGGCTACAGGGTACTTTTAAGAGATTTTTTAAATTGGTGTTTATTCTTATCCCTGGGAGTTTTTAAGCTTTCTTATTTTTGTGACCAATCTAGTTGACCTTCCCTACTGACTAGAAAATGAGAACAAACTGTCTGGACACTAGGTCATAACTGAGTGCAAGGCTTTGCTGTCTTTTTGTATCTTTAAATGATGCCATGCCACGTAGCCAGTGTCTTCTTTGTGGGTTTGGAGCCTATGGTCTACTTAAGCTTGTGCTCTCAAGTGGGATCCTCCTGCAACACACATCTAACAAAGGTTTTGCAAACATTTCCTAAACGCTCCGAGTGGTCAGAACTTTCTCAGAAGGAGGGTATGTGAGAAAGCCTGTGGTACCAGCCACTCTGATTTTAGTATTAATCTTTGCTCCTCTTTCTTTGCCACATTCTCCAAAGAATATATTTTGTGGTGACATTACCTGTGCTGCATGGAAGGGGGGGGTGAGAGAGAGAGAGAAAGAGAGAGAGAGAGAGGGAGATAAGAGGAGAGAGAAAGAGTGGGACAGAGAGATAGAGAAAGGAGAGAGAAGCATAAAGAAACAGAATTCTATTTTTTCATTTTGTTGGTACATAGACGTACTCCAGAGAGACTTGTTCTGCTGACCCAAAAGTCCTCTACTTTCTGGTAGTTAAAACTCACCAGTGACTCCCAGGGGGAATGATGGGCAAACTCCTCCCTTGCAATTTATAGCCTTAGAAACCAAATGAACAGTTTATTTGTTTATCTGGGTTTTTTTTTAGTATAGAAGCTCATAGCAGAAATGAAGGGAACACTCACACATGGCCTGGGGGCCCATTTTTGCTTGCAAGCATATTTTCCTGAAAACGTTTTATCACTTCTTTGGTATGTGGGTGTTTCTGCTTGCTCATTTTCTGTGACCATCCGCTAAGTAATATTCTCTTTTTTGGGGTGGGTGTCTCATCTGGCTGGGGTTTAACCAGGCAAAAGAAATTGTATTTCTTCAATCATAAAGGACGTATGTTTTTAAACTAAGACAGATGGAAGGGCAGACACACTGGGCAGAGAGAAGCTAATGTGAGCTGAGATTCTTGCATGGCAGGTCAGATCATCCATTGTCTGTGCCTGAAAATGCTAAAGCAGAGCAGAAGGACAGAAAGAAAATGGACAAAATGCTGTAAAAGAAAAAAAATCATGAGTTTCTCCGTGAAGGTTGGAATGTACCACCCTGCCCTGTGCCCATCACACACCATGGTAACATCTGAAAGTGCTGGTATCAATAGTTAGGATAGTGGGAGTAGCTATACACTTTATGAAGCATTTGTACAAGTTCTATTTGTTTACTGCCAGTTATGATGTAAAAAACTTTACGATGGAAAGAAAAGCAGTACAGAGTGCCTCGTGGAGAGGCTATCAAAACCACGTGGAATGCTCCCACTCCTTCTCAATGCCCACCATCTCCTAGATGTTTAAATCATGTGGGCTGTTAGGGAGGGTGGGCTGGGCTGCTGGATGGCAAGGGCTGGCAATGATGTCTGGAAAGGTGATGTCAGATAAGACAAAGCACAGCTGATGAGGAGATACAACCAAGGTGCTCTCTTGGGAGTCAGGTCACACTGGCTAACCCTCTGGCTCCCAGAGGTGGCCTTTTCTACAGCAGTTCAAAAGTCAGTGACAACACCACACACCCCACCCCCACCCCATGAGATTCTTTTTTTGGCTCAGCATATGGGTTTTTCTTCCCCCTTCTACCCCCTCACACCTGGATAAAAATGAATTTTTCTTTCCTGAGTAACACAGCTGCAACTTGTGTTTGTAATGTACGCACCAGATAATAGCAGTACAAATGGTGAAGTGTGTTTTTACTAACGGCATCATTAACCAAATATCTGACTGATAGTGGTATTCACTGGAATTCCTTGTATATGTATGGATATTATCCTGTTGCTCACAATATTGTAGCATAATCTAGACACATCTAGAAATGACTTTTTAACTATGAAAGCCACCCCATTTTTCCTCACCTTTTCGTTTCTGGCTTAATAGATCATATAATCATCCGTCTCAAAATGCCCCATGCCAGTCCATCTCATCTCGCCAGTACCTAGTATGTCAATATTTATGCATCCCATTTCTTCCTTAACAAGTTCTAATTTTCCTACATTCGTGGTTCTCACGTTCCATGTCCCAATCACTAGTATCTGCTTACAGCTGTTCCTCTTTTTTTGGTATATCCATACTTGAAAGCTCCACCTCAGCTGCCCTGTCTATTAGTTTGTGTGTTCTATCGTACATAGGGTTTTAGGAGACCTGCTATTTTGGAAGTGGATGGCAAATCCTTCTCCCTAGTCTGTCTTAATGCTCAGATTAGAGAAGTAACTGAAAGATAAGGATTTTATGGAAAAGAGCAGATGAAAGATATTTCTCCAGTTGTAGAATTAACCAATAGTTTCAGTGTTGTACCCGCCCCTGACACAAGTGTCTTGACTCACCCATTTACTTGCTCCACCGGCAGCCCCTTCCGCTCCCACCCACTCTGTTCAACATCTATCTCCCTTTGTCCAGCTCTTGATCAGATAGTTCATGTCTTTAGCTTTATGGGCTTCTGTGATTCCAAATGCTTCACGTTACTGCCAATTTCTTATGCTGTGTCCAGTGTCTCTTGAGTTTAGGGTAATGTTTCTCAAGCGAGGATGATATATCCTGTAGATCCAAAAGCTGGGGAGTTTATATCCATCCAGTGCCTCAGAAAAAAGGCTGGGCAATATACATCTGAAAAAGCAGCTGCTGAAACTTCCATGAAGCACAGGTCTACCCTGACACACATGAGGTTTCCATGAGTCAGAACCAAATCAGAACAACTAGCTTGTGTGGGGACCTCTGGGGGTGTAGTCTGCAGGGAGTTATACTGTTAACCCAAAAGCCACACTTCTCTAGTGGTTTGAATCCACCAGCAGCTGCCTGGGGGAAAAGGGGGTCATTCTCCTCCTGTGCAGTTTACAGCCTTGGAAATCCAGTGGAGGATCAGCTATAAGTGGACTCTGGCTTCCCAGCAATGAGTGAGAGAGAGAGTGTGTGTGTACATTTGCCATTCTGAAGAGCTTCCCACAGCCACCAAAGTCTGGGTTTGTTCTCCACTATGTAGGAAGGAGCACTGTATATGTGTAAGGCTTTTTGTAATGCAAGTCATTATCCCTTGTTGGAATCTTTGGATATTATTACTATGCTGATGATTGTTACTGTTGTTATGATTTTAATTTCTTAAAATAGGGAGGTCCTTTAAACTGACATTTCAAAGCACAATTTGAGAATAACACCACAATTTAAACGTAGTTTCCCTACCCCTTCCAAACATTGCTTAGAGCCTAGATGGCTCATATTGTAAACTCCAGAATCCAAGTTTCCACCTCTCACTTGGGATATTCATTATCAGGCTAATTCTCTCTCTCTGCTCCAGTGCCTGTTATTCAGCAAGTCTTACTCCCTCAGTAATCCCACATTGCCCACTAACCACATCGTGCTGGTTGGCGTGAAGTCCAGTTGACTGGAGATGGGACTGCCTGGCAGCATTGCCACTGTGGACAGCAGAGACACTCACTATTTTGTCATTGTCCCCAAGTTCCAGCATGTGTCTTTGAGTAAATCGTGCTGGCCCTGATTCCAAGACCACCCACAAAAATGCTTCCTGTGTGATCTGTTTTGAATGCCTTCTGTTGACTCACATGCACAAAAGAACTGAACAGTTTTGACTTCAGTTACAGTACAGTTGAAATTGCTACTGACATCAAGACATACTCTATGTGGCTGAAAGATAGCTTAGTGTTTCTGATGAGACAAGCATAATAGTTATAAATAAGCCTCTTATTGATTTCATCAGTCTTCTGTGTATGCACAAGACATTGTATCCATTGAGGCAACTTGGAAATGTGTAAAGTATAAATAATTCCTTCTTACTTTTCTAAAAATCCACCACCTGCCACCACAATGATACAGGCTTATCTTGGGTAATGTTCCAGCACATTGAGCAATATCTGTGAGGCCGCTGAGCTCTGAAAACTATTTTCTTCTTTAAGAGGAGAGCTGTGTGTTCACAAAATCATTAATGAACCCATAAGAGCCAAGAGCAATTTAGACTCATTAATGCTGTCAATGAAAATAACTGGCAAAATACCCACTATCCATTCCATAAAAGTATGTAGACTTTGTTCTCACACCCTCTTTTAAACACAGAAATAAGAAGAAAGAATAACTTAAAAAATGTTTTCCTGAATTCACATGGGTTATAAATATTGTCCAAAAAACTGATAAAGAATAATTTATAACATATAGCAATCTATATTTACAATATATAGCTATATGTTGTTTGTATAGCTAAATATAAAATATGTGTTCTAAGAGGACAGGAGCAGGGAAAGATTTATTATTAAAAGCAGACTTTTAAAAAAAATTTTTGTTTTTGTTTGGTTTTTTTAAATCCACACACAATCTCTCTGTATATACATCTCCAGGCGATTAGTAAGTGATCAGTAAAAACATAGGTAATGTACTTTTATTTTGTCTGAAAAGAATTATAATGGGCAAATGTGCTGAAATATGCCACACTTAGAATGAAAATTCAATTCCAGTGAATCCAAATTCTGCATCAGCCTGGACAATCTTTGAGGAGAAACTACAGGTCTTCTTTCTCCTAGAACATTTCTACTTTTGAAATACTGAAAATATGTATGAAATACTAAAAAGATAAATAAAATGCATTTAAGTATTTTATTATATGGTGAGAAATGTGAATTTTCAAGAGGTGAAAAGTTATTTTTTTAAGCTAGAGTTAAAGAAATTAGGCCATCATTGGATTCATCTAGACTTTACTTAAGAGTGGATAGGAATGAGTCACTAATTACTTGTGAGTGCATCCTTCCAAACTTTTCAGCTTACTGAAAAATAAATGAACTCATTCTGTAAGTATTTATTAAACCTTTGTGCCACTGTGTTGTGTCAAGAAACAGTAGTAAATAACAGTTTATAATCTAGAATTACCATTTATGAAGGATCGTGTTAGTTCTTGCATAATTCAACATCGTTGCTTCTTTGTTAATTACTCAATTTCTTGTACTAAACTCTTTTCATGGGCAGTGCATATGTAAGCTTGAATTCATGCCCTTCGGCCATTTGAGTTACTTAAATACTAATAAAAAGTTTTTACTGCCTTTTTTGATCCTTAAATATATACCCAAGTATCTTGCCATTATAAAATATGTCTTCTAAAGGACCATTTGTTATGCAGAATAACAATAAAAACATTGGAAACTTTCATGGATTTTAATTAACCAGTCAGCTTCTACAACTAAAGTAAATTATTACTTTCTTCTAAAAGAACACCAGAGTTCATATTTTAATAAAAACTGACCACTGTAGAGATTTGTGTGATTACTTCGTTTAATGTATTTTTTATTTTATTTTTCTGAAAGAATATTTTCCTATCACACATTAGAATTAGATATTCGTTGGGCATATATTCTGAGACTAAATTTTCTAATGATTAATTAGAAAAATAACTTAGTAAAAATGAGGATTATAAGATGCATATGTAGAGATAGAAACATGCCACCATGACATTGGAATTCTTGGACAACATTTCCAAAAGGTTATGGAAGATACATAACATGTGTCGTAGAGGTCAATATATATTAAATTATAAGATCTGGATGATCTTATTAAAAGAAATAATGATCCTTAATCCTTCCAGATATCTCTTATGTACTTTTAAAAAAAAATCTAGTATGAGATAGACTTTCAGTAATCACATTAAATAACTAAATGTTAAGACTTTTGGCAAGTAGTAAGTTTGCACTATTTCAACAAATTCCCACATCCCAACAAAATCATCTGTAAGTGGTGCCTCAGAAGCTTGGAAGTGGCGGAATAAAAGGGTAAAGACAATATTAATGACAAATAAAAATGATGGAAACATTCATGGTTTTTACCAGTCAGCTTCTCCAACCAAAGGAAATGATTTTTTCCCTCTCAAAAGAATATCAGAGTTTCGACTTCAATAGAAATTGATTATTATAGAGGTGTTTCAATGAGCTGGATCTCGGGATGCAATGCTGAGGCCTCAGGATGATGGTCTTGTCAATTGAATGAGAGAAATAATGTGCAATGAAAATGGGAAGAGTAATTAGATCGAGGGTGGAGGAGCTGAAGGCGATGAGAAAGGGCAAGATAACCCTGGGTTCCATTCTGGAGTTGAATATCAGTGAAGTATATCCTGACAGACTGAAATAAGACAGTTTAGAGCCAGAGATTATAGTAAGTTGTTGTAATAAGTGTGTCTGGATCATCCATATTGAAAGATGTAGTATATTGATAGTGATCTGGCACTTTGAAAGAGGAAGGAAGAAGGTCTTAGCTAGAAAACGATGAAATGCTTATATCAGAGCAGATATTTTCTCCTTTTTCCATCCTCCAGCCTTCTTTTCCCTTTCTTATTATATGCCATTCTGATGTTTTCTAACACTTTCCTCATTTTATTTGCCTTTCCAAGCAATGGTGTGCAACTTTGTTTTTCTCAGTCTTCAAAATGATAGACTATTGGACTGCAGCTCCTTCTCAAGTCAAGTCTGTGTTTGATTCAACTTTATATCTCAGGCAGCACTTAAACAAGGTCTGGCATGTAGAATTCATTCTACAAATGTATAATGTGTGGTCTCACATAGCACAGCTCCCTTTGAATCATATGTGAGGGGCCATTGACTAATTCACAATCAATCCAGGGCAAGACCTCATACACAAGAGGAATATGTGTGTTTAGACCAGTGTGTCTTTGTAAGAAATTCGCCAGAAGGAAGAAAAGAGGGCCTTCTTTTGACAGTTAAAAGGACACAGCTGGCAATCAGAAATCTATCTCTCTCTCTCTCTCACACACACACACCCCAACACACACACCCCTCTTCACACACCCACACACATATCAGTTCTTTGATAGCATTATATTGATCCCAAAGGAAGGTAGTAAATGTTAAACACAAATCATGTAATTATAAACCAATGGAGAATAATCAAATTTCAAATTTATCTTTGTTGGAAACATCATATTGGGTTCATATTTCTATCCCTTTTAGGTAGTGTGACTTTTCTTGGAATATCTTATTTAAAAAGAACATTTTCCTGAATGAAGAAATAAATTGTCCAAACAATAGTCTGAGATATTTTTGAGGTTGCTGAAATAGAAGCAGTGGTATTCTTCTAAGCTCACTTCCTTTCAGTCTTCTTTGATCCCATAATCCTTCACATTATTAGTGCCTCTTCCTCCAACCTGTCTTCATTTTCATAATAAAGCTTGTCCTGATGAAATGGCAGGAATTTTTTTCCATATGTACTTTTTGTACTCTTACTTGCTCAGAATTCTGACAACAATGAATACATATGCCAACTGTGTTGTATGGCTCCATCACTAATCAGGCCAGATTAATTTTCTTCTGAACACATTAGCTGAAGGACTTGCTTTGGTAGGGCCCTTCGATGTTCTGCATGAGTTTTGCTTATTCTGATCACAAGGCTCTTGGAAGAGATAAGATGTGTTCTGAGTTCATTCTGAGTAGTAGCAAAAGGAGAGCTTTGGTGGCTTATTCTGTAGGGATTGTGATGTTAGCTTAATGTTTGCACCTCTCTAGCAGTTCAAATCTTCCAGTGTTCCTCAGGAGAAATAACAGAAACCTTATTCTGTACTATTTACCGCCTCAGAAACCCACTCCACTGGAGGATCAGCTATGAATTGTGTATGTGTGCTTGTGTTTTTTTTTTTACTTGAGTATTAATAAAAGTAATACTGTTCATAATAAATTGATCCTTTTATCTAGCTTTTATTAAAAGTCACAAATGTATTTGTTTTTGTTTTTTAATGATCTTCCACTAACACATATATTTTGACATAGAATCTTATGTTGAGTCACTAAGGCTTTGTCCTAAATTCAAAGTATGTATTTCCTTATGAACAATAAAGAGAAGCAAAAAGACAGTATGAGAAAGACAAATTATCACCAACTTATATTCCTCATATGTCCTAGTGTCCTTATAATGTGAACCAGTTGACGTCAAGTCCGTTTCAACTCACAGTGCTGCTGTGGGTATTTGGGGTAGAATCGTGGCATAGTTGTTTTTTTTTTAATTAATTTTTTCCTTTGTTAGTGTGATTTGAATGAAAAATTGGTTTTACATTCAACCATTCATACCATACACATTTTGTTTTGTAACACACATTATAATATGTACAATGTTATCACACTTTTCACGCTCTCTTCTTATAATTTTCATTTCCATTAGTCCTTCTATTCTATGTCTTCCTGCTTTCTGTGTTTTATACTTGGGCAGATGCTACTCTTTTGACTGTACATGATTGACTGGTTTAAGGAAGGAGTACTTACCTCCCTGATGTTACTGGTCAACTTACATTGTTATGTATCATCAAGTAGGAACTGACCCATAGCTGATCCTCCAGTGGGTTTTCAGAGGTAGTGTCATAGCATCGGAGGGGATTGCCCATCATTTTCCTGTGGAGCAGCTGGTAGATTTGAACCACGTGACCTTGGGATAGTAGTGCAGCTCCTTACCAATAGACCATGAGAGCTTCCAGATCACCTTATAGGGCTTGTTCATTGTTGGGCTGAAAGTTGAGCCTTGAGAGTGCATTTTTGTTCCAGATTAGATGAATAACTGTTGTTACTGTCGTGTATCTTTGATGTGGAAATAACCTATAACTGACCCTCTAGGGGATTTTCAGTGGCAGTACATTGAATAGGAGGAAATGTCCCATCTTTCTCCCATGGAGCAGCTGGTGGATTTGAACTATATACCTTTGCATTGTGAGCACAATTCCTATCCACTAAGTCACCAGAGCTCACTAGAAGAGTAGCTAAGGGCCATAATCTTAGGAGTTCCACCGATCTCTACCAGCCCAATAACTCCAACTTTTTCTTGCTTTTGAATTTTTCCATTATTTCTCCCCATCCACAGGATTTTTCCATAGCTGATTTTGCAGAAACAGATCACTAGGCCTTTCTACAGATAGAACTGAACTACCAGATGCCCAGTTAATAGCTAAACATTTAACTGGTTGTCCTCCACAGGGACTTGCCTGTAGTTTAAGAGGGTCAGTGTGATTAGTTTTGGCATGGTTTGAAATCAGGAAAGATGTGCTTCGCGATTGTATCCCTTCACCATAACTATTCAGTATGCATGCTGAGCAAATTGGTAAGAAGCTGGTTTAAATGAAGAAGAATGTGGCATTAAAAATGGAGCAAGACTCGTAAACAAACCTGCATTATGCAAATGATACAACTTTGCTTGTGTACCATAAAGAAGACTTGAAGCACTGAAGGAGATCAGAGACTACAGCCTTCAATATGGGTTATAGTTCAATATAATGAAAACAAAACAAAAATCCCTCACAACTGATAGACAACATCATGATAAAAGGAGGAAAGATTTTAGTTGTCAAGGGTTTAATTTTACTTGGGACCACAATCAACATCCACAAAAGTACCTGTCAAGAAGTCAAAAATTTTCCACAGCAAATGCCTCAAGTCTTGCTTACTTTCAGTAAGCATGGTTCTTTCATCAAAATAATGCAGGTTGTTGATGAGTCTATCTCCAATCCTGATGTCACATTCTTTTTCATGCAGTCTGACTTCTCAAATTATTTGTTCAGAAGCCAGATTAAATAGGTATGGACAAAAGAAATAGCATTGATGCATAAGTTTTTATTTTATTTTAAACCATATAGTCTTCCTTTGCTCTGTTCAGACAATACTCTCTTGGTCTGGATGTAGATTTTGCATTAGAATTAAGTGTTCTGAGATTCTCATTCTTCTTGATGTTAGCATTAATTTGTTGTGATCCACACAGTCAAATATCTTTGCATAGTCCATAAAACACAGATGGATGTCTTCTGGTATTCTTTGTTTTTTTTTCCAAGATCCATTTGATATGAACAGTGTTATGCCTGGTGGTATGACTTCTTCTAAATCCATCTTGAATTTCAGGCAGTTCTCTATGTACTGTTCCCGCCATGTTAGATAAACTTCAGCAAGATTTTACTTGCACGAAATTAATTATGTTGTTGATAATCTCAAAATTCTGTTGGTTCACACATTTATGGGAATGAGAAAAAAAATATGGTTGTCCTCCAATAAGTTGGTCAGTTAGCTATCTTGTTGCCCAGGTTTATAGAGAGTATGAATATATCCTATTATATAGAAAACTGTTCTGGAAAAATGATTGTTCGCTTCAACACTGAGAATTGATGAGTTAGTTTTCTGTCACCCATTGGCAGTAAAAAGGGCATTATTGTCCTAATTCTAAAGCAGGATGATTCTAGCAATTCATTTAGTCAAAAACCTACCTAGGAATTGTTATCTTATAGACACTCCAAATTGTGCATGTACCCATAAAGACTAACGTAAAAAACATCTGATCTTAGAGATACAACATGCTCATCATTATAGCAGGACGCCATGTTTTATTATAGTTTTACTCTCCTATAACTAGTACAATCTATGATCCAATGTAATTAATAAAAAATGTTTTCTGTTGAATTAAAGAATGTGTCAAAATTACTAGTTAACTACATGTCTGTCTAAAGTTTTGAATACTCAGTCCCAGTCTAACTGAAAAGTATTTTTATAAATTTCTCTCCACACATTTGCCTACATAATTTTAATCCAATTCTTTCATCTCAAATAATTCCCTAACCATAACAGTCTGGAGCTAAACAGTTTCTAGTAGTGAAACTGAAAAAAGAAGTTACCTCTCACCCTGGAGACCAACCTCCCTGGCTGGCTCTTAATCTCTTTCATTTCCTCTGACTCCTTCAAGAGACCTGTGAAGTAATTGATTTGGCTGCATCATAGCCTGGTGCCCATGATTCAGCTAATTTGGTATAATTACAAATTTTCATTTTTCTGGAGGCAAGATAATAAGCTTGGGTCTGTCTCCCCACCCCCACCCCTTTTCACCTAAACAATATACTATACACACTCTCTCTCGCTCTGCACTTTGCCTTGGAAGTGTCAAAAATAAGCCACTACAGATCTGTTTGAGTCAAGAGTCTACTCTGGAAGTCTTCTTTCTCACTTTCTGACATTGCTATGGCTTCAGCATCTGAGATAAGGAGGAAGGTGGCTTATGATATCAGTCTCACTCCCCAAATTTCCATTTTCTAACTGTGACTGTGCTGCAATCTCAAAAGTATGGGATTTTAGTCTACCACTGCTCTGCAGAAGAAGGATGGGCAGTCTCTTCCCGTGCTGTTTACTGCCTCAGAAAACCCCCTGCAGGGTCAGGTGTGAGCTGGTTCTACTCTCTAGCATGCAACAACAACAACAACAACAACAAACAACAACAACCAGGGAACCCTGGTAGGGTATGTGTTGGTCTGTGAAACAAAAGCTTGAATCCATTAGTTTGTCTATGGGAGAAATATGAGGCTGTCTTAAGCCATACACATTTATAACCTTTGAAACTGATAGACAGTTGCCATGACTGAGAATTTTTTAAACAACTAATTTGGGGTCACATAAAAGGTAAAACACTGGAATAAGAGCTGAAAGGTTGGTAGTAAAAACCCATCCAAAGATAACTTGGAAGATAGGCCTAGAGAGACAATTGAAAATACTATGGGGGAATTCTGTTCTGTACACATAGTATAGCCAGGAGTCAGGATGAACACAAATGAAACTGATAATAACAAATGACTTGCTGAGCTTTTCCCCCGAATTCATTCGGTTCCTCAGGTAAAATAATCTTAAAATTGTTCTTGAACCCTGTTCTTCTCTTACTCTGATGGCCTAGTCTGTAGGGAGTTGTGTTGCTAACTCAATGGCCACACCTCTTTGGTAGTTCAAGTTCTTGGAAGAGAGACGGTCCAATATTCTTCCATATAATTATAGCCTCAGAAACTCAATGAAGGGTCAGCTATGACTTGGTCACATTTCCCTCAGGAAATCCTACTGACTCTACAACCAGAATGCACCCTGAATCCCACTACAGCTCCCTTTTTCCATTGCTACAATCAAAAATCTTCTGACTGCAGTGGTTTTCTCAATAACTCATCTCCCTGCTTCCTTTCTGGATCCCCTAGACTCAAACTCAACACAGTAGCCAGAGTGATTCTTGTAAAATACCTATCAGCTCATGTTGTACTTCTACTCAAAATCCGCAAAAGATTTCTACCTTTTATACAATTAAAGCCAAAGCTTTTCTAATAGTCTACCATGTCCTCTGAGATTTGGCTCCTGTTACCACACTCCTTTCTTTATATCTCTCAACTCCTGGCTTACTATGATCCATTCATGCTTGTTTCTATTCCTGAAACTCTCCTGACATATTCGTCCTGCAGAGTCTTTGAAGTTGCTTTTATTTTTCTTTTAATATTAACACTTGGCTAACTCCTTCTTCAGGTGCTCACAAATCCCCTTTATTAGTCCTAACGTGATTGGTTGCCCTTTCTTCAATCCTGATCACCTTTGATTCAGCATAACTATTTAGTTAGTTTAAAATACAAACCCTTGTAGGAGAAGAGTTTCATTGATTTGGCTTTGTGTGTCTTCCTAGAATTTAGAAAAGCAGCTGACACACAGCAATGATTAATCAAATAAATGAGTGCATTTATTTGTTATTTATTATTGCTAGGAGGTACTACCTCCTAGCAAGGTTGAAAAGGCATGGAGATAGGACACATCCCTTCTTAACCATCTCGATTTTGAACCATGGACAATGACTAAGAATTACAGAAGAATAGATGTTTTTGAGTTGTAGTGCTGGAGAAGAATTTTGAAAATACCATAGACTGCCAAGAAAACAAACAGGTCTGTCTTGGAGAAGGTGAAACCAGGTGTCTCCTTGGAGGCTAGGATTTTGAGGCTCCACCTCACTTACTTTGGGCACATGGCCAGGAGAGAACTGTCCTTGGAGAAGGCCATCATGCCCAGAAGGGTGACTGGCAGGAGGGGGAGACCCCGGATAGATGGATTGATATAGTATCTGGGGCAGTGGGGTTTGGTGTGTCAGAATTAGTGAGACTGGCTCTGGACAGGGAAGGGTTCAGAGCTGCTGTACATAGGGTCACTATACATCGCAGATGACTCAATGGCACATAACAACAATTATATGCTGTGACAGGTTTAGAAGCAGGAGTGGCATCTACTTCCTAAACAACATGCCGCTGGAAACTCTATGAACTCTGATAAATGTGATAGTCATAGAGGGGCTTCAGGCCTTTTGTTCATAGGGTCGCTGTGAGTCATGCTCGACTAAAAGGCAATCAACAATAACAACAACTGTTTCCCTGCTCTGTACTGATGACTGACTCCTGGTCCAAGTATAGATTTTGCAAAAGCATGATCAAGTGTTCTGGGATTCCCTTTGTTCTTAGAGTCAGCCAGTTTGTTGTGGTCCACACAGTCAAATGCCTTTGTATAGTCAAAGAAACACAGACAGATATTCCCTCAGGTACTCCCTGTTTTCAGACTAGATCAGTCTAACATTAGCTATAATATGACTAGTACCACAGCTTCTTCTAAACCCAGTCTGCACTTCTAGCAGTTCTCTATTGATATGCTGTTGCAGTCATTTTTGGATAATTTTCAGCAGAATCTTGCTTACATGTGATATTAATGATATTGTTCAATAATTTCTGCACTCTGTCAGATCACCTTTCTTTGGAATGGGAACAAATATAGATCTCAGGTGGTTGTCCTCCCGAGTTTTTGGCACAACTTGGTGAGTACATCCAGGGTAGCATCTGTTTGTTGAAATTTATCAGTTGATATACTCAGTTCCTGGAGCCTTGTTTTTTGCCAATTCTTTCAGAGAAGCTTGAACTTCTTCCTTCATCATCATAGGTTCTTGCTCAAATGTTGTTTCATAAAATTATTTTGTGTTCTCCAATTCCTTTTGGTACAGAGACTCTATATATTCTTTCCATTTTTTTCAAATGTTTCCTGGATCATTCAATATTCTACCCAAATACTCAAGTATTGCAACTTGAAGATTGAATTTGTTCTTCAGTTCCTTGAACATAAGAAATGCTGAGCGAGTTCGGCCACTTTAATTTTCTGACTCCAGCTCTTTGCACATTTCTATGAGGAGAAATGTGGCATCAGGATTGGAGGAAGATTCATCAACAATCTGCATTATGCAGATGATACAACACTACTTGCTGAAACTGAGGAGGACCTGAAGCACTTGCTGCAGAAGGTAAAGGACTGCAGCCTTTAATATGATTGAAGTTCAACATCAAGAAAACAAAGGTTCTCACCACTGAGCCAATTGGCAGTATCATGATAAATGGGGAAGAGATTGAAATTTAAGAGATTTAGTTTGCTTGGCTTTACAATCAACAATCTTGACACCAGCAGCTAGGAAATTAAAGGACAAATTACAATGGGACAGTGTGATATCAGAGACCTCTCCAAAGTACTAAAGAGCAATCAGAGAGTTGGTCAATGACTAGGGATGATAGAAGGAGAATTGATGCCTTTGAGCTGTGGTGTTGGAGAAGAGTTCTGAATATACCATGGACTACTAAAAGAACAGACAGGATTGTCCTAGAGAGGATCAGACCAGGCTGCTCCTTGGAGGCAAGGATTCTGAAGCTTCCTTTGACATATTGTGGACATGTTGCTAGGCGGAGCCAGTCCTTGGAGAGGGACATCTTGCTTGGGAGGGTTGAGGGACAGTGCAGGAGGGAAAGACCCTCAATGAGATGGATTGATTTAGTGACTGGGGTAATGGAGATCGGTATATCAGAGACAATAAGATTGGCACAGGATAGAACAGAGTTTAGGGCTGTTGTGCATAGGGTCACTGTAATTCCTTAACAACTTAACAACACATAACAAGAACAACAACAACCACCTCCTAGCAAAGATCATCCAGTAGGTAAGCAATGAAATTTCAGGTGGAGGAAGCAATTAAGTTCTCGATAACTAATGAGTTTATGGTTTAAAATCACCAAGAGTTACCTCAGAAGATATGCCTGGTGGTCTACTTTGATAAGGACACAACCCTGAAAACCCTGTTTCTATTATACAAAGGGTTGCTTTGAGTTGAGATCAACTTGACAGTTATTTGGTTTCCTCTGTTGAATGTAATGTGTTGGAGGGGGGTTGTGTGGCATATAAAGGAAGAGTGAGAAAAGGAATAGATGGATATATGGCTACCACCTTAAAGAGGCAAGCTAAAAAGCCTCCAAATACTAAGGTGTTTATGAATTTTTAAGTTCTGTTTTCAAACAGTGACAAAGGAAGAGAATCACCTTGTATTCTTTTCTATGGTATAATTAGAGTACTATGCCAATTAATTTTAGCATACACAGACATCCCCTGAATTGCAAAAATTCACTTTATATATAACCAGTAATTTGAAACCAACTCCAGTAAGACCTTGTTGTTGTTGTTGTTATGTGCCGTCGAGTCATTTGCGACTCATAGCGACCCTATGTACAACAGCCCTAAACCCTGCTCTATCCTGTGCCA
>NW_006399914.1:1735015-1760042 GCF_000299155.1 Elephantulus edwardii
AAATTCTTCTGTATCTGCCAATTCCTTTCGATAGAATTACTCAGTATATTCCTTCCATCTTCTTTTGATACCTCCTGGATCATTTAACATTCTGCTTAAAGCATCCTTGATTGTAGAAACTCGAGGTTTGAATTTGTTCTTCAGTTCCTTGAGCTTAAGAAATGCTGAACGAGTTCAGTCCTTTTGATTTTCCGACCTAGAATATTAAAAATTGGAGGTACATACAGTGATTTCTAAAAATAAACATGTTCTTTATAACATGCAGTATAAAAAACATTATTATTACTATTTTTGTATTAAAGGGAGCTTTGGCAGCTAGTTTGTAGGGAATTGTACTGCTAAGTTAAAGGCCACACTTCTCTGGCAGTTTAAATCCACCAGCAGCAACAAGGAGAAAATGGGTAGTTTCCTGCTGTGTGATTTACAGCCTCTGAACCCAATGGAGGATCAGCTGTGATTTGGTTCTAGTACAGTGGCAATGAGTGAGTATGAATGATTATGTTAAAGGCATTTTAATGTATCTAGAAAATTTTCTTTCTTTTTTTTCTACTTAGAAAAATGTGCTATATACTATAAAAAAAAAACAAAACCACAACAACAAATCAACTGCCTTAGATAACTGTCCCCCCTTAAGAATGAAGTTTCTGTTTTCATTGCAGTGACAGAGGAAAGGAATCACCTTATATTTTTGCTATGACATAGGTATAGTTACTGTGCCAATGAATTTTAGCTTATACAGGCAGTCCCTGCATTGTGAATGTCCACTTTTTGTACAACCAGTAGTTCAAAGCCAACAAAGACAGATTTAGAAATGGAACTTTTTGTTATCTGGAGAATGCCTATATTCAGGAAATTATTTCATTAGCAATGTTTCAGTTTTTTAATGAAACAATTAAGTAGTAACTCCATGTGTACATGTTTACTAGTGTGTTTTAGTCAGCTTATTTCTATTTTAGAAAAAAAAACACAGTATAAACTGAATGCTCATGACTCAGTATTTATACAGATCATGTCCCTAGAAGTCTTTAATTATAAGCTACTCAAGTTTCTCTGCTTCTGTTTATATAGTTACTAGAAACAACTGATAAAATTCAGCCAGAGGTTTGCCAGCCCTATAATTTTGAATGTACTTTTTTTTCTGGATATGTGAACTCCGTTTTTAAGATAATTTCTCACGTGACCTAAGTGATAGTCTCATTCTCACAATTTTCTCTTCACCATGGTACATATTTTCATTGCCGGCTTCTCTGTGCATTATTTTTCCTTCACGTTGCAAAAGCAGGGCTAGGAGTAGACAGTGCAGTGTTGACTAAGTGCTGGGCCTAGTCTTGCAACTGAACATGTTGTACTTAATTTCTATTCTATGGGTTTAGAGGCCAAGTTAAGCAGACCATAAAAGCTAGATAAAAAGTAACTGCAAGATCCCTAAAACCAGAATCACTTAAGCTTTCAAGATCCTTAAGCCTTCACCAGGACACTACTAAACTTTTTTGCAGAAGACCTCAATTGCCAAGAGGAATTTGAATACAAAGGAGATGACAATTTCATTTGAAAGAACATTCCATGCATTAAAGCCAAAGAGGGAAAAATATAATGCATCCAAGATAATGTCTCAAGTGACAGGAAGTGTCAGTCTCCAGCATTTATTGAGCACACACTTTATGATGTGTCTAGGGAGCTACATAAAAGAAAGTTGCTCACATGTGAGGAAGATGATCTTTGAAGAACAAAAGAAAGGGTGGTAACCAGGGAGGAAATGAATATGGTACAGCAGTTATGAATGTGAGAGAGATTGCATGAAGACAGTGGCTAAAGAAGAAATATTGAAGAAATAACAGAAGAAATATATCTAATATAAATGGATTGGAAAAATACAGAGACTTGACAGAATGAAGACATGAAAAAGAATATTTAAAGATAACTTCCATGAGGATGAATGCAAGGAGACAGGAGATTTATTTTATCACTAATAATGACATAAAATGGCATGTTTGCAGCAAGTTGGGAATAGGGATTTTACAGCAAACACAACTGTAAATTGTAAACTAAATGTAGTTACTGGTAAGAAATGTGTGTGAAAATAAACTATATAATCAGTAAGACATACCAGGCTACTTGATTGGGAACATCAGAGGCAAAAATGTATTGGGCTGAATCCTGGGAGCTGTTGCTGTGGAAATGAAAGCAATATTGAGAAATCAGCATGACACTCATTGCAAATCTTCACAAAAGATCCATTATTAATATATAAGAAGAGAAGACCATTTTTAAATAAATTTGGCAAGCGCTCAATTAGAATGGAAAACAAGTGTTCAACATTTCTGAAGATCGAGTGAAGAGCATGGGGCTGAGTGACTAAAAAGACTAAAGATAACAGATGAAGAATTGATGCCTTGGAACTGTGCTGATGGATGAGTTCTGACTACCCCATGGACTGCCAAAAGAACAAACAGATATGTCTTAAGGAAGGTGCAGCCAGAGAGCTTCTTGGAGGCTAAGATGGATTCTTTGTCTCACATATTTTGGGCATGTTGCTTGGAGAGGTTATTCCTTTGGAAAGGGTCATCATGCTTGAGAAGGTAGAGAGATGGTAAAGGAGGGAAGACCCTTATTCAGGTGGACTGACACAGAGACTGCAGCAATGGGCTTGAGGGTGTCAGAGGTTGTGAGGATGGTACAGGATAGGGCAGGGTTCAGATCATAGAGTTGCTGTGGATCATGCTCAACTTGATGACACCCAACAACAAAGATAGTGTTGAATGATGGGTAAGATGGGAGAGAGGCTGAGCACTCAAGGACCAAAAATAGATGACAAAGGACACCTCAGAGATCTTTCTGATGATTAGTAAGAAATGGAGCCTGGATGCCAGGAATGAAAGACTGTAGTGATGAGAAGGTGGAGAGAATTTAGAATGTGTGCATTCTTGGAGTTTAACATGTTAAAAAAAGGTGAAAACAAAGAGTTTTGGCAGATTTTGATGGCGCTAACTAGAGAGCTCTTATTAGAAAATCACATTTATAATTCTTTCTTAACCTTTAGAATAGCAAACACTACAATCAAGCTATCAAGCTGGTCTCTTTGTATCATCTTATGTACAACTTCTTTTTGCTTGGAAAAGCCACCATCTCCCCAACATAATATTTGACATCTACGTCTGTAGTAGCTTTAAGAAGTTAAACTTATTATTAGTGGTTGTTGTTGTGTTCCATTGAGTTGGAACTGATCCATAGCTGACCCTCGAGTGGGTTTTCAGAGGCAGTTAATAACAAGGGAAGAGATTGTGTGGAGCAGCTGATGGACTTGAACCATGTGCCTTTGGGACTGCAGCCCAGCTTCTTGCCACTAGGGCAACAGACCTCCCTATTATTAGTGTTAATTGAGTCAATTTGACCTCATGGTAGACCTAATGCATGTAGAGTAGAACCACTCCATAGGGTTTTCAAGTTCCTAACCTTCAGAAGCTTATCATCAGGCTTGCCTTCTGAGCCCCCTGTGGGTGGGTTTGAGTGACAAACCTCTCATTTAGTTGTTATGTGCTTAATGGTTTGCAACATTCAAGGAACCCTAAAGTTAATCTTAGATGTGTCTTCTTAGCTTTTAGACACTCACTTTACATAATATATTTTTTCAACTATTTATAAGCCTTTTTGTTTGTTCTTGTGTGTATTGGGGCATTGCCACCCAACAAGGTTACATGTCATTCAAGGCTTATATCTATGTCTTTATAACCAGACAGGCTTTTCTAACCCTCCCAAATATATTCTTCACCTTGTGACATTGAATGGGGGGGGGGGAATATCATCTAGAAGGTAAAAGAGAAATAAAATAGAGAAAAGAAACACAGAACAAATAATGTTGGAAAGAAACTAAAGTGGATGAAAGTTATAAATAAATAAAAATTCTAATCCAGCCAGGGAGTGTGGGAACAAGGTATAGCGAGAAATGATCAATGCAAAGACAAAACAGAATGTTCCTGTTACAACAAATAAGACAAATGATATGTTTATTACTGTAAAGGAATGTAGACACAATGCCATTTCTATAATAGCTTGATATATCATTTGTCTTTTAAATGTTTATGGGCAGGAGTTTCAAAATACACAGCTGTCCTTTCAACCATACACGCTGCATGATTTTTGGCAGGAGCAGATCCCAGTTGACTGAAAATAATGGACTTGAGAAGATTCCGTGTACTGAAATGTCTTATGGAATCATAGCCAGTACGCCTTACTTTTTAAATGAGGGTGATACTGAATATGTTCCAAGTCACAGTATATTCTGAATATCTTTTACTATGAAACCTTTCAATCCAAGTAATAAAACAGGGAAAACACCGCCTGTGTGAAACTGATTTGCATCTGTACATCTCTACCTGACAAATCTAGAACCAAAAATTCCTTTGTTTACTATTGCTGTTATTATGACTAACGGAGATAATTAGTCAGGCTTTTAACATGAATTATGAGTGTTTCCCAGCACTTTCACCAAGCCTTTTTTCATTTTGTACAATTGCAAGCATTATAAAGGCAGCTAAAATTCATCCTGATTTCATTCAGTTAATTGACGTAAGAAGCTTAGAAAGATTCTGAATGACTAACAAATACCTTATTCACAGTATATTGACAATATTTCCACTGAAGTGTAGTTAAAAATCAGTGAATAATACTCTTCATATCTCTGTCATTGCCACTGAGTCAGAACAAATTCATGCTTGACTCTCCAGGGGGTTTTCAGAAATTGCAAATTGCATGGGAAGAGATTGCCCATCTTTCTCTCTCAGAGGCACTGGTGGATTTGCACTACGAGAGAGGTGACATCTTTAGGTTAGCAGTGCAATTTCCTAGTCATTGCATAGTTGTTGTTGATTGCTGTCGAGTTGAGCACGACTAACGAAGACTCTATGAACAAAAGACCTAAAGCCTTTCCATAACTATCATCATTCCTCCAGGTTCATAGAGTTGCCACAGACATAAGATTTAGGAAGTGGATGCCACTCCTGCTTCCACACCTGTCTTAAACTGGGAGCTCCAATGAACACTGTCCACCATGGACAGCCCTGAAGGCATTTGACCCCCAATGGCACAAGGTTCAGCTTCACAGCAAACCCAGATTACCTCAGTACAGCAAATTGACAGAAGAACAACTTAGAAGAATGTTCCTCCAAAATGAAAAGCAGTTAGGCCCTTGGGCCCAACCGACTTTTAAATATTAGGAGCACTCACATTTGCAAAGTAAAGAACCTTCTTTTTTTGTTATTTTATTATTTTTGTGTGAGTGTACCGTCAAATCAGATCTGACTGGTACAGGAGGAGATTGTCCCTCCTTCCCCGTCAGAGCATCTGGTGGATTCGAACCATGCGCCTCTGGGATTGTAGTTGCAGCTCCTTGCCACTAGGCCACCAGAGCTCCCCTGTAAAGAACCTTCTTAACATTCTTTTTTTTTTATTTTTTTATTATTTTTTATTATTTTGTGTGCGTGTACCGTCAAATCAGATCTGACTGGTACAGGAGGATATTGCGCCTCCTTCTCCGGCAGAGCATCTGGTGGATTCGAACCGTGTTTCTCTGGGATTGCAGTGCAGCTTCTTGCCACTAGGCCACCAGAGCTCCCCTACATTCTTAGCATACAGTTGGAGCCTCATACTTCCCCACCACCTTCATTTCACTATAAAGGAGAGTCAACCATATGGTGTGGAGGAGGGTGAGAGAGTCTCCATTTTACAGTATGGTCTGGAAATCATATGTAAGGCTCTAACTCATTGTGGATTTGGAACCACTCAGAGCTGACCCTCCAGCAGGTTTTCAGAGACTATGTGTTATATGGGAGAAGGCTGCCCATCTTTCTTCTTAGAGTTGCTGATGGATTCAAACTACCATAGAGGTGCTACCTTTGGACTGGCAGCACAGATATCTGCCCACTAGGTCACAGGAGAACGCCTCTATGCTGTCACAAAGGTAACATTTGATTGCCTTCTCTGTGGATCCAGAGGCATGGGAAATGTTATACAGGTTTTACTCTATAATACTGAGTAGGAAGGGATCCTAGCCTGCAGCTGGGACTCCCAACTTCTTTGCCCTGCTTTCTGCCAGAAGCTAACCATCTGACCTAGGTCACTTAGTCCCCATCATTCCTCTAATTCTGAATTGTTCAGATGGGGTTAATGTTTGTCTTAAACCCATTGTCATCAAATTGATCCTGACTCCTAGTGACCTTATGACTCAAAATTCGAACTTAATGTGGTTGAGTTTCTTTAGACTCTAGTAACCCTCCACAGGATGTCCAGGGCTGAAGTCATAAAGAGAAGATTGTTTTTCTCCCTCTAAGCAGCTAGTGGATTTGAACTTTGGGAGATGTCGTATTTCATTTAGCAGCACAGCATCCTATGGGCTATGCCACCAGAGCTCCCTGGTGACCTTCAGGGACAAATGAAACTGTCCTACAGGTTTTTCAGGACCATAAGCTTTGCAGATTAGACTGCCACATATTTATTTCTCCCAACAGGAGCAGCTGTTCGGTTTTGAAATAGCAACCTTTCAGTTAGGAGCCAAGTGATTAATCACTGGGTTCCCTCGTGCTGGTTTTGGATAGTTATAAAGAGACAACATCTGTGAAAGTGTTTCTCAGAGTTTAAAGTTCTTATGATTTATTGACATTGTTGGCTCTACTAGGCCACCTTCTAGTGGGAAAGTGCTGCATGCATCTAGGGTAATGTTACTAGCCAGGCTAGAAAGCTGGGGTGGCATGTGCATTTGCTGGGGCCACTCCTTCTCGGCTTCTTTCCTGTGTATGGACTCTCTGTGCAGAAAAATCTTTGCTACTAAAAAAAAAGAGAAACCCACTCACTGCTGAGCGATAGCTCTCTGAAACCTATAAATCCCCCAAAAGTCCTAATGCAATAGAGCTATTATTTGTTGTGCCCTTCTCTAAAAGGCTTGAGTGTGAGTACCAAGTGGCATTCCACAGAACCAAAATATGCAGGCTAATCCTTCTTTAGCCAGGAGTAGTTTCAGATTATGACAAAAGAGTGCACTGGCTAGGAAACTCATCTCTTGCTGCCAGTGATGATTCTCTTCTCAGCAAATGGCATTTCCAGTCAGCAAATTGAAATTTCTAAGCCCATGGAATGCATTGATAGATATGTTACCTTCTGACAAAAGGTATTTTCCAAAAATTGGCCACAGCGATGTCTCCCATCCCACATGTTCTTACAATGTGATTTGACACTTCTCCCTTCAAAAGGTGGGGGTCTATATCCTCTCTCCGGGAAACTTGGCCAGCTGTTATAACTGCCTTGGCCAAAAGAAAATAGTCAAAATGGCTTTTGGGATTAGTTTACAAAAAGCAATGCAGCTTCTATATTTTGAACACCTTTAAAAAAACCCCAAACAAACAAACAAACAAAAACAAAAATAAAACAAACAGAAAACCAACCAACTTTGGCTGCCATTGAGACGTGATAACTCTGAGTCCGCCTTGCGACAAGGACGTTTTAGTGAGTCCATGTGGAGAGGCTGCGTGGAGAGGTCCTGAGAGTACAGGAACAGACACTCTTGCACCCCACTGCGCCAGCTCCAGTCGTCATCAGACTTCAGCCTCTTGAGAGACACCAGCTAGAACTGCCTAGCAGAAAAAAGAAGAAAAAAAAATCTTTGCCCTTTCCCAATCTCTGCCTCATGGAAGTCATGGAAGAGAATAAGCTAATTGCTGTGAATAGGCTGCTTAGTTTGGGGATGATTCTTTTATACAACACAAACATTAAATATACTAGAAAATATCTTTTAAAATAGAAGGAAAATCTTTCAAATGGGCTCTCCATCAAGAGATGAGGTTTTAGGAAGTATCCTGAAAATCCTTGAGTGACTTTGATGGTACTACTTGCATATCAGGTTTCTATTTCCTCGGGCTACTGTAACAATGCACCACAAACTGAGTTGCTTAAAGCAGTAACAGTCTAGCCTCTGTAGTCCGGTTCTGTAGACTCTCAACTCACTGTTGTCGAGTTGGAACCGACTCATAGATGGCCCTGCCTTGGAGATTTTTGAGGCTGTAAATCACCCTAGAGGAGATTTCCCATCTTCTGTGGAGATGCTGGTGGACTCAATCCCCAGAGAGGTAGACTTCGGGTGAGCAGTGAAACTCCTTGTGGACCACACCACCGTCCATAGACCACAAATCTAAACTTGAGGTATTACCGGGCCCATACTTTCTCAGAAAGCTCTAGGTGAAGATCCTCCCTTCCTTCTTCCTATTTCAAGTATTTCTTAATTTGTGGCAGAAAATATATAATCTCTTTCTCTGTCTCCACCTGGCTGATTTTCCTTGTCTCCCCATATCTGTTCTTATGTTCTTGTAAAGGCACCCCCATCAGGAAGAAATTATAGTCCACTCTCATGAACTCATTTTTACTAAGTACATTTGTTGTAGTCCTATTTCCATAGAAGGTCGGCCTTAACAGGTATTAGAGACTAGGATTTGAGCATATTTGAGGGCCAGAGGTTAGGGAAGGACACAATTCAACTCATAATGTGGTTTTAGGAAATTCATTATGGCCACTATTTTGGAAATTTATCTTCTTGTAGCATTAAAGAAAATTATTGTTTATAATAAACCAGTCTTGGTAACTACAAAGAAAACACCAGACAAATGGTTTATGTGAAAGACAGTTACAATGTCTTTGGAATCATTTGCTTTGGGGAGACAAGGGATGAGGAGCTTCATTGATAGCTGTAAGTTAGTGCCAGTGGCTTTAATTCTTGGGTTGGTAAGTGCTCTTATGTTTTACAATTAAAAATTCTATAAAAGAGGGTCACTCATAGATGGATGATACCTTTTAACTAATGTCTAGGATTGATTGTGATTAAATTAATCCTTTCCAGTTGACCACACACACATACTTTCTCTCTCAAAGAAAGAGAATATTGAGAGGAAGAGAAAGATCTGTGGTAGTGTAGTGGGTTTATTGTTCAAAATGGCTTTCTTAGCCTTTAGTTTTGACTTTCACCATATGCCTAGATGAGAACATGATATAAGGTGTGCATAAATGACTCATGATGTAATTTGTAAAATTCTCCATCATACCAGGTTTAAATTGAGCAGGCTTAAGCAGTAGAAGATGGGTGTCTCACTATCAGCAAAAGGAGTGTAGTATGTGTCCTTCAGGACAAGAGATTCCTGCCCCAGTCAGCCTGGGACCCCCAAAAGAACACCAACAGTCTCAGTGGGGAACCAGATACCATGTCAGACAAAGCTGGCTTGGGACTGCTGCCCCATGGCGCCAGAGCAAGGGACTTGTGCTCAAATGTATCAGAGGACTAGGAGGAGTGAAATAATTCCCAGGACAAAGAAAGGTTTGGTCTAAGTTGTAAGCAGTGGTCTAAGTTGTAAGGACGAAGGTCTAGGGACCTGTGAGCACGACTGAGAACCTGTTCTGACCAAGGGATTAGGGCCTAGTGGCAAGAAGTTGCACTGCAATCCCAAAGACATATGATTCAAGGCCACCAGCTGCTCCTCAGAAGAAGGATGGGCAATCTCCTCCTGTGTGATTAACTGCCTCTAAAAACCCACAGGAGGGTCAGCTATGGGTCACTTTTGACTTAATGGTACACAACAGCAACCTGAATTGTAATCTGTTAACTTCCTAATAAACTCTATAGCCATGATTATGTTTTGGTGATGTCTGTGTAGCTACTGCAATGGATTTTGGACCCAGTAACAGAGCTGTATGATTGATGTTCAAATGATAGAATTATGTGTGGGAGCATGGGGGCAATGTCTGACCTTATGAGAATCGGTTTTCTGTTGTGCATGAAGTGTATGGTGGCAGTTTTCCCTCTGTGGAGAGATAATTGAAGTCAGAAGTGGTTGGGCCCACACCACCCCCACTCTTTTTACACATACCAGCAACACAAAGTGGATTGTTACTTCCAAGGAAGCTGCATTCAGTTGATAGAGCTATGGATGTTCAAAAAGGGGAAGGTTAATTTTAGTGTGTAAATGATGGCTTGCCAGTGGAGATGGGATATTATAAGCTTTTGATAAAGTACTAGAAAGTGCTTATGAATGAACAAAAGCATCTGCTGGGTCAGATGGTTTTCTTTAGCTGAGAAAATGCCTATAACACCAGGATAAGCTTCCAAAGATAGAAAGCCATTTCTGCTTTCCTTAGATCATTGAATAAAGTATCAGAAATACTTGTCAACCTATAAATAATGGAGCAAATGCTCAGTAGCTTAAAGAATAGTATATATTCATTTATCTATTGGGGGAAACCCAAAAATAGCTATATGTCAAAACAAAACATACATCCAGACCACAAATTTTACAAGAATAATATTCAAAAGCTGTTTTGTATTATCATTAAAGGAAACTGTAGGAAAATAGAGAAGATAAACAAAATTCACTTATATTCCCAAGATATTAACTCTTTTCATTTTTTAATATAATCCCTGCTTAACTATTAACCATTTCTGCCTCCATTTCTCATACAAGTACTTATGGTGTAAAGCAGTTGATATTTTGCACTTGTTGATTTAGCATCACATCAATCAGAGTCTTCCACAGAAACAGAAAATATAGCTTTAGCTATAGAGTCAGAATTGACTGGATGGCACACAACAGCAACAACATAAATATACAGGTGGAAAGAGATTTATCTCAAGGAATCAGCTCACACAATTGTAGGGGCTGGAAAGCCTGCAATTCATGGGACAAGCTGACAGGCTAGGAAACTCAGGCAGAAATTGACGCTGCTGTCTTGATATTGAATTTCTTTCTTCCAGAAAACATCATTTTTGCCTTAAAAGCCTTTGACAAGATTTAATTAGACCCAATTACATTATAAAGCAAGCTCAGGTGGCATAGTGGTTTAGAAGGTGTGTTGTAATACTGAAGGCATGCGGTTTGAATCCACCAACGGCTTCGTGAGAGAAGGATGGGCAGTCGCCTCCTGTGTCATTAACTGCCTCTGAAAACATGCTGGAGGGTCAGCTATTGGTTGGTTCAGACTTGACAGTACACATCAACAACATTATAAAGAATAATCTGTTTTACTGAAAGCTGATCATAGATGCAAATCGCATATACAGATACCTTCCCCAAACTAAAACTTAGAGTCCACTGACATCAATTGATTCTGACTCATAGTGGTCATGTAGGTCAGAGCAGAACTTCTGCACAGTGTTTCCGAGGCTGTAAATCTTTATGGAAATAGACTGCTGTGTATTTCTGCTGGAGAACAGTCAATGGGTTTGAATGGCTGACATCAGCTAGCAGGGGAGTGCTTCTTCCTTGGGCTCTCTTTTCCTTTGCTATGAAATGGAATTGACTGCATAGCAGTAGGATTGAAGTTTCAGTTTTTATTCAGATCGTCAAGTGAAAAACAATATGTCATTCATGGTCAGTGCATTTTTACTGAATTAAGGATGCATTCATTTTCATGACAAAACACACACTCTCTCTCATTGCCTTTGAGTTGGAACTGATTCATATTTGACCCTTCATTGGGTTTTCTGAGGCTGTAAATTTTATCTGAAAAGATTGAAAGTCTTTCTTCTTCGTAATAATACAGATTGTAAAGTGTGCTAGTAAATTCAAACTGCCAAAGGAAATGGGGAAGATCGGTGTGAAAAGCAATGTACTTGAACTTTGTAAGTAAACCAGTATACAATGAAAATTTTATTTAAAAAAATAAATCTAAGCTGCCTGTCTTTGAGTTGGTGCTGCAACTCCTTGACCACTAGGCCATCTCAAAAGGATGAGGTGGCTCACCTAGAAGTCAAGTTCCATCATGTTGTGATAGAGCACAGACTTAGAAGTACAACTATGGGATCCACCTGTACTAAGGCTCAGCCTTCATACGGAGGCGCAGTGATCAGTTTGCTCCTCCACAGTGGAAATTGTGCAATGCTGTGCTAACCCTAAAGCTCACTGCCATTTAGTTGATGCTGACTCACAGTGACCCTCACAGGACAGAGCACAGAACAGATCTCCCCATAAGATGTCCAAAGCTATAATCTTTACAAGTCCTACTCCCGCATCTTTTTCCTGTGGAGTTTGATCCTGGTGGGTTTGAACCACTATTTTGGTTAGCAGTAAAGAGATTAACTACTGCTCACACCTGCTAAGCTCTGGTGGCCTCGTGGTATTCTGAAGGGTTGTGATTCGAGTCTGCCAGCTGCACCAAGGAAGAAGGATAGACAGTCTCCTTCTGTGTGATTAACTGTCCCTGTAAACCAACTATGGCCTGGTTCCAACTCGATGGGACACAATAATAACATTCCTCCTTCATCCTCTGCTCTTTACATCCTCCATCTACCAGTGGATAATGGGTTCTCTTATCCCACACTTGCCAGGTCAAACAAAGAGACAGAAATCATTGCTGGAAGAGGGGTGGCTCTCCTTGGTCGCTATGAAGGTGAACCTGAGAGAAGGAGGTAGTGACCTTGGAAGATGAAGCCTAGCGTGTTAGGGATGTATGTGGGGTTGGCTAGATCAGAGATCAGCATGTTTGCATTGTTGTTGTACCTCTTATTATGTCCTGTGTCTTCATTATTAAGTTGAACAAATACACCATAAAGAGAAATGATATATATGTCATTATTCAGAGAGTTAGCGTTTTAGAGGGAGCTGTGGTGGCCATCAGGTAAGGAGTTGTTCTGCCAATCCAAAGGCATACAATTAGAATCCACCAGGTGCTCTGTGGGAGAAAGATGGGTTATCTCACCCTGTGACTGATAGCCTCTGAAAACCTTCTGAGTTGGTTCTTACTTGATGGGAGAGAAAGACTTTATAAAAAGTGGGGACTTGGTGAGCTCTGGTGGCCTAGTGGCAAGAAGCTGCACTTCAATCCCAGAGGTGAGCGGTTCTAAAACACCAGATGCTCTGCTGAAGAAGGAGGGACAATCTCCTGTACCATTCAGATCTGACTTGACGGTACATACACAAAAAATGGTAAAAAAAAAAGTGGAATAAAAACCCAAAACTTAAAAAAAATGGGGACTCTTAATACATGTGTGTGTTTAAAACAGTGGTGGTCACTTAGTATAATAACTTATTGCCACACTATAATCTGATGTAAGTCAAAGTATTTACTTACTAGTAATAATTCAACTAGAAGCTTTGCATGTGTTTTACTTTTTCTTTTCAATGTTAGTTTTATCATATATTTATCTTCTTGCATGAAACTGGCCTGTTTTCTTCAGTACAAGAGACAGCAATAGGATTGCAGTTACAGTGTAGGAAATGAAACATGAGATATGCTACAAATGGTAAAATCATATGCTATATGTGTTGTAATGAAGTTGAGAACTTTTAGTTTAGAGTAGTCAGCAAAGTGATAAGGAATTCAACAGGCTGAATCTAGTCACAGGCAGCATCGATGGCATAGGCCTGTAAGGAGTTCCTGCCAACCCAAAGGTTGTATGCTTCCAGAAGGTCAAGTCTACCTGTAGCTCCAAGTGAAAAAGAAGCCAGTCTCCTTCACATGGAGGGTTGCTCTGGATTAGAATCTACTCTATAGGAGTGGGTTCGAGTTGAATTCAGTCTAAAATAAAATTCTCCTCTTTGTAACTTTCAGTAATTCTCACTTACTGCATGTAAGAAAAAGCCCAGGAATCTTATAAAGATCCACTCTTTTCTAGCTTGCATGACTGATCCTTTTTTACAACCATATCCAACTAAATGAAATTTTTCATTTATACCATAACACTGAGAAGAACGAGAAACTTCATTATGCGCATATGAAACTTAGACAAAGAAGCCATTATCCAACAGAGCAAGGGACACTGCATGGTTTAAAACTGGGGGAGTTATGCATCAAGGTTGTATCTTTTCTTCATATCTATGCAATCTGTATGCTGAACAAATCACTTGAGAAACTGGATTCTATTATGAAGAATGTGGGATGGGAGGAAGACTCATCAACAACCGGCATTATACAGATGGCATAACCTACCTTATTGAAAGTGAGGAGAACTTGAAGCACTTGCTGCAGAAGATCAAATACTACAGCTTCAATACAGATTGCATCTCAATATCAAGAAAAAAAATTCTCACCACTGAACTGATGGACAATATCATGATAGATGAAGAAAAGATTGAAGTTGTCAATGATTTTGTCTTGCTTGGATCCACAATCAACACCCATGGTATAAGCAGACAGAAGATCAGGGGACTTACTGTATTGGGTAAGTCAGCTATCAGGAACCTGTCCAAATTACTAAGGTGAAAAGATGTCAGTTTGAAGACTGGGGTGTGGCTGATTCAGATCATGGTCTTTTTCATCACTAGCCATGCATCTGAAAGCCAGACAATTAATTAAGATGACAGAAAGAGAGTATATGTCTTTGAGCTGTGGTGTTGAAGAACAATGCTGAGTATATCATGGACTAACAAGAACAAACATATATGTTTTGGAAAAAGCACAACCAGAGTGCTCTCTGGAGACAAGGATGACAAAGCTTCATCCACATACTTTAGGCATGTTGCTAAAAGGGGTAAGTTCTGGAAGAGGGACATCATGCATGAAAAGTTGGAGAGTCTGCAAAAGAAAGGAAGACCTTTGACCGTTGACAAGACGGACTGACATGCTGATTGCAGCAATGGGCTCAAGTGCATCAGAGATGATGAGGATGGCACAGGATAGAACAGAGTTCAGATCTGTTGTTCATGGGCTATGTGTTGTACTTGCCTCAGTGGTACCTAACTCATGTTTAAGGTATCTACCACTTACACATATGAAAGTTCAAACTGAAGAAAATGAAAACAAGTTCCCAAGAACCAAATACAACTTTGAGTCTCTTCCACATAAATTTCAAAATCATCTCAAGGACAGGTTTGACACTTTGAATACTAATGATCAGAGACCCTGTGACTTGTGGGTTAATGAAAGATATCATTCAGGAAGAAAGCAGGAGATGTACAAAGACAGAGGAGAAAGAAAAAACTAAAATAGATGTTAGAAGAGATTCTGAAATTTGCAGTAAAGTGCCAAGAAGCCAAAACAAAGGAAAGGGATACTGAACAGAAAATTTCAAAAGGCAACATGAGAAGACAAAACTAAATATTATTACAGAATGTGCAAAGAGCTAGAGTCAGAGAATAAACAAGGAGAAACTCTCTTGACATTTCTCAAGCTGAAAGAACTGAAAAACAAATACAAGCCTTAATTTTGAATACTGAGAGATGTTAAGGGCAATTTTTTTTAATTGAGATTTTAATGAAAGTTTATAGAGAACTTGGATTTCCATTCATTCACTGTTGCACATTTTTCTCTCTGCCCCCACCCCACACCCAGTTCACTTTTCTCTTGGAAAAAAAAAATCTTTCAATCTCCTCTGCCCCAGTCTACTTTACTATGCAGTTCTTATTCTGGCCTTTTTGTCATGCAAATAATACCTAATCATATATTCCTTTTGAGCAGAATCTTGAATGATTCAAGAAACATAAAAAGAAAATAGAGGGAATACATAAGGTCACTATACCAAAAAGAATTCATTGACACTGAAATATTTGAAGTAGTATATGACAAAGAACCAATGGTGATAAGAGAAGAAGATATATATGGCCATATATACATATATTGAAAGCTTATGTATAAGAATGTTTTATTGATAAGAGTTCAGAATGAAGAATTGTTGATGCCCATTGATCTAGATTATTCTTGTACATTTTAATGAAGTTATTAACCTCATTCTGCTCTCTGCTTAAAGGCCTGGTCCAGTTCCAACCTAAAATTGTGAGGTGGCTTTCTTTCAGAGAATTGCCTTGAACCCAGATGATCCAGTTCATGCCAATTGTGTTTGCCTTTTATGGGGCTGACATGTGAGCAATTATAGTGCATTATTTATGAAGGAAAAAAGCAAAACAAAGATTCTCATCACACACCTTGTCTTTATGAAGAATGGAGCATCACATCACATGTGGAATTTGAGATTCTTTATGCTTCACTAACAGTGTCTTGTTACCATCTCTTATCAGACATCCTGGTCTATTTGGAAAATATCATGCATTTTTTAAGAGATTGAACCCATACAATGCAGCAGACCACAATACTTCCAAAGGAGTTATTATAAAGCTCTTTATTCCTTGTAATAAAATCCCACAATACACATTTATTATATGTATTAGAAGTCTCTAATGCATATTTAGTTAATAACTTATGTGTCTAGCTGCCACCTAGTACTTGCTTTAAACTCTTAAAATTAGGGAATTCCCGAGAAAGATCATACTACCTGTGACTATGATGAAGCCAGTAACAGATGTTTTAAAAAGTACCTGACCTCTTATTTGAAGGAGACTGTCTAGGATCATTCTAATTTCATATCAAAAAACAAAATTGTAAATTAAATACATAGAACTGATTTATTATCCATCAAACACAGGCCCTCATGAGGCTGGTTTACCTTAAATGCTTGTTTAATAAACCAGATAATCTCAGTAAAACCAAAAAGCTCTCACATATACATCCCCTAATTTCCCTATGGGCCCAAACAACAGGAGAATTTCTATCACATTACATATGTAGGGAAAAATATATGCCCTTATGGAGTATCTTCTAGGGACCCAGGACAATTTCAGTTCAGTGGTAGAATTCTCACCTTCTGTGCCTGAGGCTCAGGGTTGATTCCTAGCCAGTGCATCTTATATGCAGCTCTGCTCATCTGTAAGTGGATGCATGTGTTCTGATATGATGATAAACAGATTTCAGTGGAGCTTCAAGACTTGGAGATTTACTTCAGAAATCAGCCAATGAGAATCCTATAGATCATAACAGCTTGACCTGCATTTTGCAACTGACTGAAGGGATGGTGCAGGACGACTGAGTATTTTGTTGGAGTATGGATAGTGTGTAAGCCAAGAAGCTAACAACCTAACAACGATACTAGGTGATCCTGGGGCACGGGGCTTTGCATGAGCCCACTTACCCAACTGCACTGTGCTTGTTCTCAATGTCTCTGTGGCTTTAACTCACCACCACATCTCCTTAGTGTGTTTATATTCAGTGAATTCTGTTTCTTTGTGAGGACTGAGTAAGAATTGTGTGTGAGGGACTAACTTAAAGGTCACCCTGCTTAGAGAGTGGCTGCTTCTGACCATTTTGTTCATTTATTGTTGCACGTTTTCTTCCCGTTCCCCCTTCCTTTCTCCTCCCATAGTCCACTTTGAAATGCATCTTTTGTTTCAGATTGTTGTTATGCATATAATATTTTAGATCACTTTAAGTTTCAAGATTTTCAGACATCTATTTGTTCATAGGGTTGCTACGAGTCATGCTCAACTCGACGGCACTTAACAACAACAACAGATGATGCTAAAACTTATATCTTAACTTATATCTTAAAACTGATTGTTATTGAGTTGGAACTGACTCATAGCTGACCCTCTGTTGAGCTTCAGAGGCTATAAGTTGCATGAGAGGGAACTGCCCATCTTTCTTCTATAGAGCTAATGCTGGCTTTGAACCACTAGAGCAGCATGGCCTTTAGGTTAGCATCACCTGTCATCAGAGCTCTACTTTTAAAATATCAATACATTTTATTTAGAAAAAAAATAAATGAGGAAGAATATTTTAGCTTAAGGACAGTGAAAAGAGTAGGATGAATCCTAGAATATTGAAATTCAGTGCCACTATGCATCCAGAGTACATCTTGGAGGCAAAGATGGTGAAGCTTTGTCTCTCATACTTTGGAAATGTAGCTAGGTGATGCTACTTTTTGGAAAGGGACATAATTCTTGGAAAGATAGAGAGTCAATGAAGGAATGGAAGACCCCTAACGAGATGGATTGACAGTCACTTCAGCAGTAGGCTCTAATGGATCAAAGATGATGAGGGTATCACAGATAAGGCAGAGTTCAGGTTGGATATTCAGAGGGTTGCTATGAATCATATTCAACTCAATGGTACATAACAATAACTACATACAATCTAACCTCTTATCATTTGTAAGATGGGATACCTGGATAGTGCAAACAGGACTTCTAACTGCAAGGTTGGTGGTTTGATTTTATTGTGGAAATAAGACTTGGTAATCTATTTCTGAAAATTTGCAGCCTTGAAAATTCTATCAAACAATTCTCTGTGCACTCATGGAGTCAACTAGTAACAGTGACGAAAGTGGAAAGGAGTCTCTTCTAACACTAGGAAATAATAGAACACTTTGTAGAGAGGTGATCTAAGGCTTATGAGAAATAATGCACAGGTTTCCTTGGTTCCTTTGGTGCAGCATGAAGTAATTCTTCCTGCTCTGTTGAATCCACAAATGATTCTGAGGGATCCTATTGGACCTAGGTAGTGTAAAGGGCTAATCGACACAACTCTGAACAAGGACAATTGGCCATTTGAGTCTACCCAGAAGCATCTCAAAGGAAAAGCCTAGTATTCACTTTCACTTCCCAAAGATCAGAGCTATTGGAAAGTCTGGAATATTGTAGTCCTCTGACATACATAAGGTCAACCTGACTTGGAATCAACTGAATAGAAATGCTATGTGAGTGAATGGAGCTTCTTAAATTGAATACGAATTTGTCTGGTGAGGTGTATGTTAATAAAGAGATATCAGAAGCCTCCTAAAAGAGATCTGTGACTTCTAAAAGTTTAAGAATGAAAGGATGCAGTTATCTCAGCTGGTGGTTTGCACCACCAGAATGCCCCAGATTGCTGCTTGACAGTATAGCAGGGCTCTGCGTATGTTGAGCTCATTTTACAGATATAAGTGATGAGTAGGTCTGGTGTTGGTGATGGATTGGGGAGGGAGAAACCAGAAATGCTCAAAAAGATGGAAGAGGGTTATATGGGAGACCAATGCCACTGGCTCATCCTCTGCTAATCCAACAAATTTCTCTTCCTTCCCTGAAAGTTTTTAATTTAGATTTATAACATACAATTCCAACAAGATTCATCTGACGTACACTCATCATTTATTATCAGTTTCCCATATCCTTGCTCTACTTTTCTACATTTTTAAAAAAATCATTCCTATTTGCATCAATGATTTTACGGGGCCAAGATTGGGAGGGAGGATTGACTGCACAGGGAGAGCTAGAATAAACTTCTGGAGGTCATGGAAATGTTTTAGGTCTTTATGGTGTTCATTATTGTAATATTGTGATGGCCACAGAATGCTGAAAACAGATGCAATCTGTGTCAATAAAATTTAAGACAGTTGATTTAAAGCAAAGCCCAAAGGCTGAACTGTTCCTTGTTCAGCTTAGATCCTGGTAGATAATGTCTGTTTATGAAGGTCCCTAGTTATTAGAATTGGTCCTTTTGTTTCCATAGGCACAAATTTTCTGCTCCTCTCTCCTTTCCTGGCTAGCTCCCCTGGCATCACAGTTCCTTTAGATATTAACTTCCTCATCTCGTTTTCTATGGCAGCAAGCAGTAAACTAAAGAAAGAAACACTCTGATGATGATAAGGATGAGGCAAAGGAAAGAAATATTTTTGTGGAAAGGTTGAGCCCTTGAAAACATATTGGAGGGTCAGCTATAGGTTGTTTCTGATTTGATAAGCAATGAGTCAGAGTTGAGTTTCTATAAGTCATGTGGGAAACCATCATCAGTGCTCATGGAAGAGTGTCATTCTGTATCTGTTGATAAGATTTTATATCTGATGACGTTTTCCATAAGTCTCAGCTATGATATAGCACCTTTATGATTTGGACAAGTTTTTTCTCTTGACTTAACTTGGTATCTTTAAATGGGTGTATAGAAAATGCTTGCTTTACTTACCATTTCAGGAGGTATATGTGCTGATATTTCCACCAAATATAAAGCCATTTACAACTGGTATTTTAGTAGTGCATAATAAACATAATAAAACAATTCTTTTTTTCATTAAAAAAATACTGATATTTTTAGGAAATCTTAATTACTGAACTTTAAAAGGAAGGTGTTTTTCCTCCCCTAAAACTCCTGGGAAAGTTTTATTACATGATTATGTGATCAAGCATGAAAAAATATCTTAAGTTATTAATGAAAAATTACCTTCTATTTTTTTGCATATTTTTAAAGAGTTACACATAAATATTACCACTGTTGGTAGATGTTTTAATTCAGCTTACTCAAGAACAGTTATTTCAGTTTTTGTTTGGTAATTTATTATGCTTGTAACATCAAGAAATAGCATTTATTTAATAAAACATTCTGCATTTTAAGTAAGTTTATTTATAGTTAAAATCACCTCTGAACATGATTTTTAATTTTGTTTTTGTTTGATTTATTATTATCTCATTTTTTTACATTCATAATTACCCTTTGATTAGTAATTCATGTAAAAATAAAAAGTTCATAGCAAAGTTGCTGCATGTTGAAAGTCATTATCATTCGCTGTTTCAAAGTTGAAGTGTGGTTTGTGATTTTTTTTTAAACAAAATCTTTGCTTTGTCAACATCACTCAGAATCTGGGGCATCAATGTTTGCCAGCTGAAAAGTAAAATATTTGAAGCAAATTTAATACCTACGTCCCAAAAGGTCATGTAGAGGCAAATGTAGAAGATAAGTAGAATTAATTTATTTTAAATAAAAAATATTAAAGTGCCCTTTAGGAGGGAAAAAAAGCACCAATTCAATAAATGTGTTTTAAACAGAAGGTACCATTTCTATCACTTTAGAAACAGATTTGAAAAAAGTAAATCAACAATTATAAGCTCCAAATGATACTTTACAGTGAGTTTGCAGAGGTTATGACAGCAGTGGCCTGAAGGGTACAAATCAACTATTAAAATGTCTGAGTTCATTAGATGCATAAAAGCCTTGTATCCTGCTGACAGGAAAGGCTGGGAGTGGATACATTCTATCTGTATTTTATGCTCAGAGTCCAATCTTAAGTAGTCACAAGTCTATAAGATTTTATTCCATGAACTAAAACAAGCAGCCCCATTCGACAAAGAAGCAGAATCTAATGTCACTGCTTTGATCTTTTTCAAAGAAACCCGTTTTATCAAAAGATAAACCACATCTGTCATTTCTTTTCAAAAAGATGACACAGGAGAGGGACAAGAGTCCAAGCAAGTCACATTTCTGTGGCTGAAAGTTCTGACACATAGGCTTGAAAATTCCTGTGGATGAATGTTCAAGGTAGAAGGATTTCAAAGAAATGCTTGAAGATAGGAATCCTTCTCTGATGAGGTCTAAAGAATCCATGGTCTTTACACAGCTTTTTCCCTGTTGATGATCTCTTTGTTCCTGAGTACCCAACCTCTCAGGGATACAGCAGCCATGGCTTCCAGAACAAAAGAATGAATGGACAAATACATGCTGCTACCCATCTAGTTAGAGTTCTAAGTAACACAGGGCAGGTTGTTATTATGTGCCATTGGAATCGACTCATATCTGACCCTCCAGTGGCTTTTCAGAAGCTGTAAATCACAGAGGAGGAGGTGGCCTGCTGAGCCACTAGTGGATTTGAACTGCCTGGTTTGGGGTTGACAACACGACTCCTTAACACTGGGCCACCACAACTCGCTGCAAAACAAGCGATCATAGCAAAAGCATGTAGAAGAATAGGAATCCTAGGACCCTTAATTGTGCTCATGTGTGACTATTCATATACCAAGAAGCACTATTTTCATATAAACTTCTTGTTGTGATGTGATGACTAGCCAGTAGTCAAGCAAAGACTTATCTTCAAATGGGGTTTTGAGGTGAAGTCACATGTCACCATGGGAGAATTTGCCATCCTTGCCTCTAAAATGCACCCTGGTTATTCTTCTCCAAGACAGATTTGGTTAGGATGGCTTCCCAGAAAATCATCCTTCAATGACACAGAGAGAAAGCATAAGTGATAGAGAACAAGAGTTTTCATTTGGTTATTTAGACTAGGAACTTACTGTGATTTTTTTTTTTACCTCAACCATGGAACAAGCCATAGTTTTATTTATATTTTATTAGAGCTCTAAAGTTTTGTTGTAGAAATACCTCTTTGGAAAGCAAATACTTAGAAAGACTTACCCTAATTACACATCTAACCCAAAGAAAGTCATGTAGTCCAAAACCACCAGCCACTCCTGTGATTTACTGCCTCTGACTACCTGCTGAAGGATCAGCTAAATTGGTTCTGATTCAATGGTACATAACAATAGAAACATTAAAATAGGATATTTTGAGCCTGACTTTTGCATTCAGACTACCTACACTTACTCTAGTCAACAACTCATTAATTGTGAACATTAAATTGTGTTAGTTGAAAATTGTGGACTTGAGCAGAAAAATGAAGATACTAGATTTAGGAAAGTGTACTTGACACAACTATAGTATTTTCAATTGCTTAATATTCATGTGAAGTAGAAAAGTGAATGAGGAAGACTAAGGAAGAGTTGATGCCTTTTGAATTGTGGTGTTGCCAAAGAATATTGAATATCCCATGAACTTCCAAAAGCACAAACAAATCTGTCTTGCAGAAGTACAACCAGAATGCTTTTTAGAAGCAAGTATGGTGAAACTTTCTCTTTTATTTTGAACATTTTCTCAGCAATCACTTGACTCAAAAAACTCAATTGCATTTAAATCAGAACTGACTTTCAGCCAACCCTCCAGTACATTTTTGGAGTCGACTTGTTTTCCTTACTTGCCTATCTTTCTCCTGCTGTGCTGCTGATGGACTCAAATTGGCAGAGAAGTACCACCTTTTGAGTAAGTAGCACAGCTCCCTGTGAACCGTACCACCAGAGCTCCCAGGAAGTGCTAGTAGTTGGGGAAAATACACAATGAATGGAAAAGTAGAGGCTTGGCTTAATAAGCAGGCTGCCAGGGACCTGGGTCTATGCACTGGCTGCAATGATGGCTTGAGCATGACAGAGATTTTGAGCATGGTGTGGAATAGGACAGGGTTTTGCTCTATTGTTCAGATCTTTTCTGTGAGTCATAATTGACTCAATAGCAACCAGCAATATATTTACTTGGATTATGTGAAGATTGAGATGAAGATAGAGGTGAAAACAAACGAACAAACAAAAAACCAACCACTAGCTGAGATCTCAGCACATAGTAAAACTCAACTCATTGCCATGGAATCATAACCAACTTGTAGTTGACTCTCCAGCAGGTTTTTTATGCAGACTATAATTACATGGGAGAAGATTGTCTGTCTTTTCTCCTGTATGACAGCTTGTAACTTTGAACCTCCTGCCTTTGGGTTATGAGTGAAACTCCCTACTGATTAGGCCACCACAACACATAGTCAGTACTCAGTAAATTATAGCTGTGACTGTCACTATTAATTATCTGTTAATTATTCAAGAATAAGTTAGAATAGAGCTTAGTTAAAAGAAGATACAAGAATTGGAGAGAGTCATGGGAAATTGGAGAAAGGATTACAGAAGTCAGTAAGGAAGATGGAGAGATACTAAAGACTATTTTCCCTTATAATCCTCTTTTTCCTATATGAGGAAAAGAGTTGATTAAATAGTTAAATATTTACACTAATGTGTCCATGCAGTATTTTCCTTACATTCTTCTTTTTCCTTCAGTTTTACTTTCAAAATATTCTTACAAACAATGAAATTCAAGAACTTTAATACATTTATATTTATCTTCTGTTGTGTGTGATTATTCTGTTATGCAATGGGAAAGATGAAAAAAGAAAGAGAGAAAGGGTATCTTACATTCCATAAATAAAAATCACTGGATGGGAGGTGTGGGCAGGGAGAGAAAGGCAACAATGAATGAATGGAAATCCAAAATCTCTGTAAATCTTCATTAAAATTAATAAAATAAAATTTTAAAAAATACATTGCCTATGGGAATATATTCATAGATAAATAAGACTGGGAAAGATTCATCTTTGCCCCATTTCAAAGAAAGGTGAGCCAGTACAATGTAGAAATTATATAACAATATTAATATCATGCATTAATTAGAAAGAATAATATCTTTCTGGAGATGATTCAAAAGCAGTTGTAGCAATATATTGGTGGAGAACTTCCAGAAATTCAAACTAGATTCAGACAAGGTTAAGAAATGAGAGCTATTATTGCTGATGTCAGATGGATCTTGAATGAAAGTTTACTTGTGTTTTATTGTCTATGAAAAGGCATTTGACTGTGGAGCTCAAAACAAGTTGCAGATAACATTACCATTAAGGGAATCCAGAATTCTTAATTGTCCTCATGCAAAATTTATACGTAAACCATGAGGCAGTTCTTTAAACAGAACAAGGAGATACAGTATAATATAATAAGGAAAGATATGGTCAAGACTGTTGCTTTATGACCATACTTACTCACTGTGTATGCTGAGCAAATAATCTAAGATGCCGGACTATCTGAAGAAGAACATACTATAAGGATTGGAGGAAGATTCGTTAACAACCTACAACATGCAGATTGTGCAACCCTACTTGCTTAAAGTGAAGAAGACTTGCATCATTTACTGGTGACGATAAAAAATCCTATAGTCATCAATGTGGAAAAAAAATTCTTCAAAACAACCAATAAGCAGCATTTTAGAGAAGAGAGTGAAGTTTTCAAGGGTTTCATTTTACTTATACTGCAATGAACATCATTCCCAAGCATGATGTCCTTCTTCAAGGAATAGTGTCTCCTAGCAGCATACCAAATTATGTGAGACAAAGATTTATTGTCTTTACCTCCAAGGAACATTCTGGTTGCTCCTTGTCCAAGACATATCTGTTTGTTCTTTAGTAAGTCCATGGGCTATTCAGTAGTCCTCTCCAACACCACAATTCAAATGCATCAATTATTCTTTGTTATCATTATTCATTCTCCAGCTCTCAACAGCATAACACATGATGAAAAAGATGATGGTCTGAATCAGACACACCTTAGTCTTCAAACTTATATCATTGTTCTTCACTAATTTAGAGAGGTCCCTGACTATAGACTTTCTCAATGCAAATACATCTCCTGATTACCTGATTGTTGGTACTAAGTATATTTATGATGGATCCAAGAAAGATGAAGTTGTTGGCAATTTCAGTCTTCTCTCCATGTATCATGATGTTGTCTGTTGGTCCAGTGGTGAGAGTTTTTGTTTTCTTGATGTTAAAATGAGATTTCTATTGAAGTCCACA
>NW_006399914.1:1760157-1762823 GCF_000299155.1 Elephantulus edwardii
CTTTAGATTTCCATTCATTCCTTGTTACACTTCTCTCCCTGTTCACCCTTCTCCCCCAGTTCACACTTCTCTTTGAAAAGTAAAAGAAAAAGTCCTTCATTGTTATACAATCCCTCCCCCAAGTCCACTCCACTATGCAGCCTTTGTTCTGGACTCCTGTCAAGACAACACTACCTAATACATGAACGCATATTCAAAATCCATAGCTCTAAGAGAGATGCAAATCAAAACAACTATGAGATATCATCTCACCCCAGTAAGAATAGCAAGATTTAACAGAGCAGCAAGCAACAAATGCTGGCAAGGTTGTAGAGAAACTGGAAAGCTTATTCACTGTTGATGGGAGTGTAAAATGGTACAACCACTGTGGAAGGCATTCTCAAAAATGCACGATGGTGTATTCACAAAAAGTTGCAAACGGAGATACCATTTGATCCAGCAATTCCACTACTGGGAATATATCCCAAAGAAACCTAAACGACCACTCAAGCAGATATATGCACACCCATGTTTATCACGGCTTTGTTCACAATAGCAAAGATCTGGAAACAACCTAAGTGTCCATCAAGAAATGAATGGATAGAGAAACTGTGGTATATTCACACAATGGAATACTATGCTGCATTGAAAAACAAGGAACTCATGGAATATTATTCAAAATGGGTGACCGTGGAGGACATTATATTGTTGTTATTATGTGCCATTGAGTTATCTGCAACTCATAGTGACCCTATGTACAATAGCTCTGAACCCTGCCCTATCCTGAGCCAGTCTTGCTGACTCTGACACACCAACCCCCATTACCCCAGATCTGTGTCAATCCATTTCATCCAAGGTCTTCCTCTCCTGTGCTGTTCCTCTATCATTCCAAGCATGCTGTCCTTCTCAAATACTGCTCCCTCCTGGTCATATACCCCAAGTATGTGAGATGAAGCTTCAAAATCCTTGCCTCCAAGGAAAAATTTTATTGCATCCTCTCCTAAACAGACTTATTCTCTTGGTGGTCCATGGTATGTTTAATACTTTACCCCAGTGCCATAACTCAAAGACATCAAGTCTTCTTCTGTGATACTTTGCCATTGTCCAGCTCTCTGATGCATAGCAAATAATTGTGAAGAACATAGCCTGTACCAGGCATACCTTAGTCTCTAGACTTACATCATTGCTCCTCAGTACTCTGGAGAGGTCCCTGATAACAGATTTTTCCCATTACAATTCATCTTTGGATTTCCTGGTGGCAACAATGTTGATTGTGGAGCCATGCAAGCTTAAATTGTTAACGATTTTAATCTCTTCTCCATCTATGACGATGCTGCTAATTGGCCCAGTGGTGAGAATCTCTATCTTCTTGATGTTGAGCTTCAATCCATATGTAATCTCTTCTCTCTCTCTCTCTCTCTCTCTCTCTCTCTCTCTCTCTCTCTCTCTCTCTCTTATCTATCTTACCTACATTCCATGTATTTAATGAGTTTCTAGGAAGTTCATAGTAAATTATCGCAAATATTGAGAAGAATAGGCATCTCAGAATTCTTAATTGTGCTCACAGGAAACCTATACCTAGACCAAGAAGAAAGAAACAAAAAGAAACTTTGTTTTGTTTAAAATTAGGAAGGGTGTGCATCAGGTCTGTATCCTTTTTCCAGACCTATTATGTCTGTACACTAAGCAAATAATTCATGAAGCTGGACTTTGTGAAGAGGAAGATGGTATTAGGATTAAAGGAAGACTCATCGACAACCTGCATTATGCAGATGACACAACTTTACTTGCTAAAAGTGGGGTGGACTTGAAATACCTGCTTCAGAAGATCAGAGACTACAGCCTTTGGTATGGATTACATCTCAATATCAAGAAAACAAAGGTTCTCAACACTGGGCCAATAGATAACATTATGCTAGAATGGAGAAAGGATTGAAATTGTCAACGATTTTGTCTTTTTTGGATCAACAATCAACACCCTTGGTACCAGCAGTGAGGAGATCAGAGACATATTACATTGGGCAAGTGTGTTGTCAGTCACTGATCTCTCCAAAATACTGAAGAATAATGTCAGTTTGAAGACTAAGGTGAAACTGATTCAGGCTATAGTCTTTTCAATCACTTCCTATGTGTCCAAGAGCTGGACAATGAATAAGGATGACAAAAGAACTGATGTCTTGGTTTCGTGGTGCTGGAGAAGAGTATTGACTATCCCATAGACTGCAGAAAAGAACAAACAGAAGTCTTGAAGGTAAAGCTAGAGTGCTCCTTGGAGGCACTTGGAGCTTCATCGCTTATATTTTAGACATGCTACTAGGAGAGGCCATTCCTTGGAAAAGGACATAATGCTTGGAAAAAATGGAGGGTCAGCAAAAAAAAAAGGAAGACCCCTCAATGAAATGGATTGACACAATGATTGCAGCAATCGGCATGTGTGTCAGAGAAGATGATAGCACAGGGAAAGAGAGGATTTGGGTCTGTTGTTCACAGAGTCACTATGAATCATACTTGACTGAATGGCATCGAACAATAGCAACATGAGGCTGAAACACTTGGTGGAGGTTTTCTCTAAATCTGGTTCTCTCTCCACATTTCTCCATGCATTACTTCTACCTCAATAGGGGTAAAAATTTTATCCTGGCATCCTTAATATCATAAAACTTGTTGTTGTTGTTGTTGTTGTTGTT
>NW_006399914.1:1764248-1766905 GCF_000299155.1 Elephantulus edwardii
TCTTCCAGTCAGTTGGCTAAGTGGTTGTTCTCCAGATCAGATTGATTTACTGTGACAATCAAATATTAATTTCAGGAGGTGCTGCTTGTCCACATTATGGGAATATGTGAAAGTAACCTTAGTAACAAGTTAACACAGAGTGATATATTTATATCAAATTCTCAAGAGAACAATACTTTTTATGGATTTCCTCAAGAAAGGCCTTCCATATTGTATAAACTCCCAACAAAAGTGGGTCCTTCCATCATGTTGAATAAGTAATTTTATTGTCACTTATGATCTTTGATTATCTTATACTATTTATTTTTTAATATCACACTAATAACAATGAGATTAGAAAACCAATAGAAAACCTGAGAAACCAAGATATTTAAGGTAATAAATTCTTTGAACCATGATAATCTCCAAATAAAAATAACAGGAAGGATTTATCTATAGCAGTGTTTATTGTTTATTTTTAAATTATTTTTTATTTTATTTTGGTTTATTTACCAAGTTCATATACATTGCATTTCACATGTTTCTTCATTCACATTGTGTTTCATACAATCCTTCTCATTTATTATACTTTATAGAATTAACCAACCTTAAAATATGCCCACCACAAAAGGACAAATATTGCATAGTGCCACTGTTGTAAAATGGGACTGACATCGGGGCTGAGGGGAGACTGTGAAAGAAGAAATAAGTAATGCATACTGCATTGAAACATATGAGAGAGAGAACTGTTTAAAAGGTATATATGATCAGGTATTATTGTCATAACAGGAGTCCAGAATGAAGGCTGCACAGTGGAGTGGACTGGGGGTGGGGGGAGGGGGGAAGGAAGGAGGGGATTGTATAACAATGAAAGAATTTTTCTTTTACTTTTCAAAGAGAAAATCAAACTGCGGGGAGAGGGGTGGGCAGGGAGAAAAATGCAACAATGAATGAATGGAAATCCAAAGTCTCTGTAAACGTTCATTAAAAATAATAAAAAATATTTTAAAAATATGCTCACTATTGTTCTGTTTTTCAGATCCTCTCCTCCCTCAACCCATCAAATTGTGCAACCCTATGATTTCCCTTTTGCCCATCCTCATCTCTCTGCTCCCTCCTACCCCCTTGGATCCTCATATAGATATAGTTAGTTATTTATTTCTACAATAATGGTATTTGTCAATACAGTATTTGTCCTTAGGAGACTGAGTTAATTCGCTCAGCATAATACTCTCCAGTCCCTCCTAAGTTATGTAGTAATTGTCAAAATCATTGTTTCTGAGTGCTGTGTGGTATTCCATCATGTGACTGTACCACAATTTCTCAATCCATTCAGTTGTAGTTGGACATTTGGGGTGTTTCCATGTTCTTGTGATAGTTAATAATGGCACTATGAACATTGACAATACAAATCTCTGGGTCTCAGTTCTAGGTTTCTCAAGTTATAGTTCAAGCAGTGGAATACCTGGGCCATATAGAATTTCTATGTTCAGATTTTTGAGGTAATGCCAAACTGCCTTCCAGAGTGACTGTACCATTTTACAATCCCACCAACAGTATATGAGAGTTCCTATCACTCCACAGATTCTCCAACAGTTACTGCTTGCTGTCCTGTTAAACCTTGCCACTGCTACTAGGGTGAGATGGTATTTCATTGTGGTTTTGATTTTCATCTCTCTTATTGCCAGTGATTTTGAGCATTTCTTCATGTATCTGTTGGCCATTCAAATGTCTTGCTCTCTGAAAAGTATTTCCATGTCTTTTGCCCATTTTTGTAAAAAATTGTGTTGTCAGTCTTTTTCTTCTGGAGGCCCTGCAGGATTCTATAAACTTATGAGACCCTTGTCTAAGATGGTATTTTCAAATGCTTTTTACCAGTCAGTAGGTTTTCTTTTCACACTGTTGAAAAAATATTTAGATGCATACAGGGATTTCATTTTTAAAAGGTCACATTCAACAATTTTATCCTCTTCTTTATTTCTGGCTGTTTTTGTCAGCCTTTTAATTCAATGGGCTAGCCCTTTGAAGCTTGATCCCATTTTGTATATTATGATGTTTATAGTTTGGGACTTTACGCCCAAGTCTCTGATCCACCTGAGTTGATGTTTGTGTATGGTGAGAGACGTGTGCATCCTGCTTTAACTTTTTGCAGGTAGTAGTCCAGTTTTGCCAGCACCATTTTGTTGAAAAGCCTATTTCCCCATATGGTGCGTTTTGTTTCCTTTTCAAATATCAGTTGACTATAGATACATGGGTCCATTTCTGGGCTCTCGATTCTGTTCCATTGGTCTGTATGCCTATAATTGTGCCAATACCATGTTGCTTTGGTTATTACAGCTGTGTAGTAGGTTTTGAAGTTAGGCAGTGCTATGCCTCCCACTTCATTTTTATTTTTCAAAAGTGCTTTGCTTATTCTGGGTTTCTTTCCTCTCCAAATAAACTTGCCAATTGCTTTTTCTATTTCTTTGAAAAATGAAGTTGGTATCTGTATTGGGTTGCATTGAACATGTAGATTGCTTTTGACAAAATTGTGATTTTTACTATATTGAGTCTTCCTATCCATGAACAGGAATATTTTCCCATTTCTTTAGATCTTTTATTGTTTCTCACAGAAGTGTTTTGTAGAGTTTTTGTAAAGATCTTTTGTGTCTTTAGTTAGGTTTATTCCTAAGTATTCC
>NW_006399914.1:1767275-1810506 GCF_000299155.1 Elephantulus edwardii
AGTCAGGGACCTCTTCAGAGTACTGAGAAGCAATGATGTCAGTCTAGAGACTAAGAGGCACCTGATTCAGGCTATGGTCTTCACAATTACTTGTTATGCTTCAAAGAGTTGGACAATGACTAAGTATGACAGAAGAACTGATGCCTTCAAATTGTGGTGCTGGGGAAGGGTTTTAAACATACCATGGACTGCCAAGAAAACAAATAGGTCTGTCTCAGAGAAGGTGAAACTATGTTTCTCCTTTGAGAGTAGGATTTTGAAGAGCACATAGCCAGGAGAGATGGTCCTTTGAGAAGGACATCATGCTTGAAAGGGTGGAAGAACAGTGGAGGAGAGGACAACCATGGATGAGATGTATTGATACAGCTACTGGGGTTATGGGGGTCGGTGTGTCAGAATTAGTGGCACTGGCTCAGGACGGGGCAGGGTTCAGAGCAGTTGTGCGTAGGGTTGCTATGGGTCACGAGTGACTCAATGACATATAACAAAAACTGTAACTTATCATGGCACACAGACCTCCATTATGTTTATGAAAATTCAAGGAACCTATGAATTTAGATAAGATAAACATTACATCTTTATTATCACTAATATCTAACTTAAATTTAGCTTTATTTCAACTATGAATGTAGGATATAAACCTTAGAAATATTCACTGTTCTTGTGATTTTTATCACCAATAGGAACTGCAAATATTTGCATGTCACATACAGTACTTATAGACATCTGGAAATACTATTTATACTCATCACTGCTTTAATTGTGATAATTAGTAAATGTGCTACTATAATTTATTATCTAATATTTTAATAAAAAGCTGTACATTTTATTTTTTTATTTTGTTAAAAGTGTTTCATTTCTTTTATAACTATCTTTTAAAAAATGCAATTTTGTAATATTTTGCAGATAGTCTTTAAGTTTCATTAGTTACCAAAGTTTACCTTTGCACTCACTTCCATTTCTGACTCTTGGCTGACTCTCAGTGGGTTTTCAGGGGCAATAAATTGCGTGGGATGAGATTGCCATCTTTCTTTCTCAGAGTAACTGGAGAATTCAAACAATGTGCCTTTAGAATTGCGGTGCAATTTCTTATCTTTAGGCTACTAGATCTCCCTAAGGGAACCCTAGGGAGAACATTTATGCACTCAATAAAAACTATGGGAAAATTGGACAAAATATACAAAACAGCAGCTGTTGTATGTAATATTGCACATTAAGGTTTTTTTAGCAGAGCAATTTCCAACTCATGCCCTTGTTGTTGTTATGCACTGTCAAGCTGGAACCAACTCATAGCTGGCCTTCTAAGTGGATTTTCACAGTAAGAAATTGCCTATCTTTCTCCCACAAAGTGCTTTGTGGATTCAAACTACCTGCCTTTGGATTGGTGGCCCAATTTCTTAACCAGTAGGCTCCAAAAGATCCCTTATTACTATAATACCCTGTATGATGAGGCAGAACTACTCCAAGAGTTTTCGAAGGCCATAATCTTTATGAGAGTGTATTGCACTATTTTTCTGCCAATTAGTTGCTTGTGTTCTGCTAATCTTTTGGTTAATGGTCAAATTCTTTTTTTTTTTTTAATTTAGGTTGTTTCTTTTTCATTTCAATGAACATCTACAGAGATTTTGGGATTCCATTCATTCATTGTTGCACCCTTCTCCCCGCACAAACCCCTCCCCCCTCCCCCCCATTTGCTCCTCTCCTTGAAAAGCAAAAGAAAAACTCCCTCATTGGTACACAATCCCCCCCCACCCCCGGCACCTTTAACCACTGTGCTACCAAGTTTCATTATCAGAAAATAAGCAGTCACTGTGCTCTCTGGTAGCAGGGAAACGAAGGAGGTAAATGCTATGATTATTTAAGCTTACTAGCTTTTTTGCCTGGATCCTCATTGCCTTCCTGAACTGAGAAGTCAGAATTCAAAATTTAGGGAGACAAAATTGTCTAAGATAAAATGAGAAAACTGCATAAAGACAGCTGCAGAGTTGAAGCTATGGAGATCTGCAGAGTGTAACTGTTAGAAAAAACAGAGCAAGAGCTGTGTGGAGACAGTCATATCTGAGCTTTACCAACTCCATGAAGGGGAACTGTCCCCATCAACAACATCAGCGACACAAAACCAATTCCATGAGGTCACATAGACTCTATTCTTTTTTTTAACTCATCTAACACCAATATTACTGCTTTACTGGGTCTAAAATTCAGTGCTATAGCCTACAGAACACACATAACCATATTCAGGAAGTCAAAAGGCTGTAATTTAGGTTAGTATCAGAATATAATCACTCAGTCAAGACAGCTATCAACATGTGCTCAAAGGCATCTCAGCCTTTAGCCTCATAGCTTTAGGCCAATGGCTCTTCTTCCTCTATAGTCCTCCAAATAAACTTGGGCAAGGCTTTTAGCTCTTATTCAATGGCATAAAAGTCCCCAGGTCCACTCCGATTCACATCAGGTCTTTGGTTCTCTGTTTCAGCCACAGTCACTGCTGTTGTAGAGTTAGCTGGCTCAAGAATCCCTAGCACTGGAGGACTAGAGTTGCATGCTTGCTTCTTCTTTGCTCTTGGTAAGATGCTAAAATTTTGCTTTGGGATCCATTCAATTTAATGGCAGGACTAACTAGTACTCTTGTGGATAAGCTCACTCACCCTATGTGCGTATTTCTTCCCATCTGCATGGCAAAGTCAGACTCAATGGCTTAGGAAAGCCATTTTGAACAATTAACGCTCTACGCCTAGCACCCCTAAAATCTTCAACCGTGTTCTTATTCACACAAGGATGTGAGAAAACTACCCCAGCTTGTGAAAGAGCCTATAAAGGAGAAGTCTAAATAGTCATAAGAAATCATACAAAGCTGATAATTATTTGTGTTTTTACTAGCGATATTAGAAAAACCTTGAAATACAAAGGGCATTGAGGAAATTAGTCTAGCCTTAATAGTGAAGAACAATTAATCCTCGACTGAAGCCTCCTATAGTCCCATATAATAAGCATATAAGAAATCTTTGAAGGGCTTAAAAGGTAATTTAATTGGTCTCAGAGCAAAGCTCAGAAATGTTTAATAGAATACAAGCATACTTGGCTTCCAAAAACGCAAAATTCAAATATCCAATGGAAAATTACTCATGCAAGCAAAGAACCAGGAAGCTATATGCCATAATTAGGAGAAGAAAAAAATCAATCCAAGGAGATTCAGAAATGACACAAATAGAAAAAATAGTATACATAGTAATATTAAATTATGTTAAAGTGTGCTCTAAACTGTCAAGGAAATAAAGCCTGAGCACAGTAAAAGTATAAACAGGAGATACTAGAAAAGCAAAACAAAAACTACAGAGAAACACCTTCATATGGCACTATTCAAGATTTCCAAATACACTGGGTATGGTTATCAGCAGATTAGACACTACAGGGGAAAAGTTTAGTGAAATTGAAGACATAGCAATAGAATATAATAAAAATGAAACACATAGAAAAAAATAAAATATTGAGAAATAAATACAAAGCATCATTGAGAAGTAGGAAATTATCAAGTAACATAATGTGTATAATTGTTACCTTTGTTTTTTTCTGTAGAGTTGGGAACAGTTATAGCTGACCCTCCAGCAGGTTTCCAGGGACAGTAAGCAGCACAAGAGGAGATTGCCTATCCTTCTCCCAGCTTATTACAGACCACCTGATGGATTCAAACTGTGTACCTTTGGGATTGCAGTACAGCTTCTTATCACTAGGTCACCAAAGCCTCTGATAAAGTGCACAAAAACAAAAACCAAAAAACCCAGCAATCCACTTGACTAAATATAGGTGAACTGTACAAATCAAATGAAAATGATAAATCCAGAGAAACAAGAACATCAATAAACTATATCCTTAATTAAGTACACAAAGACAGCTAAAGCAAGGCAGAATATAATCAAATGCCTTAAACCAGAAATAAACAGAAAACAATAAAAGGTTTACAAAGATGGTGACTGTAGAAGAACAAGGGTAAAAATTGACTTCTTAATATAAGCAATGCAAGTCAGAAGACAGAGGACCAACATCTCTAAAGTTTTGAAAAAGTCAAATTGTCAATCTGCAATTCCACAGTCAACAACAATATCTCTAAAAATAAAAGAAAATACTTTTCTAGATAAATAAAAATATGAATAAATTGGAATCACTATATGCCTGTACTACAAGAAATCATAAAAGAAGCCCTTCAGACAGAAATTAGCTAATACAACATGAAAATCTAAATCTATACAAAAGAATGAAGAGCACAAAAAAACTATAGCTGTGTGGTATATATAAAACCTTTTTCTTATTTTAAAAATCTTAATAATTTCAAATTAAAATTATTTAAGTTATACTTGAAGAATATAATTTATCATTTAAGATAAAGTTGATATCAAGGTTTTAAGTGGTTTATTATAGATGTAGCTGTAAAATGTGTGGCCAGAAAAGTAAAAGGCTAGTAATGTATAATGCTCTTACATGGAGTATATAATGCTGTTATGAAAGGTAGAACAATATTACTTGAACAAGGTCAGTCCCTGGAGAAGTATATCATTCATGATAGAGGGTTGGTGTAAAAGGAGAAACCTTAAAGAGATGGATTGATGCAATGGCTCCAACAATGCAATTGTTGGACAGTTAAGACCTGCAGAGAATGAGAGGTCTACACAGGAGTAGAGTTTTGTTTCTGTGGTTCATGAGGGCACTGTAAGTTGGAGATGGCACCTAACAACAATAACACATGTATGTAAATGTATACATATATACATTAAAGATACATACTATAAATCCTAAAAAATTCAGTATAAAAGGTATGGAATGAATAAGCCAACATAGGACATAAAGCACAATATTTTAAAAAATATTTTCAGTTAATCTGAAAGAACATGGCGGGGGGATAAAGAACAGATGGAAGACATAGAAAGGAAATAGCAAGATGGAAGGTTTGAACTCAATGATATCAATAACATATTAAATAAAACCAGACAAATAAGAAGATTCAAATTATACATTCTATAATAAATTGTGAAATAAGGCATACAGTATATATGATTACATCAGAAATTGGAAATTGATAACAAAGATATTTGGAAAAAGTATGTAGATGCTAAATAAGTAACATTAGAATTTCATCTAGATGAGGTGTTGGACATCACAACTCTCCATTAGGAATACATGCATTAGTTTCTTCAATTCTACTTTCAATATTCTATCATTCACACATAGTCACAGATTACCTGCTTTATACCTTAATAGGCATTGAACAAATTAAAAGTGAGTAAACAAGAAATGTATGATCCCTAGTTTTTAAAAATTTATATTCTAATGATGTCATTGTGTACCATCAATTCTGAACCAAATCATAGCTCAACCTTCAGCAGTTTTTCAGAGGCCGAAAACCAAATGGGAGGTTGTCCATCTTTCTCCCACAGAGCAGCCGATGGATTCAAACCTTTGGATTGTCAGTGCAGCTCCTCATCACTAAGCCATGAGAGGTCCCTATATTCTAATGGAGAAACAGTAAAATGAAGAGTAAATATGCAAAATAAATAATCATAAAAATGAATAAATGCAAAGTATCATTTTAGATTGTGACATGTGCTATAAAGGATGCTGTGATAGAATGATGAAGTAAAATGTCAGAACTAACTTAGTTCATTTTGCAAGAAAAGATCTTGAGATATGAATGGGAACACCCAGCCATGCCAGAATCGGTTCACACTGACCCAGAAGAGAGGTTGTAAGTTCAGAGCTGGGTTTCCCAATCTCAACAGTATTCTTCTTCTTCTTTTTCTTTTTTTTTTTTAAATTGAGGCAAAGTTGGCCTGTATATAGAATATATGCCAGTATCCTTGACATCTGCCCACCAGATGCTAATGGTACCCTTCATTTATGACAATCAAACATGACTCCAAACATTACCAAATGTCCCTGGAGGACAAAGTAGACGTACTGGTCTAGTGAACTGTAGGAGAAACAAACTACATCAGAAAAAAACTAGAGCAATTGGAGGTTAATAAATGAAGCATTGAGTTGTCAGAGATAAGGTCAGAATGGTAGGCAGGGGGCAGATGTCATAGGTTTAATTTGAAGTGTAATGAGAAGCCCCAGAGGGGTTCAAACAGAACAGTGATGCAATCCAATTTATATATGTCCAAAAGATAGCTCTGGCTGCTGTGTGGATAATGGATTGCAGGCAGGCACAGGAGTGTATGAGCAAACCAGTTAGAAGGCAATTGCAATTATCTAAGTGAGAGAAGATGGTGCCTTGGACTAGGGAGGTATCCCTGAGAAGGAGAGAAGTGAATAGGTTTGGGTTTTATTTTGGAGACTTACTAAATAGGATGTGCTGATAGACTGATGTAAGGTGAGATTAGAGGAAGCACTATGAAAAAGGAGAATCAAGGATGACCTACCTTGCCTTACTACTGAATGCATGGTGACGTACTAAACTGGAAGAATATGAAGGCGTAACAGATCCAATGAGGAAGGGTAGGGGTGGAAATCAAGATTCCTATTATTCTCTCCTTAATTTGGAGTGCCTGTAATACCTGCAGGGAGAAGTATTTAAATTATAAACTTAAGCAACTCAAAACAAGTAGTTTTCTCACTTTTCCCGATAACCTGCCTCTTAATTTAATGCTATGTTCTATTACAGTTTTCTGGTGGAAATTCCATTACATTCTATTAAAAAGGACTTCAAATCTGTAGCAATGCCAGAGATAACAATCTCGGAGCTGGCGAGATGGGGAGTAGTGCACAGTGCTTCTAATATACCGTATTTGGTTCTTCTATTTCAGTTTCCTAAATAACACATGAAATTTATGAAATAAAATCCATTCCTAAAAATCAATTCCACTAACTCTTCCATTGACCTTTTAAGCTTCCTGGACTCCTGTATTTAAATCCCCAATGCAGGGAGTTGTAAAATCTTGCACAGAGACTAAGAAAAATGTCTGTTTCCTAGATTTTGTTAAGACTTAAGTGAGGTTGGGCTCCTAATTAGCCATCATCCAGCTATGTTTCTTCATATGCAGCCAAATGACACTCAACTCAGAGGAAGAATTCTCCTCCTGTGGATTCTCAGAAATTATTTAGAAATTACTCAGAATCTAATTTTTATACCCAGGGAGTCCAATAGGAAAGAATTGGGCTCATTACTGCTTATCAGAAATTACTTTTCATCTCAAGCCCTTTTTTATTCAGAAAGGCTAATTTTGATGAGAAGTAGAGATTTGAGCCAATGATAGGAGGGAAATCACTATAAGCAGCGATCAATGAGGTTGGGTTAGACAGGCTTCTTCAGTGCTATGTGAGAAATCTTGCTGATAACCAGATCACACAAAATCATGAACCACCCCCTCTATACATGCACTTCAGTGACTGCCAGGTATCGTATATCTGCTGTGATTAAAACTTCATCCTCATTTGAATGCAGGAGGAGGACAGAGTATGTTGTTGTTGTTGTTGTGTGCTGTTGAGTCAGCTCCAGTGCAGAATGACCCTATCATCCTCACAGCCTATGCTGTGTTTAAGCCCATTGTTGGAAGCCACTGTGATTTGATCCAGCTCTTTGAGGGTCTTTCCTTCATTGACCCACCACTTTTCCAAGCATAATGTTTGTCTCCAGGGAAGAACAGAGGATAGAAGGGACAAAATCAACTGAAAATAGATTATTTGTTAGTGTTAAAGGAATATTAATATTTCCCTCTTTTTCCCCCAACTGTGCAAATAATATTGTGGGAGGTTAATGGGGAGCATTGAATCATATTGCAAAAATACAGTGATCTTTATCTCAGCCTTTGTAGGATCATCAAACTGTGTAAACAACAAATTATATTTTGGTAATTTTTTTCTAAATGCCGCAAATAAGTAACAAACATGCTAATTCCCATTTAAGTATTTTAACATGCAACAGTAGATGCAATTATCTAGAAATTAATTCAACTAAATTTACCCTCATCTTCTAAAACAACTGTTAATATTTACCCTACACAGGCATATTGAGTTCTTTCAAAACCTCACATAGTTGGACTCCTTGCTCTTTCTCCTTCTTTCCAACTGCTCTCATATCCACCCCACACTGGCTGCCTTACTGTCCATTAAACGAGCTCATTTCTTTCTTATGGCCTTTGTTCTTGCCCTTCTCTCTGCTTGCATTGCTCTCCCTTGATCTTCCCATAGCTGCCTTCATTCAATTTAGTTCAAATGTGACCTTCTCAGAGCAGCCTTCAGTGACCACAGCATCCAAAATGACTGCACTCCAACTTCACACCTTCACACCCCCAACAGGCACTGTCCAGCTCATTACTCTGTCATCTTTTCTACATTGCAGATACCACACAGTCTGAAAGAACCTTCTTTAACGGGGTTATTATCTATTATTTGTTGCCTCCCAACTATCACATCGCATCTCACACACGTACACAATGTAATCCTACTAAGGCACAAGCTTTTTATTTTAACCGCTGCTGGTTTCATCTTTATTGCAATGAGTAGGTATTAGTGATGCCACGATACTTGAAACATTGCTTGATGTAAATTTGTTGAAGTTGTCATTGAGTGGATTCTGACTCATCGTGACCCCATGCACTACAAAACTAAACACTGCTGAACATATGTCACCTTCACAGCCACTACGGGGCCTTATTATTGCAGCCACCCTGGCAATCTATCTCATTGAAAGTGTTCCCCTTTTGCACTGTCTTCCTCTTTTGTACTGCTGTATGTGCTATTGAGACTGGACTGACTCATAGGTAAACCTCCAGTAGATTTTCAGAAGCTGTAAATTGTCCAGGAGGAGATTGTCCTTCCTGTATCCATGAAGCAGTTGGTGAATTCAAATGTCAGGCCTTTGGTTTGATAGCACAACTCTGTAACCACTAGGCCACTCGAGCACTATCCATCTGCTTTACTAATCATGGTGACTTTCTCCAGGGACTAATCCATCCTGACAGCATGCCTACAGTATGCGACACAAAGTCACAATCCTCGCATCTAAGGAACATCCTGATTTTTTTTTCCAAAGACAGATCTGTTTGTTCTCTAGGCAGCTTGTGATATATATTCAGGGTTTTCACGAAGACGACAATTTAGAGGCATAGATTATTCTTCAGCCTTCTTTATTCATTATACTTATGTCATATGCATATAAAGGGATTAACAAATCACAAAAACACCTTTAAAAAGGGCAGGTCAGCTGGACCAATGGAGATTAGTGGAATCCCAAGACTATGGCCCCTAGTCGCTTCAAAACTGGAACAAAAGCTATTTTCATGATTCAGATTTGATCAAAACGATAGATAGGCTTATCAGATGACCAACAGCACAAGGGAGGAACTCACTTCTTAAAATACCAACCATGCAAGGCCAAAAGAGCAGCATTTAGCCATGGATAAAACCCTGACGGCAAGAAGGGGAAGACTAGAAAGATCAATGTAAATAAAAAGTACAGCGATAAAGTGGGGACGTGTGATTACATTGTGCATATGGTAAAGAATTATCTAAACCAAATGGGTGAATAACAATCAATCTGCTTTATAAACTTTTACTCAAATCACAATTCAAATAAATCAATCAGTAAAAATAAAACAAATAAGGAAGGAGTGTACTCTGTATGGTCCAGTGAAGTGGCCCAAATGGGTGTTTCTCTAGTTCAGACTCTCAGTAAAATAGATTTGCATAAGAAAGGAATAAAATAGCATGATTTAGGTTAGGTGCACTGCATTCAGTCCTCAAAGTGGAGTCATTGCCCTTTAGGACTTAAACCAAAAACTTTGCTGAAGATTTGCCCAATGCAATCTGTTTCTCAATTTCTTGACTACTGCTTCTACAGATGTTGATTGTGGATCCAAATAAAATGAAAGGCTTGACAGCTGCAATCTTTTTTCCATTTGACATGACATTTTTTTTTATTGGTCCAGTTGTGACAGGTTATTTTGTTGATGTTTACATGTTATCCAGACTGAGGAAATGTTGACTTTAAGTTCCATCAGCAACTGCTTTAATTTTTGTTTCTTTTCTCCAAGCAAGTAATTTTCATATCACAGGTTTTTAATTAGTCTTTCTCCAATCCTGATGCCACATTCTTCTTCTTATGAAATTTTATGAAGTTTCTACAATTATTTGCCCTGCATACACACTAATTAGGTGGGGTGAAACAGTAACCCTGGCACACACCTTTCCTGATTTTAAACCATACTTTTATGTATTGTGTGTGTGCTAGGTTCTGTCAAGTTGACTGCTGATTGCACTTACCTCCAAGAACCATGCTTACTGGATTTAAATGACTACCTCTTGTTCTATAAAAAGGTTCTGTGTAAGCATAACTAATTTTTCAAGTATTCTCATTCTTAATGTTATGCACATGACCTACACAATCCAATGCATTGTCATAGTTAGCAAAATAGAGGTAAATATGTTTCTGGTATACTCTGCTTTTGTAAAAATCCATCAGATGTTAGCTTTGATATCCATTCTTCCACATCATCTTCTGAATGCAACTTGAATTTTTGACAGTTCTTTGTTAAATGTACTGTCCTAGCCATGATATTAATGGTATTGGTGGGTAAGTTCTGCATGCTGGTGGATCACCTTTCTTTGGAATATGCAAAAATATGCATCTTTCCCAGTTAATTAGCCAGGTAGCTGTCTTTCAAATTTCTTAGCAATGACAAGTAAGTATGTCTAGGGCTGTATCAATTTGTCATAATATCTAAATTGGTATACTATCAATTCTTACAACCTTTTATTCCAGTGCCTCTAGTGAAGTTTGCATGTTTTCTTTAAATATCATTGGTTTTTGATAATATGCTACCCCCTGAAATGGTTAAATATTGACCGATTCATTTTGGTACAGTAACTCTATGTATTCCTTCCATTCTTCTTTTTTTTTTTTCATATTTCCTGCTTCCCTTACTATTTTGCTTGTGGAATCCTTCAGTTTTGAAACTAGAAGCTTGAATGTATTCTTCAATCTTTTTTTCATGGTGAGGAAAGCCAAACATGTTTTTCTCTTTGATTTAATAACTCCAGGTCTTTGTACTTTTCATTGTAATACTTTGTATTCTTGAACTGATTTTTAAAATCTGTAGACTGTCTTAGGAAATTTTTCTAGCTATTTTACATAATTTCTTCCATGCACTTTAGCTTTATTATATTCTACAGAAAGTTTCAGGGTCTTTTCTGACACCAAATTTGTTCCTCCTTTTATTTTTAAAGGCTTGTTTCCATCATGTCCTTGATGTCATCTACAACTCATTAGATAGTCAATGATTAATGTTCAATGTGTCAAATCTACTCTTGAGATAATATTCAAATTCAGGTGAGATTCCCTCAAGGTCATATTTTGGCTCTCATAGGAGTATTTTAATTTTCCTTAAGCTTCAACTTGAACTTATATATGAGAAATTGATGGTCTGTTTCACAGTTTGTTCCTGGCCATGTTCTGACTGATGATAGTCAGCATTTCCATCATCTCCTTTCTACAGATATAGTTGATGTGATTTTTATGTATTCCAAACAGCAAGGTTCACATATAAAGTCACAATGTATGTTTTTAGAGAAGATTTCTGCAATGATTAAGTCATGGTCCTAGAAACTTCTGCCTTATAAACTCTAGTTTCATTCCTATCATTAAATCCATATTTCCCAACCATCAGATATTAGTCTTTGTTTCCAAATTTGCACGCCAATCACTAGTTATTATTATTATTGCATCTTGAATGTATTTTCAATCAATTTCAGACAGTAGAAATTGGTAAAAATCCTCAATTTCTTTACCTTTGACTTTAGTGGTTGATTGTAATTTGTCTTGTTAGCAGGTCTTCTTTGTTTGCATATAGATATTCTATTATTGGCAGCATTGTTCTTCAGGCTAGATCTTGCAATGCCACACTATTTCTCTTCAATTTTTGTCACAGACAAAATTGCCAGCTAATACCAGTCCATTTCAGCCCACTAACGCCTTGGATATCTAGCTCTATCTTTTTTTTTTTTTTTTTCCTACTTCAATTTTGACACCCTCCAATTTTCCTAGATACATTCAGTATTCTGATTACTGGTGGATACTTGCAACTCTTTCTCCTCATTTTGATCCATGCCACATCAACAAATGAAAGTCCTTCCAGTATTAGCCTTTCCTTTGAGGAGGCAGCCTTCCCTCTCCGTATTTTGAACCCTTTCAAACCTGATGGCCTCATCTTCCTGCATGGATATGGGCAACATTCTACTACTATTCATAAGGTTTTCAAGGGTGCATTATTTCAGGAAGGTGATGGCTAAGCTTACTTCTTAATCTGTCTTCTTCTGGAAGCTGTACTGAAATTTGTCCACCATGGATGACTCTGTTGGTACATGAGATACTAGTGGCACTGCAGCAGCATATATGCCACCACCTTTTGACAAACTGACACGTGAATGGTGGTGATATAGAGTAGTATTCTATCTTTATACAAATTAAACTTGCCTTGATAGATTCAAGAATCTGATATTTCTCTATCAGATGTGATAAAACTCTGAATTTGTAAGTTATTTATTAAAGATAGCATGCAATAAGAGTCCATCCATCATTAAAATCACTAAAAAGATATCTTTAAGTAAATCTTGCTGATAAAGTGTGATGTGCAGGGTGTTGGTCTATAGGCTTTCTCCCTGTAACGTTTTCCGCCCTTGAATGAGTCACTCTATTTGGAATGGAAAATCTGGTCCTCATATGTCAATTTAAGGGTAAAGGATCTGGATAAACTAAGATCAAATAAAAAGTCCAGAAGGGATGAATCTTTAAGATTAAAACTTCTACTTGTAGGACATAGTATTTTGCATATTTTTTTAAAATATGCCATAAATTTACATGTTACTGCTTGTGTGTGTGTGTGTGTGTGTGTGTGTGTGTGTGTGTATAAACACACACAAAGACACAAACACTATATAGTCAGTAACATGATATTGATATGTACTGGCTCAAGTTCAATACATAGATTTGGTTCACCAACATGAGGAAGAAAACTCTTGTGTGTTGTTGTTATGTGCCATCGAATTGCCTGTCACTCAGTGTATTGAAAAGTTCATAAAGGCAGTATTTGGTTATTCTGCTCTGTGTGTGTGTGTGTGTGTGTGTGTGTGTGTGTTACTTTATGTCCATCTGGCATGATTCGTTTTAAATCTTGGTACTGCCAGGGAACTTTTTCCAGGCCATTCCAAGTATATGTTTTCTCCCTTTCTCTAACATCCTGTAGCAATTATTGATAATTAAGTATGTCCTGCCTTGTACTATTTTTGTTTTCTTAAACTCTTATTTGAGCTTCTTTTTGTTTTGATTCTTTGGGGCTCTTATTTAAAATGTAATGCATATGTCTTATCTTAACGACTATATTTTCAAGGCAGATCAAGATTATAATGTAATCTTTTTTAATACACAGTCTCTGATATTGTACCTTTCATAGTTCCAAAAGCATTACATATATTGACTGACCAGCGGTTTCCAGAGGGTTAATGACTCATTGCCTTAATATTTCACTTCTCGAGTGGGAGAAACTGAAGCTCTTTCTTACAGTTGCTGTGAGTATTGATCTGGAGCAATGTTCTCGCGGGCTTGGACATAAACATATTTTTTGCTTTTCTGGCATTACAGATTAAATCATTGACAGTAATGAGCTAGAGTTTAAAACTACCAAGTTCTTGAGGTTCTGAGACAAGATGGAAAACACATTAGTTGTGGTAGTTTGTTGTTATTGTTTTTTCTTCCCTGTTTCTGCGAGCCATAGCAAATTGTTATTACTCTGTTTACAATGAATAGATAAAAGACCTCTTTTTCATTATTGAGGTCAGGTAAGGGTGTAGGTAATTTTATCTCTTGTAAAGATTACTTAATTTACCTTTGATGGTAAGGGGGAAGGGCTGAATAAAATTAAAACCTTTCTTCAAGTAACCCAGCCCTTGTGGCCTTGCATGTTCATGGTCTGGCCTGTATTCATTAAATCCCTTAGCAAAAACAGATGACATTTAAAGAGGCACGTGAAGAGAAAGAAAATGCCTGACCACAAGAAGATGTAACTACAAAACTCATTCAATAATGAGCTTTGGATTATTGGAAGAATTTTTTTTTTCCCCAAAGGAGAAAGAAACCAATCCACATTATCATTTTCTTCTGGAAATATTGTTCAGGATATTTATCTTCACAGACCCCAAAATGCCCTGCCTTATTTTTGAAGTTATCGAAGTACTCATATCTCTTCTCTGTAAATTTGAATTTTTTGTTTTCATAAACTCTTTCCTGATTGTCATCATTTAGAACAATTTCTAAAGACTCAACACTTACAGCCTTTATTGTACATGTCTCATTTAAGTTTTACTATGTCAGTAGTCATACAGTAAAGTTCTTTCAGTGTTTTTCCAAATAGAAAGTGGTGGTGGCCACACAGTGAGGATTTTTCATGCCTAAGAACTGTATAACTATGACCTATATTGATGCTATATTACCAGCATCCCAACAGGGCCTGAACACCTTTTTCAAGTTGGTCATATCTACACTTGAAACTTGTCTCCTCCTCTTCTTAGTTAATTGTATGATTGTATTAGTTTCCTGTGGATGCTGTAACAAATTACCACAAACTCGTCAGGTAGCAGTAATTTATTCTCTTAGGGTTCTGGAGGCCAGATGTCTGAAATTAGTGTCATCGCACTGAACATTAGGCATTATCAGAACTGTATATTTATTTTTTCCCCAAAAGCTATAGAGGACAATCTGTTACTTATTGCTTCCATCTGCTAGTGACTTCAATTGTTTCATGACTTATGACTACATCACTCAATCTCTTCCTCTGTGATCACATTATTCTCTCTTCTTTGTTTGTCCCAAAACTTAGTCTTCTTTTCTCTTACATGCAGCTTCATTTAGGCCTTCATGGGTAGTCTAATATTAGCTTCTCCTCTTAAGAATATTTTCTTGTGAATCATAATATTCACTCTCTTGCCATCTAAGAGAATATCACAGGTCCTGGGAATTAAGTTGTAGTGGTATTTTGAGGGGTCAACTCTCAACCTCTCAATAGTGACCTTGGTAAAAGTTTTACTTGTTTCAGCTGTAGTCATTCAACAATAAGATGAGGACAATAACCTCTGATTGTCTTGGCCATTGGAAGAGTTCACTTCTGATTGCCTTTGAGTTGGAACTGATTGATAACTCAGCTTCCAGCATGTTTTCTGAGGCTCTAAATTGCCTGGGAGGAGAATGCTCTTCTTTCTCCTGAGGAAATGTTGGTGTATTCAAACTCTCAAAGTTGTGGAGAGTTTGAGTTGGCAGTGTGACTCCCTATAAACTAGACCACCAGAGCTTCCCATTCAGAGAAGTATAAGGAAATGTATTTTGTATGTTAAACTTGTTTTCAAGGTCACATAAAAGGTAAAAAATTCTCTTGATATACCACCCCTCTGCTGATTGCGTACATTCAGCCCTGAAAATCCATGTCTAGAGATGTCTCATATGTACTTATTAAAAATGCATGCAATTATCATATAGCATTTGCTTCTACCCCAACCCCATCCTATTTCAGGTGTCTTTAGTCATCTATCATCTCTCCTTCACAGTAAGCCACTGCCACCAGCATTAGACTCATGCCAAAGGCATAAATTCTGATCCTCCTCAGTCAGCCATCACTATATTCTATAGACAAGTTTGCTTGTCGCTGTCCAGAACAGTTGGTTGGAGAGATCAGGAATGCTGCCCTGGTAGAAATTCTGCCACTGCAATATTTGACACGTTAGCATAGGTGGGTTGGGTTTGCAGTCCTCCATGTATACAAACCACCTTGTACCGCTTCTAATATGTAGAGATAATAACTTTCTCTTCTGTATTTAAAGCACCTCTTTAAGAGACAAATGCAATATGGGTCCATACAATTTTAAGTCATAATTTAAAACAACATAAATGTCTGATGGAGTACCCTATCCATTGTTAAATGAGATATTATCATGGGCAAAATGGGTTATCTCAATTTGTACCTTCTTAAGAGGCTCTTAATTCCTTCATGCACATACATAATGGTACAGATTTTCTTTGTGTGTTTGAGTCCCAATGATAAGTAGAGATAAGCAAACTGTAATATTTCCATTACTCTTCCTACATCTTCTGTCCCTCCCTAATCACTTTTACAACTCACACAAACATATAAGGAAGTTTGACCCTATACAGCATCTGGACTATAGTAGGCCCTTAATAAGTTCAAGAGCCTCTCTACCATATCAACAGTGTTTTGAACACATTAGGTAGTTAATACTAACTCTTTGATAAATATAGGATTTTTATTATACAAGAAAAATAGAATTCTCTCTTATAAAATTGCTTTCACTTAAAGTTGACTTATAACTTTAACCTCTTTCCTGGTTAAGTGCCTGGTTATTAAGAGTACATCCCTAAATATAGTGTATAAATAATTATTCACATGCCGTTTAAAATTCTTACCACCTAGATACCTTCTTTGCCAGCTGTGCTAAACACTTTTATACCCTGTGAAGAGGAAAGATCCCTGACTTTCTCTTTTAAAGCTAGTGAAAGGTTTTACTGAGTCCTGGAATAATATTTATTTACCTAGTAGTTGTCTCCAGGGAGCTTCACATGCATTTCTGATACCACAGTATTCAAATTTGCAAATTTTTGTGGAGCAAAAATATTTTGACCCTGACTTTATAATGGATAGTCCGAAGACCTAGAAAACTGACTTGCCCACATAAAAGCAAAGTTGATATTGTTTCAGGAATGGTCTGCCAAGTTCCCAAGCATTTATTGTAATTTATGTTTCATGGTTCGGTAATTATCCTCAACCCTTGAAATCATTTGTGGGTTGACACATTCCAGGTCTAGTTGGGGCCAAGGGAATTAATGTAATTATGATGTAAACATGTTGGTGTTTATGCTAATGGTTGCTATAAAATATAGTCTAATAAAGGGAGATTGATATATAGCTTATTATCTGATAACCAATGTATTCTTGTTGAATGCTTGATGTCTGACAATGTGAACAGTTTGGTAAATTCATGGCAAAAATCAACTTAAAAATGTTTACTAAATGGGAAATTTAGGGATAGAAGATACAAACAACCATTAAATTTGTTCTTGGCTTATAAAAATTTATCTAGATCCACAGGAAATGGAGTTAAAGCTATTTCTCTTCCTTCATCATTTCTCTGTAATACAGCATAGCATTTATTATGGAATTAGGATAGTAGATTCTCTTTTCCTAAGAAAAATAATTAACATAGTTTTGATCACCTTAGGTGTCTAGTTTTGTAGGACTTAAACTGGTACCCTTGACACCATTTAATATTACCTTCTCTTCTAGCAACTGTAAGACATAGAAAGCAAAATTTGAAATCAGGAGATTTAGCTACAAGTTGGAATTTCTTTCCCTACTGACTGTATGATCTGTCACTTTGCTTTTCTGGAGCTAAGTATTTTTTCCCTATGGAAATATTGCCAACAGTTTCTTTGGCTTTTGAGATAGAGATAAATAGATTAGATATGAAAGTTAATGCAACTGCTCAGTGATGCAGAGGCCTTTGTATATGCTTTATAAAAGACTGTGTCACTATTTGTTTCTACTGCCTTCCTTTTGGGTATATAATACAATTAAAGATGCCATCAGTTTCAGCATTATTACTAATGTAAATCATAGGTGATATTCTGTGTGTTTATATTCACATCTATGCTTTTTTCATACTTGAAATAGCAACGGCTTGCTGACAGTGATTTTCATCATTGGAGTTTGTCTTGGGATAATAGCAGATAAACATTGCTTCAACCATAGCAGTCTGGAAACAAATGGCTTAAAGCCTGAATGCCAGGTCACTATAGAGACATGCAAAAAGAAGCAGGTATTGTCAGATGCGTGGATATCATTATATTGAATTAAGGCCAGGAGCTGAGAAGGAAGATGAGATAAAATGACCCACAATCTTCCATGATGGTAAACCTAGAAGAAATAAAGCTAGGTACAAAAGGAACTAGGCCATGAGGCCAGTTCAGATCAGAGGGCTAGGTACTCAACGTTGCCCACAAGACGACCTACAGATAACAACTTTTTATGTTCTATTACTTGCTGTTCATAGGATGCATGTTAGGAATTGTAACTCCAAGTAATGTGTATTGTGCATTCTAACCCCTCTATAATTGAGAATGAGTATTCTTTGCTGGTTAATGAGACATTATTAATGCAGGGTGGGTCTAAATCAGTCTCTGAGGGAGAAAAGAGCATATTAAGCAAGCAGGCAAAGAAGCAGAGATGGGGTAAGACAGCTGCCGGGCTACATGAAATTCACCAAACAACTGAGTAGAAGCTGAAAAGGGACAAGGAGAGAAAGTCTTTCCCTAGACTTGGAGCCTTGAATTGAGACTTATAACTTCCTAAACTGGGAAAAAAATGATCCCTGGATGTGTAGTAATTAATGTGCTGATCTACTAATATGAAAGCAAAACCTGGACTATGAATAAGATGACTGAGGAAGAACCTCTGCTTTTGTTAGGTTGGATAAGAAAATTGAGCATACTATGAACTGATAAATGAACAAACCTATCTTAAAAGAAGTACAGCCACAATCCTCCTTAGAAGCAAGAATGGCCAAAATATCTCACATACTTTTAGATATGTTATCAGGAAGGACCAGTTCTTGGAGCAGGACACCATGCTTGGTAAAGCAGAGTGTTTATAGAAAAGAGGAAGTTTCTCAACAAGGTAGACTGACGCAGTAGTTATAATAGTGACATCAAAACTATGGACTGCAATCATGAGTATAACCTACTACTAGGCAGAAATTTAGTTTGTGATTCATCAAATCACTGTTGGAACCAACTGAAACACCTCATAACATCATATGCTGGTAAATGAAAATCTCAGTGGCTTGTCATAAATACATGTTTCATTGTGTTTATGTGTATAAACACAATGATCAACAAATTATATGACTATATTTCAGTTAAGTCTTGTAGCCTTCTATGACTTAAGTTAATTGAAAGGGCAGTCTAAAAAGGGCTAGAGACCTACTTTAGCCAACATAAGATATTTTTTCCCCTAAATTGATGTCTCTGGTGAAAGTCATCATGCTTGGCATGTAAGATCAGTGAAAGAGAAAAAGACCCTCAGTGAGATGGTTTGGCACAGTGACTGGAACAAAATGGGCAGAGATTGTGAGGATGGCACGGGGGTAGGCAGTATTTTGTTTGTTGTATGTAGGGCACTACGAACTAGGGCCAACTTGATAGCACCTAAAAACAACAATCAGAAGTATTGAAAAGGGAATCTTGTTCTCACTCTGTACCTTGGTGTGGCTTCATTCCATGTCCTTGTTCCAGCTAATCCTGTCTTGTGTACCCACAGTAACATGCCACATGTAGTCTAAGTCCCTTTGCGAGCCTTCAGACAGTCCTGGGTGATGCAGATGCTTAATATGCTCAGCTGCAATCCAAAAACTTGGAATTCCAGCTGCACCCAGAGGTACTACAGGAGAAAGTTCTGGCCGTTTACTTCCTACAAATAAGCCATTGCAAAACAGCATGGGGTATGGTTCTATACTGACATACTTGGGGTCACCAAGAATTGCAATAGATTCTGTGGTTGCTGGTTTGGTACATGACTGTAAATTTCCACATTAGTAATGTGTGGAGAAATGTTTTAAGTTAAAGATTTGGAATTTCTTAAACAACCGAAAATGACAAGTTACCCCATTTATTTTTTTCCTTCTTTAGAGATCTTCCAGCAGCACATTCACACTACATTTGTAACTATTTCAATATATTTTTGCTAATTTTGTTTTGTTTTTTTATCTCTTTGTTGTAGAACAGAGAGTGCTGGATCAATTAGCAGCCTGGAGCCCTGGGGAAGACTCCTCACGGTAAGGTCTGAATCATGTCAGTGACATCTCTTCCACACACCATGATGCCATTATGCCAGATACACTTGAACTTGGTATATTCAAATTTTTTGGGAAATACTTATCATCTAATCTGAACTTCTGTCCATATTGGCCCTGGAAGTGCTTAACTAAGTGACTAAGTTAGACTAGCTTTTAAAATTTAATCAATGAATTAGCACAGATCAAAAATAAAGTTTTAAAATTATTTTTAAACCTTATTAACCAGTTTAAAAACACAATCTGAAAGAATAAAGATAAATTATAGAATCAAAGCTACAAGTACACCTTTGAATAATTATTTTGGCCAGTTTGCTACACACCATACACTGGAAATCCTCTATACTAGTGTTTCCAAATGTTAATCAATGTGAAGTGGGTTCTTTCAGTAATTATATGTGTGTGATATGTTTATATATATTTGAATATTTGTAGCTATTGGAAGAATTCACCTTATATTGATTACAATTTAGAAATTTTATAAAAGGTTTCAGTGTATAATGTGTAAAAAACTGAACTAGATAATTCTTCAAATTTTATTTTAGAGGCTTGTCTTTTACAATTTATTTTTATTCTCTTCCTGCTTTGTATACATATATATAAACATACACACACACACGTGTCAGCTATGGGTTTGTTCCAGGTAGATTGTATACAACAAGGTGTGTGTGTGTGTCTTTATATTGTATGTATATGCTGTTCTAGCTATAGTTTTTTAAATAATGAATTTTCTGAAAGCTATTGGTATAATCAACAACAACCACCCACTTCTACCCACTCCTTCAAAATCCATCTCCCATTGTCCTCCCCTTTGATCTGATAGCTTATATCTGAACCTTCCTTGGCTCCCGTGATTCCAAATATGTCAGCTTCAGACGGTTTCTTATGATGTGACCAGTGTCTCTTAAGTTCAGTGGTATATTCACACAATGGAATACTCCGCTGCTTTGAAAAACAAGGAACTCACGCAATATTATTCAAAATTGGTGACCCTGGAGGACATTATGCTGAGTGAAATATCTCAGTCACAAAGGAACAAATATTATATGGTGCCACTGTTGTAGGAGGAGGCTGACATTGGGGTGGGGGTAAGATTGAGAAAAACTGGATAAATTATGTTTACTGCATTGAAGCCAATGAAGGAGAGAATAGTTTAAAATTAATATATTTTAGGGCGTTAGTCCAGAATGAGGGTTGCAGAGTGGAGTATACTTGCGGTGGGAATGGGGATGTGCGGGGTGAGAGGGGATTGCATACCAATGAAAGAGTTTTTCTTTTGCTTTTCAAGGAGAGGAGCAAACTGGTGGTGGTGGGGGGGGTGAGTGGGTGGGGAGAAAAGTGCAACAATGAATGAATGGAATTCCAAAATCTCTGTAGATGTTCATTGAAATGAATAATAATACCAATAATAAAAATTAAAAAACAAAACAAACAAACAAAACCAAAAAAGTTCAGTGGCAATGCTTCGGCGCAAAGACGAGTATTAAAAGAAGATTGAAAGAATATACTGAGTCACTGTATCAAAAGGAATTGGCAAACACAGAAGAATTTCATGAAACAACGTATGAGTAAGAACCTATGGTGATGAAGGAAGAAGTTCAAGCTGCTTTGAAGGAAATAGCAAAAAATAAGGCCCCAGCAATAGATGGTATATCAATTGACATATTTCAGCTAACAGATGCTGCCCTGGACGTGCTTACCAAGTTGTGCCAAGAAATCTGGAGAACAACCACCTGGCCAACTGACTGGAAGAGATCTATATTTGTTCCCATCACAAAGAAAGATGACCCAACAGAGTGTGGAAACTATAGAACAATCTCATTGATTTCACATGCAAGCAAAATTCTACTGAAGATTATCCAAAAATGACTGGAGCAAAACATTAGCAGAAAACTGCCAGAAGTGCAAGCTGGGTTTAGAAGAAGTTGTGGTACTAGGGATATTGTAGCTAATGTTAGATGGATCTTGGCTGAAAGCAGGCAGTACCAGAGAAATGTCTATCTCTGTTTCATTGACTATGCGAAGGCGTTTGACTGTGTGGATCATAAGAAACTGTGGCTGACTCTGAGAAGAATGGGAATACCAGAACCCTTAATCATGCTAATGAAAAACCTATACTTGGACCAAGAGGCAGTCATCAGAACAGAGCAAGGAAACACTGCATGGTTTAAAATTGGGAAGGGCGTATGCCAGGGATGTGTCCTGTCTCCATACCTTTTCAACCTGTATGCAGAACAGATTATCCAAGAGGCTGGGCTCTATGAGGAGAAATGTGGGGTCAAGATTGGTGGAAGATCTATTAACAATCTGCGTTATGCAGATGACACAACCCTGCTTGCTGAAACTGAAGAGGACCTGAAGCACCTGCTGCAAAGTGTCAAGGACTTCAGCCTACAATATGGATTGAGGCTCAAGGTCAAGAAGACAAAGATTCTCACCACTGGACCAGTTGGCAGCATCAGGATGGATGGTGAAGAGATTGAGATTGTACACAGCTTTAGTTTGCTTGGCTCTGTAGTCAACAGTCTTGGCACCAGCAGCCAGGAAATTAAAAGGCGCATTGCCATGGGAAAGTCTGCTGTTAGGGACCTCTCCAAAGTGCTGAAGAGCAATGGTGTCACTCTGGAGACTAAGATGCATCTGATGCGGGCCATGGTCTTTGCTATCACTTGTTATGCATCAGAGAGTTGGACAATGACCAAGGAGTATAGAAGGAGAATTGATGCCTTTGAGCTGTGGTGCTGGAGAAGAGTTTTGAGGGTACCAGGGACTACTAGAAAAACAAACAGATTCATCTTGGAGAGGGTCAAACCGGGCTGCTCTTTGGAGGCAAGGATTCTAAGGCTCCGTCTAAACATACTTTGGACATGTTGCAAGTAGAGACAGGTCCTTGGAGAGGGACATCATGCTTGGTAGGCTGGAGGGACAGCCCAGAAGGGGAAGGCTCCCTATGAGGTCGATTGATTCAGTGACTGGGGTAATCGGGATGGGTGTTTCGGAGACGGTGCGATTGGCACAGGACAGAGCAGAGTTTAGGGATGTTGTCCATAGGGTCACTATGAGTTGCAAGCAACTCAATGGCACATAACAATAACAACATTGGTATAATATGTTGTGTACTGTCAAGTTGGAACTGACCTATAGTGGGTTTTCAGAGGCAGCTAATCACATGGGAGGAGAATGCCCATCCTTCTCCCGTGGAGCAGCTAGTGACCTCAAACTGTGTGCCTTTGGGATTGCAGTGCAGCTTCTTGCCACTAGGCCACCAGAACTCCCTATTGATATAATATATACACTGTCATATATTGCCATTACCCAAGTACTTTGGTGGTATATTCGTTAAGTGTTTGGTTGCTAATCAGAATTTTGGCAGCTCAAACCCATAAGCAGTTGTTTCACAGGAGAAAGTTATGACATTCTGTTTCCATGAAGACTGTACTTCGAAAACCCTGTGGGTAAAATTCTCTTCTGTCCATAGGGTGACTACATTGATTGTGTTGGTTATATTGAAGATTATCTATCTATCTATCTATCTATCTATCATCTATCTATCTATCTATCTATCTATCTATCTATCTATCTATCATCTATCTCAGGAGTGGCATCTACTTCTAAATAACATGCCTCTGGAAAGTCTATGAACTTTGAGAAACTACAATAGTTATAGAGAGGCTTCAGGCCTTTTCTTCATAGGATCACTATGAATCGTGCTCAGCTCAATGGTGAGCAACAACAACAAATATATATATGTATATATATAATATATATCTTTTCTCTGAATGAAAATGAGGTTCTGACAATTTCATTGTAAATCAGTTCCAATAGAAGTAGAATACCTCCTTGTTATTGTTGACTTTGTCATCAGTCTTTAAAAATCATAACATTGACCATCTACCAGTAGACCTTAGCAAAGTAGATGTGCAATACTGTATGTACTACATACCACTGACAATAGAACAGACAAGAGATAAAATGAAAAATAAGTTTTAGTAAAATTTTGTCATAGCTCAAATATATCCTAAGTTGGAACCTATCTGTATAACAATGGAAATTTCTGACTGGCAGTAGATGTGATATATAGAGATAAATATAGTCAATTGTGATCAAGTTATGCAAGACAAGAGGCAAATATGTGCCAAGGAAAACCTGATAATTGACTAGGACATGTGATTGTTTGATTCATGAATATTTGAGGTGGCAAGATCAGGGCTGCAAGCAGTTTTATTAAGACCATAACAGTGGTATAGGGTGACTGAGTAAAGAGCCAGCTAGCTGTAAATATCTTTACAAATCCTATGAGACGCTAACATGCTATCCAAGGAATTGTACTGAAATAATTTTTACTCTATTCATGCAGTTTTGAGTTTATTAATCCCTGAAAATGTGTTGCCAAGATTCTAATGTTTTAAATATTTTCTCAATCTCACATAAACATACAAACTTAAATTTCTTGATTTGAGAATATCTGTTTATACGTGTCTCTTTTCCTAAATCCACTTTAAAATCAACTCCTTGCACAAAATTACAACTCATTTGGTAATTCTCTCAGTATTTTCAACCTTCAGCCTAAGCAGACTGTTACTAAGACAGGGATTAAAGCCAACTTCTTCCTTAGTGTCAGCCCTGAAAGGGGGGAAATAGTTTACTAGTATTGTCGGCAGCCTGGAAATGGGACAAGGATTAGAGGAGGGGTAGAGGGCTCTTCATGGAAAGGTATAGACAGCTCTGCAATCATTGTCCCTCACTGGACTTGTCACTTCAGCTGCTACTGAGGCCACTTTGTGTCCTGTCCAAAATGAGGCCTGGAAAAGATCTGGGATTTGTGGAACCTAGTGAACCCTTAGTAAAACCAGTGGAAGCAGACTATCAGTACCACCTGAATGGAGTTCTGTGACTGGGTAGAGGAAATTCCTGGACCAAGAGGCATCAAGGTCAGACTTGATAAAAATCTGAACCAAAGATGGAATCCAATAACCATGATCAAGTCTCTGTTTCTTTCAAAAATCCAGGAAGTCTATCCATGAAATATATATCTTGTGCCAACACTTGGGCCTCTTCATCAAGCATCAACTTAATTTTTCATGCATTGGAGAACTGGGATTAATGTTCAAAAGGAAAGCTTCCCATAAAAGAAAACTAATGAAATGTGGCTCTTAACAGATTTCAGAAACATGTCTTTCAGCCTGCTTGGGGTCTTTTTGGAAGGAAAAGATTTGCTGTAATCACCAAACTATGGAAAACCATGACTACATGGCTGTTTTCTTGCTTTCCTTTCTTCCCCTTTCGTCTCTTAAAACCCTTATTAGTGATCATTTTGTGACAGTGAGTTTGTAATCTCCCAACACTGGCTCTTGACTGAGGGGATAAAAAAGCCTTGCTGGCGTACTCACAGGGATCTGGAAAGACCGTGCTTTTCCCAGCTGGCCAGGAGAGCCAGAAGCCTGGGAAGGCTGTCCGCAGGCTGTCTGGCTAGTGTGAAGGAGGAGAGGGGAGGAGGAGGCTAACTCCAAGCTGGCTAGACCTCAGAAGGTGGCCTCTTTTTCCTTTGGCTCATGAGACCGCGTGTAAGGCCAAGAATTCAAGCTTAGTTCCTGTCAGCTTGTCGCCTTGCTTGTGGGCTCTCAGAGTGAACGGAATCCAGAAGAAGTCACAGGGCTGGCTGAGAGGCTTACAGCTCAGTCATCAGGAAGAAAGGCCTTTCTGTTGCTGCTGGGGTCAGAATCTCTTAGTTAGAAGTCTTTCTCTTTTTAATTTAGAAGAGAAGCAGGGGGAGTGTAAGTGGCCTAATTAGTTGGCGAATGTTTGCCTAATACTTTGGGGGATCTTGTCTGTTATCCCATCAAAAACCCCAAACAAAAACTATAAACACCTTTTTCCTTCTAAGTGTTAAAAACCTTCTTGTTGTGAAGTGCTGTTGAGCCAGCTCCAAGTCATAGCAACCTGTATACAACAGACTACAATCCTGTCTGATTGTGTACCATTCTCACAGTCTCTGCTGGGCTTCACCCCATTGTTGTACTTACTTATAAAGCATTACGTGAAATGAAACCTTAAACTTAAGAATAGAAAATGTATGTGTGGGTATCATATGTATACCTGTAACAAATGTTATTTGGCTTAAAAAATTCATAAAACATAATTCTCAAAAGGAATTTACATGACATCCGTGAAATGTTCACATATACAACATACCCTGGTTAGTACTAACTTTATTAAAACTATTTAATGCCTATGCAATCTGCTGTGTTTAAGGAGACACTGAATTTAGTCATTTTTGTTTTCTAGAGCTCAGTGTTTAGGCAAAAAAAAAAAAAAAATAAAAACATCCTCTATTTTCCTACATAAGAATGGTCCCTTTGCATTTACACAGTCACTGTGACCTATTTTTGGCCAATGGAATGTAAGTAGAAGTCACTTATGCACTGAAATAGTGCAAGCCCAACTTTTTATTATTTCATGGTGAGATTTCATAGCTATTGAGACAGGCATATGTTTCAAGAAGATAGGCTGCAGGATGATCAAGTCACCATCAACTTGGATCTCTGTGTGGTACTGTGGAGCTGAGTATTGGGAGGTAACATCTGCGTAAGAATAAACATTTGTGATAGTAAGTCATTGAGATTTGGAAGTCAATTTGTGACTGTTGCACAATGAAACTACTCTCAACTAATAAAAGTGCCAAGTAGATAGTATGGCTGAGTACATGTTTGTTGAGGAAATGAAAAAGCCCTCATTTACACAAACTTTAAAAACTACTTAAATCATAGTCATAACCATAGCCAACACATTTGAGTCTTTTCTGTGTGCCAGACACTGTACTAAGCCACTAACACGCATAATTTCCTTCATGTTGCATAACAATCTTCTGACGTATTATCCCAGCAAAGCCTGGAGCTGCTGGGCCTTGTCACACAGAATGTTTTGAAGACTCTATTCACATGCAAACTCTTTGAATCTTAAATTCATTACTGCATATCTTTCATTTTTTGAGTGTTGTCTATCCTTGGCCACTTCATTTTTGGCATGCTGTATGCTTGTATAGACAACCTGAAGTGTAGCTGGAAAGCCCCCCAAACAATCCTTGTTCTTAAATCAACAAGCACTAATGTTTTGTGATCTTAAAACAGAACTTTTAATTCTATAAGGAGAAGGTTGTAAGGAAAATTTCATAGGGAGGCAAGAGCTAGAAGCTGAAAGAAAGGAAAATTGGCATTTTCCTAGTTCATTCTAAGTCAGTTGTTCATTATACCCCAGAACAAACCTGCTGCCATCCAATTGCTTCTGCCTTATCATGACTCTCTACTCTATTTCCAAGGCTATACATATTAATAAGAGGAGAATGCCCCATCTTTCTCCTATAACGTGACTGGTGGGTTTGAACTGCTGACCTTGGGGTTTATAATCCAACATTTAATCTACTACACGACCAGGAATCCTTGTTCCTTATTATAAATTGAAGTTATTCTGTTTGACATTAAGTCTGATAAAAAAATCATCATTTTATAATGTAAATTGTAATAATGATATTATTATGATCTATAAACAATAATAAAATATCTCTGGAGTGTGGAATTGCATATTGGATTGTATTACTCTTATCTCAACTTCCTACCTTTTGAGTGTGTCTGCTTGTATTTGCTGCTTATTTATTAAGAAATCCTGATCCTGGGACTCAAGAAGAATGTGTGATCACTACCCATTAATTGCTCACACTTGTTTTACTAAATGCTGGAACTATAGTGGGAGTTTGTATAGACAGCAACAAGAATAGAGAGCGTTGTTGGGGAAGACTGTGAATGACTTGACGGTACACAACAGCTCTGAGCTGTGAGGAAACTAAGCCAAAATCCTCTCTGCCATAGTTTACTAGATTGCATAGCTCAACCCTTTCTATGTAAATGGCCAATCAACTGCTCATAAAAACGAAAATGATGACCTTCATTTTCTGTGGCTTGAAGTTGGAGCAAAAGTGTTCCATCAATATAATCTTCAATGGTTTTTCGATCCTCATAATATCACCCAGCAATTCTCTCCTTGAGTTGAGATAATAGCTGCAATTAGGCAGCTTTTATTTCTCAACCCCTTTTAACTTTTGCTGTCTTATAAATGAGCAGACTGAATATATATATGTAACTACCCCAGAGAGAATGCAGGCTAGTGTGAGAATCAGGGGAAAACAATCAGCCCATTCATGAATTATCCTTTATTTTTTCACTTTAGCTCCAAAGGTTAAACGTGGATGACCTTAGTTTGCCCCATTTTCTATTTTGACCACGTGCTTGAAAGCTTTGATGGAGTTTTGTAGAATAGTAAGAAATGTAAGGTTGTGAAAATTAAACACTTGCAATTATTAGTGGTCACTAATGGCATGTAATTAAAGTAATTACAGGAAGGCAAACAGACAATTAACTTGTTGAAAGTGTCAACCAAGGGCAGTAACAGTGTAAAATTTCTTGTCTGTCTGGTTCACCTTTAAGTCTCATAAATATAAAGAAAGAATAATGGTAATCTGAAGTGTTGGGCTAAAATCAGACCTTTATGAAGTAATCATGAAGTCTACAAGGTAAAAGCAGAGAGCCAAGTCAAGTATTGAGGTACTGTGGTGTAGAAGGATGAAGCTATCATCAGAGAAGACTCCATGAAGGATGGAGGCTTAATCAGAGAGCCTTATCTAATTTATTATAATCTACAGAGTCAAATGCCTTTACATTGTCAGTGAAAGATAGGCAGATATCTTTCTGGTATTTTCTACTTTCGGTCAAATTCCTACTGACATCAACAACAATATCTTTTTCATAATCCAACTTGAAATTCCGGCAGTTCAATGTCAATGTACTGCTTTAGCTGTTTATGAATAATCTTTAAGAGAAATTTTACTTGCATGTGATATTACAAAGATAATATCATATGGAATGAAGATCCATTGTGTAGTATCTTCATTCTGTTGCATCTTATTTTTTTACAATAAGCATAAATATGAATCTATTACAGTCATTCATTATTTAAGTAGGTGTCCAGATCTTTTAGTGTAGATGAGTGAACTTCTGCTTATTGGAATATTTTGTTTGAGATTTGCTTTTCACCAATGACTTCAGTGTGGTTTGGACTTCTTTCTTCAATACCATTTGTTCATATGCATGTAGTAGGTCCTGCATGGTTAAGCATTAAACAATTCCTTTAGATATTCTATGTTCCCTCCACTTTGATGCTTCATTTATCACTCAATGTTTTCCCCTAGGATCCGTCATTATTGCAGCTCAATGCTTAAGTTCTAATAGTATCCTTATCATCTAAAGAAAGATAGTTAACTTCCAAAACTGTTAACCCTAATTGTTCCCTTTCTCCATCTTCAAAATACTTGATGTATTACTAATAGATAAGTTTGATCACATTATTCTCTTGTTCAAATATCTCACTGACTTTCTATGGTCTGCATGATAATATCCAAACGCCTTATTCTGACGGTCAAGATTATCCATGAATTGTACATAATTGCTTTTGAAATTAGTCCTCCATTACTCTATTTTAGATATCGTATATTTTAATTTCAATTATTTTCTTCATGCATCTACAGTATTATCTGAACTCTCCCATCTCCTTTTCTTGAATTAGACAATACCACCTATTCTACTTTACCACAACACCTAGGGTCCCATGTCGCACTAAACACAATCTTGCTTCATTTCATACTCCCTCTAGTTTCTGAAATCACAAGGATCTTGTCTGTATTAATTTTATTTATAGGGTTTTTACTTTTAGAGCACCTCATTTTCTTCCTAATGCTATAAATATTGAGGAGAGGATCTTTGTTTTAACTTTCTATTTTTAATGAAAGCATAATTACAAAAATACACACACTTTCCTCAACTTTGTTATTCTTCTTCACTGGCAAACTCCTGCTTCACTGTGAAGACTCAGTTTAGATGTTACCTTTTCCAGAAAGCCCCTTCTGAACTCGTGGGCTGGATTAAGTGCACCTTTGTGGTTTGGAGGGTTTGGGATTTCTTTTTCGTATTTATATCTCAGTACCTATAATATTATACTGAGACTATCTAATTATCTTTCTGTTCCTCCAGTGAAATGAAAATTCTGCCACCCTCTTAAATTATCTATATAGAATTTCTTGAGCTTTGACTAATGCTTACCCTAGTGTAGTGCTCAGTCCTGGTTTAATAACTCTTTAAGTGCTTAGATCCACAAGGACTTTTCTGGTAGGGCTGGAAAGACTGTCTCCAGAAGATGAGGGCAGTTTAGCTAAGAGTCAAAGAGTCCTTTTGGAGGTGAGCAGCCACAAAACACTTCCAGTTTTCAGGTTCTAAAATTATATTCAGCCAGGGCTTTGTCATCTTGAACTCCACAGCTGTCCCCATTTACAGCTACAAAGGAGTTCTGTACTTAAGTGCATGAGGAGGATAAGTGCTTTTGGCAGATTTGAGAAGAGTTTGGATGGATTCGAGAAAGAAGCAAATGTTTTAAACTCTTAAGCTTTCTTAGACATCTGAGATCCAATTATTTGCAATGGGACATTTCCCATGATTTTTCTTCTTAAAACCATCTTATTGAGTGTTATCAAGAACTTTAGATTGATGGATACAAATGCCTTCTAACTCAAGATGACCGTAGATTCCGGACATCTGGCCATGAAGTTAGGTCACTCTGTCCCCAGCTCAAAAATCCATTCAGTTCTCTTACTGTGCTCTGAATATCACAGGAAGATGGTTCTTGCTGGTCTGCCACCAGTATATATATATTTCATGAGCTAAAACTTGATGCTGACACTGGAAAAACCAGTTATTGGTTATGTGTAGATCAGTTCTACCTCTTAATGGTGCAATGCATAAACTGGATAGAATTCAGATGTGACCGATCAGGCCTGGTTAATTTATCAAGAGGTTCCTGAATTTATTTTTCAGATACAAAGGAAAATATTTGAGAAGGAAAATTAGAGCAGTCAGGTTTAGGTACAAAGCATATAGCACAGCATATGGAGACTTGGATAGGGCTACACAAAACATGTAGGGGAACAAAAACAGGTCTTTTTTTAACTCTGAGTATGCAAACCATATATGAATATATTTATGAGAATATCCAGTCTGGGAGCTCATCAGTCTAAAATGTAGATTAATGATAAGAATTGACATAATGACAATAGAGTATCATTAATTTTGTTAGGTGCTATGAAGTCAACGGCAGCACACAGTGACAGTATGAACACCAGCTCTGAACCCTGCCCTATCCTGAGCTAATCTCACTGTCTCTAACACACCTGACCCCAGACCCCATTACCACAACCACTGTGTTAATCATCTCATCCAAGGTCTTCCTCTCCTGCACTGACCTTCTACCTTTCCAAACAGGATGTCCTTCCCCAAAGACTAGTCCTCTCTGGCAATATGCCCAATGTATTTAAGATAGAGTTTCAAAATCTTTGCCTATAAGGAGCAATTTGGTTTAACGCTCTTCAGGATAGACCTGTTTGTTGTCTTGACAGTCCAAAGCATGTTCAATACTCTTCTCCAGAGTTCCAACTCAAAGGAATTGTTTCTTCTTTTGTCATCCTTAGTCGATGTCATTATAAATTTTTTAAATGGAAGAAGAATGATAAAACTATTTTGAAGAAGATTATTTAAATTATTTGTGTAATTATTTTTATAGAAGAAAAAACTAAAATGCCAATACGAAGAGGGGATATGCAAAGTTAAATATATGAGTTTAGACATCTACAACCTGGAGAGGATAAAATAGATGAAAGGTATCTTCTAAGAATCAAATCCCTATGCACATCAAAAAACTTCTCCAACAGGGTAAAAAGGGAAACTACAGACTGGAAAAAATATTTGGTAATGACATGTCAGGTTTGTAGAATACCCGAGTGCCACAACAAGATATAGGTAAACAACCCAATTGAAAAATGAGCACAGGATATGAACAGACACTACCAAAGAAGACATTCAGATGGCCAACAAGCAGATGAAGAAATGTTCAAAATCCCTAGCTCTAAGAGATATGCAAATCAAAACAACTATGAGATATCATCTCCCCCTGGTCAGCATAGCAAAATTTAACAGAACAGCAAGCAACAAATGCTGGCGAGATTGTGGAGTAACGAACCTTTATTCACTGTTGGTGGGAGTGTAAAATGGTGCAAACACTGTGGAAGGCGGTATGGCGCTTTCTCAAAAAGTTGCAAATAGTAATACCATTTAACCCAACAATTTGGGAATATAACCTAGAGAAACCATAAATGCCACCCAAGCACATATATGAACACCCATGTTTATTTTGGCTTTGTTCACAATAGCAAAGAGTTGGAAACAACCCAAGTGTCCATCAACAAAAGAATGGACAGAGAAGCTGTGGTATATTCACACAATGGAATACTATGCTGCATTGAAAAACAAAGAACTCATGAAATATACAAAATGGATGACCCTGGAGGACATTATGCTGAGTGAAATATCACAGTAAAAAAAAAGACAAATATGGCATAATGTCACTGTTATAAAACAGGACTGACATCGGGGCTGGGGGAAACTAAGAAAAGAGGTGGTAAATAATCTACACAGCATTGAAACAGATGGAGAGAACTGTATAAAAGGAATATAATGATTAGATACTATTGGCATGACAAGAGCCCAGGATAAGAGCTGCGTAGTGAAATGGTCTGGGGTGGGAGTGGGGATCTGTATAACAATGAAAGAACTTTTTTCCCCATGAAAAAAGTGATATGGGGGAGGGGAGGAAAATGTGCAAAATCAAACAGTTGGAAACCCATGTTCTTTATACACTTTCATTAAAATCTCAATAATTTAAACAAGAGTATAGACAAACCATGATAGGCCATTAATATCTGCTCTGTGATAACATCTCCATTCAAATTCAGAATACACTCATAATGGTCCAGAATCCTCCTCCTTTACTAACTATTGTGAGTTGGAAAGGTAGATGGTGCTCAAACACTTTGCTTTGCTTCTATGATGATGTAATATATAGGAATGATAAAGCAAGGGTATTTTATAAAACACAGTTTGTGAAATATACCAACACAATGAGATGCAAAGTAGAAGATGAGGAAAAAATGAGGCCTAGGATATGACTAAAAAAACTTGGAAAGTTCAGATGCTGCAAAAAGTTGATCAGCATGGACAGTCTTTTTTAGCCATGACAATTACTAGAACCAATGAATCTCTTCTGGAAAATAGAACTTGTCGATTTTATACAGCTCATATTCTTAACATGGCAAGCCCCTTCATAGTGTTGGTGTTTTAATATTTGATGTATTTTTACACAATTCTTTTTAAATAATCTTAGAAATTACTTTTATCCTTCTTTTGGGGTCTATTTGCTATATAAAGCTAATTAGGAGCTTAGAGAAAATGAGAAGGGTTGTTAACTTTCATTCATGCAAATATCTAGTAATTGTAAATTGACCTCTCCTATGTTCCTGGCATTTGTCTAAGAACTTGAACTATGTCAATGAAGAAAGCAGGAATAGATCCCTACTCTTCTGAGGGTTGAATATTCAGCAGTAGGGGAATATTAATAATCAATAATATACTTAATAAATAGAAGATGCGGTTCTTATTGTTGTTAGTTGTTCTTAGTTTGTTTAAACTCATATGGCAAGCCTATGTGACAGTGTAAATATTTCCCAAGGGTTTTCTAGACTCTCATCTTTATGGAAACTGAACTCCAGGTCTTTCTTCTTGGAACTATCATATATGGATTCCCCACCATCAACCCTTTGGCTAGCAGCTGGAAGCTTAACATGTTTAAAAAGAGGGGTGGGGGAAGAGTAAGAATGGTCACAGATGCAGAGTGTGGGGAGAACTTTGTGATTTAGTGAAAAATCACTTGATTTTTCTTTTTGCCTGTTCATTGTTTCTTGTTTCATTTTAAATGTTCCTCATTTGCCTTTTACTCTGTACTGATTTATTTACAAGGTACGTATACTTTGTTTTTGTTTTTAAAATAACTTGATTTAACTGTCAGAATATTTGCTAATGATGCAAATTTAGAAGTACTAAAAACTAGTTTTCTTATTTCTGATCATTGAAAACTCTGATCATAGACTTTTTAGTTCATAAAAGTATGTAGTAGGACTTTTTTAGAAATCCCGATATTATCTTGATGCTTATACCAATTTTGTTTCCTTCTAGGAAAGGGAAGAAAAGTCCAGGTTGTAGCCAATGGTTGAATCCAAATGGTTGGTGGGACATGTGGTCTGTTCGATTCTCCATGCTGGTTTTGTGGACAAATTTATGCTCTGAATGTTGACAAGGACAGCTTCCATTCTAATAGCCAAAATCTCAACTGTAAGAGTCAAGTACAGGCCATCTACTTTTCTATCTATGATAATACTTGGAAACTAACTTTTTAAATATATTCTTATTGGTTTGCAATCATTCATATACATTGTCTTTCATGCATATACACTGTGTTTTATACATCATTCATGTATACTGTATTTTTATATAATTAATTACCATTGGCCTATAAGCAGGAGTAGCATGCACTGCCTAAACAACATGCCTCCAAAAACTCTATGAACTTTAATAACTGTCGAAAGTTATAGAGGGGCATCAGGCCTTCTGTTCATAGGGTCTCTATGAGCTGTGCTCAACTTGAAGTCAGTAACAACAACATTGGTCTATACCTTTTATCACACTTTCTGTTAGAAGATCGTAGAAGGGTTTAATCTAAGATTAAATCTCTGAGGCTCTATTTGTTATACAAAACCCATAAATATCACTCAGTGAAGTTCCATTTTCCAGTAGGATGAGGCCAACAAGAATATCTATTCCAGTCTCTGTCAACTCTTCTCCTCTTTTGTTGTTCCTGTTCATTGGTGTCTCTTTGCTTTGCTACAAATGTCTTGCCTTGTTTCCTTTTATACTGGAATATGGGTTTCTAATTCCAGGGTCTTTGTTGGCAAGTTCTTGAACTTCCTTTCTGCAATTACTTGATTTCGTTTCACACTGGACCTTTGCAGGGATTTTGGGTTAACTTCAGTATGTACACCAATATGCTGCTTGCCTCAGAAATGTCTTTTGGTCTGTTTGCTTGGCTCTGCAACTCTCCTCACACAGGAGGGCTCCCTTCTCTTTCTAGTCTCTTTGGCATAATCAGCATTTTCTCTGCATTTTGAAGCATTCTAAGCATGCACTGGCAGCAGGAAGGGTATTTTAATTCTCTTTTTGGCAGTAAAAGTCATCTCCTGCTTGGGGCCAAGCTGAAACCCTTCCCCATTGTGCAGTGCTTTGGCATTGTCTCAGCAGTAGCCGTGCAGGACTTCCTGTGTAGCACCATTAAATATCCCTGCCCCATCAACAGTCGTTGAAGAACATTTCCTGTGTCTCACTATTAAAATCCCTGTCCCAGCAGTAACATTTCAGGGCTTCTTCTGTGGTACTTTAGGGGCACTTCCTGTGTAACACCATTAAAATACTTTGAGGTAGTACAGGATACTTCCTGTGTAATATCATTACATGTTTTGTTGACTGACATCACAGCAAATCAGAATACTTCTTTTCTGTTTGATCCTATATATATTTGGAATTATTTTCAACACAAAAATTACTATTACTAGTTAATTGATGAAATTACAATTTTATATCCTTGTTATACAAGGCAATGACTGGAAATTATGGTATCCAATCAGATTTAAAATCCCAAAAAGCTTCTGAGATTATAATTGCATGCAAAAAAGGAATTAAAAAAAACCACAAACCAACCAACTATGTATATCCTGCATATTCTAAAATTATATTCCTTGTTTTTGTTATGTGCCATTGAGTTACTTGTGACTCATAGCAACATTGACCTATGTACAACATCTCCGCATCCTGCTCTATCCTGCACCAACCTTATTGACTCTAACACACCTACCCTTATTACCACAATAAGTGAGTCTTATTCCTTAACCCAAAAAGATACACCCCCAAATATGAAAATCTAGCCCAAGTATAATCCTATTGGTCAGATCAGTTCTGACTCATCTAGGACAGAATAGGACTGATGTTTGGGTTTTCCAAGGGAAAATTTTTATGAGAATCTTTATAGGAGCAGACATTTTTCATCTTTCTCTCATGGACTGTCTGGTGGAGTCAAACCACTGACTTTTCATTTAACAGTCAAGTGGTACCGACTGTATCAATCCTTAACAATAAACAGTATGTAGAAATACAATGGGAGATCTGTGGCTGTCAATAGTCAACATGAAGAGTGATTTCAAATTGTGCAGATATGGGCATGGGAGAAGGCAATGCTATGTGATTTGCTGTGAGATTGATCCCAACTCTATTTGATTGATTTTCAGAGTTGTTTATTAAGACAGTTCCCTTTATCTTTCAAAGGCTACACAAGAATAGTTTAGCATATCACACTGGGGAAACAACTTAGAATAATGTAATAATTTATGAGTAGTTATAAATATTCACTCTAAAGCATCCTTCAAGTTGGAATTTATGTGGCTTTTATTCTACAGAAGATGGTCTTTGATCATATAATATTCTTTGGTAATATGATACAATCCTCTTTGATCGTATAATACAATGCCTCTGTCATCATCACTAAACTGAATATGATGAAAAGCTGGTCAAAATCTGAGTCACCACTGCCTGCCAGAAGGTCTCAAGAGAGATGGACATTTTTAGAAAGTTATAGGTTATAATAGTGAATGAAGCAGAGTGATATTTTTGTCATATCATTTGGTCTATCAGGATATAATGGCATAGTCTGTTTTTTTAAAAAATTAGCTAGTACATTGGAAGAAGGAATCAACACAGAATAATCACAAAATTTAGATAGGGTCCCCCCACCCTAAGAAAAAAAGTATGAAGGTCAACTAGAATAAGCACATGGCAATATATTTTACAGAAAAAGTAAAATATTTTGGCTTAACTGTAATTAAATCTATACCAAAAAATCATGTAATAATTAATCTAAAGATATTAATGCCAAGCTTAATTATGGTATGTGTCTACCTTTCTAGGAGACTGTCATTAAATTTTATTATCTGGACCATTGTCAAGAAATGATGACACACTGAGAGAGAGAAGGACAGAAAACTCAGGCAACCTGGTCTTTAAATCATTTATTAAAGAGGCAGGTAGGTAGGGACCACCAAGCTGGAGTGGCATCATTGTTCACAGCATGGTTCATATAGGCAATGGGTGTTTACTCTCTACTGTGACTCAATTTTCTGAACTCTTTCATCAGCTGCTATTAACATTATTACTGTTATGTGTCATTGAGTAGACTAAAATTCATAGCAACCCTATGCACAATAGCTCAGAACCCTGCTCTATTTTGAGCCAATATCGCTGGCTCTGACACACCTACCCTCATCACCCTAGTTACTGTGTCAATTCATCTCATCCATGGTCTTCCTCTCCAGATCTGTCCCTCCATCCTTCCCAGCATGTTATTCTCCCAGGACTGGTCCCTTAAGGCAACATGCCCAAAGTATGTCAGATAGAGCCTCCGAATATTTGCCTCCAATGAGCAGCTTGGATTCACCCTCTCCAAGACATAGCTATTTGCTCTCTTGGTAGTCCATGGTATGTGTAATGGATTCTCCAGCACAACTCAAAGGCATCAATTTTCTTCTGTCATTTTGGTCATTGTCCAGCTCTCTGATGTGTAACTAAGTAATTGCAAAGGCCATGGGCCCAGATCAGGTCCACCTTAGCCAATATTGTTTGCTAGAAAGAACCAGAAAGATTGAGTCCATTAGTCCCACACCACTAATTATTGCAAGTCCATGTTATTGGATTATGATTGTGTAGAGAAAGAAAGATAAGATTGTTAAAACGTTGCTTTGCAGTAAACGGAATTAAAGCAACAGGACTGGATGAAAGAGAGTGATGGTTAAGTGAGAGGTCCAAAATATTAATTAAAGGCCAAAGTCCGTAGTTATAGGTACTGGGAAGACAGTATTGCAGGTACTTTATAACCCAGCATGAGAACTCAATTTCAGTTAAAACATAAAAGAATACACAAGGCAAAGTTACAAACAGTATCAGATTATGAAAAGAACAGCTGCAGTCAATGTTCCTTCGCACTAATATTTTCCATCCGTGTACTGAGTGAATTTGTTATGTGTAACTCATATTGAGAAAATAAACAGATGTGCACCACAAACAGCAGTAACAAAGAAACTTACGTAAATTTTATGAAGATTTCACTTTAGGTATTTATTCTGTTGTTGAGAAGGCACTGTAGGCAAATGGGAAATTCATTTAAGAAGATAAAAATGGTGACGCCCCCTAACAGAATGCTTTGACCTCCTTCTTTTGGACCTATGCCAGCTCAGAAACACCCTATCACCCTTCCACTTGTGAGCTCAAGTGCAAGGCTTCCAGGCAGCTGGACTTGTATTACTATGAAGAAATTAGGCCTACCAAGGAGCCGCATTTGTTACCTTGGCCTCATGAGCACCCAGCTGACCTACTTCTCCACCTGGCAAAGATATAGTCAAGTACTTTTATTTTATTATTCTCATTTTTGGTGAATTCTTGACCTTAGAAAACTTTCTTTAACTACATTTGTCAATTTTTATAAGACAGAAGAGTTTAGACTAGATTCATTTTGGGACAACTGATGCTAATTTATATCATCATTAACTACAGATTTAAGATTATTTGCCATTGAGTTGGAACCAGCTCATAACTGACCCTCAAGCAGATTCCCAGAGGCGGTAAATCCCACAGGAAGAGACTGTCCATCTTTCTCTTATGGAGCAGCTAGTGGATTTGAACCATGTGCCTTTGGGATTGTAGCATAGCGTCTTACCCCTAGGTCACCAGAGTTCCCCACAAATGTATAAAAAGTCCTTCATAATTTGCTTATATTCTTATCAAATTTATTTACCTGTCATTTCCTGAGTGTCCTAATATGTAGTTATATATATGATTTGACATTTTCAAAATGTACTATTATTCTTAAATAAATATTTGTTGAACTCTGATACACTGTTTTAATAATAATCACCGTCTTTAAGTCTAGTGGGACAAAGCATTATTAAATAAGCAAATGCATAAATAAATATCTAAATTATGGTATAATATTTTCGTGCAAGTAAGATAATAAGGAGCCCTGGTAGTATAAATAGGTTCAGTGTTAGGCTGCTAATCCAAAGGTCGACAGTTTGAGCCCCCAGCGGCTATGCAGAAGAAAAATGGCTATCTCTTCACCTTGGAATCCTAATAGAGAATTGTAGTGAGTCAGAATCAACTACCCAACGTTTGATATTTTTGTTTTCTTTTTCTGTTGCTTTCTTTCTTTTTTTTTTAACCACTAATGTTTTTGAAGGGGTAATCTGAGTTTGTTTTGGTTTTCTTTTTCCTTTATTAAAAAACCCCTTTCATCTTTGTAAAAGTGATCAAATAAACTAAAATATAATCAAAATGAAGTGCCTGGTTTAGCCAAAATCTTTAGTTGCATTGGACCAAAATAAACTAAAATTGAGATAAATTAACATATTGGTTTGTATAACTGGGAAATTGAGGAATGAGGCTATCCTTAAGGGATAATGAGGAAGTTCAATACCACATGCCAATATGCATATACGTAAATGATTGACATCTTTCCTCCCTTCCCAGCCCCTCCTCTTTTCCTTCTAATTGATAATTTATTTCTCTTTCTCCCTCCTACCCCCTTTCTGTCTTTTAGAAATCTCTCCCTCATTTCCTCCTAGCACGAGAAGACGAGGGCTGGTATCACGGCTTCAGAGTGTTGTTGTCATTGCCTTCAAGTCAACAATGACTCATAGCAACCCTATGAGCAACAGATCCAAACCTTGCCCTGTCTCACACCTCCTCAGTCTGTCAAGCTCAATTGCATAGTGGTAGTCCTAGCACCAATCCATCTCCTTGAGGATCTCCTTCACTATCATTGACCCTGTACGTTTCCCTATATATCATCTCTCTCTAAAGATTGAGTCCTCCTGAAAGTATGGCCATGGTAAGTGAGATGTAGTTTTACCATTCTTGCCTTTTAGGAGTGTTCTGGTTGCACTTCCTTGAAGACAGATTTGTTTGTTCTTTTGACAGCCCATGACACCACCACCACAATTCACATCAATGCTGTGGGGATTTTTTAATTCATTGTCCAGATTTCATATGCAATTAGAAAAGCAATTGAAAATATCAATGCTCAGATCAGGTATATCTTAGTCTGCAAACTAATATTCCTACTGTTTAGATCTTTGAATAGGTCATTGACAGCATATTTTTCCCCAATGCAACATGTCTTTTGGTTTCTAGACTGCTGTTACCAGGGGTGTTGATTGTGAATCTAAGTAAAATGATATCATTGAGAGCTTCAATCTTTTCTTCATCTATCATGATGTCTCTCTGCAGCCAGAGTGCTCCTTTGAGGTAAGGATCATTAAACTTCATCTTAGTCACTTTGGGAATATTCTCAGGATAAACCAGTCCTTGGTGAGTGACATCATGCTGAGAAAGGTAAAGTGTAAAAGAGAGGAAGACCCTCCACAAGATGGACTGACACTGTGGAGTCGGCATAATGGGATTGAACAAGGCAGAGATGGTTAGAATGGTGTAGGCTAGGGCAAGGTTCAGAGCTTTTGTTCTTAGAGTTACTGTAAGCCAGAGTTGCCTCAAGGGCACCTAACAACAACATTGTGATGTTGCTGTAATGGATTTTTGTTTCCTTTATGTTGAGACACAACCGAAATGAAAGGCTGTATTCTTCAGTAAGTGCTTCAAGTCTTTTCCCTTTTTTGTGTTGTCTGCGGAAGACAGTTTGTTAATGAGTCTTCCACTAACAATCCTTATACCACATTCTTCTTCATCTAGTCCAGCTACCTGAATGATTTCCTTGTAGATTGATTCAATAGGTATGAGAAAAGGATGTAACAGTGATGTCAACCTATCCTGATTTTGAACCAATACAATGTCCTTTTGTTTTGTTTGGAGAACTACTTGTTGGTCTCTGTTTAGATTTCATATGAGCACAATTAAATTTTCTGGGATTCCCATTCTTTCTGTGTTAGCTATAATTTGTTATGTACCACACAGTCAAATGCTTTTTGCATAATCAAGTAAACATCTTCCTGGTATTCTCAGCTTTCAATCAAGATTCACCTGATGTCAGAAGTGTTATCCTTAGTGCCATGGCCTCTTCTGAAAGTAGCTTGAATTTCTGGAACGTCCCTTTTTATATACTGTTACAATATTTTAAAAAATATCTTCAATGAGATTTTACTTGTATGTGATATTAATGATATTGTTAATAACTTGAAGATAGCTATAGATTTATCCTACTACCAATGACTTCAAGGATAAATGATGCTTTCTTCCATAAGCATTCATATGTAAAATCACAGGCTGAATTGGCCTACTTAGGTCTTATGACTACCTTTACCAATTTATATGCAGAAGAGTGTGTACTATGGCTGTTGTTAATTGGTAGGTGCTGTTAAGTATGATTCATAGCAACTCTATGGAGAACAGATCTGAATCCTGTTCTATCTTCTACCATCTCTGATACACTTATCTTATTGAGGGTCTTCCTCTCTTTTGTTGACCCTGTATCCTTCCAAGCATGAAATAGGCTTTTCTAGCAATTGTACAAAGTAATAAGGGACAAAGATTTGCCATCCTCACCTCCATGGAGCACTCCAGCTGCACCTTTTCCAAGATGTATCTGTTCATTCTTTTGACAGTTTTAAGGCTATTCAGTACTCTTGTCCAACACCATAATTCAAAATCATCAATTATTCTTCTGTCACCCTTATTCTTTGCCCAGATCTCAGATTGATCACAAATAATTGAAAAGACAATGACCTGAGTCAGTCACACTTTAGTCCTCAAACTGACATCATTGCTTTTCAATATTTTGGAGAGGACCTTGAAATTGGGCTTTCCCAAAGCAGTATGTCTTTTTTTATCTCCTGATTGCTAGTACCAATGATATTGATTGTGGATCTAAGCAAGAAATTGCAGATCCAATAAGACTATGGCTGACATACGTGTTAATACCTCAGAGGATGGGCAAAAAATACTTTCTTAAATGAAAATAGGGGAAATGATTACCAGTCAGGTAAAAGTTGTAGATATCCTCCCCCAGCTCCACTTCTGCCAAGAAAATCACCAAAGTAGTATTAGCTTTTAGTTTTCTAAGCCCTTGTCTACATATTTATAATACATGGGCATATATACACATATTTGTATATGAATATATATATATATGTGTGTGTGTGTGTGTGTGTCTGTATATGTTGTTGTTGTTATGTGCCATTGAGTTACCTGTGATTCAGCAAGCCTATGTACAACAGCTCTGAACCCTGCCTATTCTGAGCTAATCTCACTGATTCTGACACACCTACCCCTATTAACCCAGTTACTGTATCAATCCATGCCATCTGGGGTCTTCCTCTCTTGTTCTATCCCTCCACCTTCCAACCATTATGTACTTCTTTAAGGACTGGTCCCTCCTGGGATGGAGCTTCACAATTCTTGCCTTCAAGGAGCAACTAAGTTTTACCTTCTCCAATACAGACCTGTTTGTTCTTTTGGCAGTCCATGATATGTTCAGTACTCTTCTCCTGCACCACAACTCAAGGCATCAATTATTCTTCTGTCACACCTTAGTCACTGTCCAGCTCTCTAATGCAAAACAAGTAGTTGTGAAGACCATGGCCTAGATCAGGTACACCTTAGTCCTTAGACTGACTTACTCTTCAATGACTTGGGCAAGTCCTGACAGCAGACTTTCCCAATAGAGCTCTAGTGGTCTAGTGGTAAGAAGTTGCACTGGCAACACATAGGTACATGGCTTGAATCCACCAGCTGCTCTGATACAGGAAGATGGAGGGAAATACCCTCCTGTGTGATTAACTGCCTCTGAAAATCCACTGGAAGGTCAGCTAATGGTTGGTTTTGACTCAGTGGTATACAACAGAGAAATTAAGATAGTAAAGTCTTGTTGTTGTCGTTGTTGCTATGTGCCGTCGAGTCACTTGCGACTCATAGCGACCCTAGGTACAACAGCCCTAAACTCTGCTCTATCCTATGCCAATCGCACTGTCTCTGACACTCCCATCCCAATTATCCCAGTCACTGAATCAATCCACCTCATAGAGGGCCTTCCTCTCCTGCGCCGTCCCTCCACCCTCCCAAGCATGAGGTCCTTCTCCAAGGACCGGTCTCTCCTCACTACATGTCCGAAGTAAGTTGGACGGAGCCTCAGAATCCTTGCTTCCAAGGAGCCACCCGGTTTAACCCTTTCCAGGACAAATCTGTTTGTTTTCCTAGCAGTCCATGGTATTCTCAGTGCTCTTCTCCAGCACCACAGCTCAAAGGAATCA
>NW_006399914.1:1811666-1816667 GCF_000299155.1 Elephantulus edwardii
TTCATCACCATAGGCTCTTGCTCATATGTTGTTTCATGAAAGTCTTCTGTGTCTGCCAATTCCTTTTGATACAGTGACTCAGTATATTCCTTCCATCTTCTTTTAATACTTCCTCGATCATTTAACATTCTGCCGAAAGCATCCTTGATTATGGCAACTCGAGGTTTGAATTTGTTCTTCAGTTCCTTGAGCTTAAGAAATTCTGAGTGAGTTCGGCCCTTTTGATTTTCTGACTCCAACTCCTTGCACATTTCATTGTGATATTTTGCTTTGTCATCCCGTGCTGCCTTTTGAAATTTTTTATTCAACTCTTTAGTATCTTGAATTCTTCCTTGTACTTTGGCTTCCCTGCGCTCTAGTGCAATTTTCAGAGTCTTTTCTGACATCCATTTTGGTCTTCGCTTCCTCTTCTGTCTTTGCAATGACCGTTTGCACTCTTCCTCGATGATACCCTTGATATCCTCCCACAACTCATCTGGTCTTCTCTCATTAGTGTTCAAGGCCTCAAACCTGTTCCTGAGATGGTTCTGAAATTCAGGTGGGATAGACTCGAAGTCATAATTATTTTTAAATATCGTATACTGTGTATTAGCTTTTTATTTTATTATTACTGTTTTACATATTATTACATAAAATTGCATACATAATATTTGCTGGTTATGGCTCTGATGCACCTGCAATAGAAGAGAGAGAAAGAGAGAGAGAGAGAGAGAGAGGTTTATATGTATATGTTTGAGGTCTTTATTCATGCAAATAAGATCAGATCATACTGTATATATGATACTCACCTTGCTTTTGAACAGAAATCTTGAAGACCTTTTGATAGCATGAGAAAATGGACAATATCCTCCTATGCTATCAATAACCTGAGAAACTCACTCGAGGGTCAACTATAAAATCTTTGTGGCTATAGGAAGTGAAAGGTAATGGAGTGAGATGAAAACGGAAACAAATAGGGGTGAACTCCTTAGGTATTGTAAATTAAAATAATTTACATTTTATCATAAAGCTATAGAAAAAAATTATTGAAAACATTTTTGACACCCTTTTTCTCTGTTTGCTCAAGTATTCAACAGTTGTCTATTGACATTTTCAGAGTGTAGCAGGACTTTCAAAGTCCTAAAGTCAGTGTGATGAAAGCATGTAAAAACATCCCTGCTTTAATAAGCTTTTGTTTCTTCAACGTGGTATTGGCTATCAGTGTGAGACCATGGTTATTTGCAACATTAAAAATGGCTTTTCTTTACTCTTGTAAGTTACTCCACTGACTTACATAGCCTCTCACTATAGTTTCTTCTATCACTGAATTTTGCAATTATAATTGTGAAGTTATAAACACAAAATTCAAACTTTTGCTATAAGAAGGCGAGACATGGAAAGATACTCATGGATGGCTAAAAGTTAATATTAATTGTATTAGTTCTTGAGTTGTTGATGAATGTTCATCATATTATTAAAATTAAATAGAAAAGGGTAAAGCATAAACTGATAGTAGAATATACATAGAGGCTAAATTTAATGTTCTTAATTCTGTCCACTTGAACACATATATTGCTTGGTCTCGCCTTCAGGCTCAGGGCTAGTTTGTTGTGAGTTGGTTTTTATGCTGGAAGTTGTGATGGCCTCTACATCTCAAGGAGGGACAGGTATGGAATGCTAGGTGCTCTCCTGCCTTTCTTTTTATCCCAAGTGGGTGTCAGAAGATGGGACATGCCAGATGAACTGGGGATCTCTGGCCAATAGTCCACCAGCATGTGGGTGTGCTGGAATTTTTAAATCCTGATTATTTTTGGTAATTCTTCTAGGTGGTATAGCACTGATCTGTCAATTTTCCATACAGAGGTAACTTGTGGTTGCTGTTATGCTGAACACTGTGACCCTGATGTGCCAAATGTGATATTGGTCAATCATGGCGGACAGAGTTTGGTGGCGATCCCCAATTAAAAGAAGCTTGGAAGCCCGAGTGGCATCCACTTCCGTTATAGCTTGCCTTCGGACACCCTATGAAATTGGAGAAATGAAGGAAGTTATACAAGTATTCAGATCTTTTGTTTATAGGGTCGCTATGAGTTGCCTATGACTTGATGGCATTTAACAACAACAACAACAATGTTTGAGTGGCATCTACTTCCTAACTAACAGTCCTCTAGAAACTCTATGAACTTAATGTTAATAGTTGTAGAGGGACTTTTGGCCTTTTGTTCATAGGGTTGCACTGAGTCGCGCTCAACTCCAAGGCAATCAACAACAGCAACAATACTTCATTTATCTTCTTCTTTCCAGTTCTTGAGAAATGTGAATGCTCATTTGTGAAACAAATCTACAAATTATTTTTCCTAGGTTTCTGAGTAATTTCCCTATAACCAAATCCTTTAAGTGTGTGTATTTATTATAACTCTGTGTTTTTATACCTATCCAGTGAATATAGTTTTTAAAAAAACTACTTGAGACCTTGGTTGTGACTTGTTTTTTAAAGTATTTTTAAAACTGGGAATTATCATAGCTGTTGTTATGGGCCATTGAGTCAGAACGGTGTGATAGCTGACCCTCCAATAGGTTTTCAGAGGCTCTGAATTGTGCAGGAGGAGATTGCAAATCTATCACCCAGAGATCAGCTAATGGGTTCAAACTGCTTGTCTTTAGATTGACAGTACAACTCCTTACATCAGGCCGTCAGACCTCCTAAAATGATTAGGAACGTTTTTTTAAAAACATACCTTCAGATGACTGGATTTGGCATACCATACACAGTAACTATATATATATATTTATAAGCAGCTTATAGTGTCTGAGTCTTAGGGCTTTTATAGTATAAACATTGGCCTAACTTTACCTGGTGCCCCTAGTAGAAATAGCACCATTATATACAATCTTACAATGAATATTTTAAAAATAGAGTCAACATTTTGCATATATTTTTATGGTGGTTTTATTCCCAACTTTGGTTAGTTATTGCCGAGTAAAATTCTTTTGAAGACGTGAGAGTATTAAGTTTCTCCATATCCATTATTACCAACAGCCTCAGAGCAAGGACAAGAAAAAAGAGAAACTAAAACTTACTCCTGTATCCAACCTTAAAATTTGAGTTTGGAACAAAACACACTTGTATTACAAATCAAAAAGGACTGGCTACAGAACAAGAATTGAGCTGTTAGTGTAAGAATCAACCAACATAGATTCTCTAAGCATCCACTGAAGCCCAATTCCCCGTCAGAGACTCCCTTCTCTCCCACTTGGCAAGCTGTAAAGGGAATGGTACAAATATCAGCTGACAGCACAGGTGAACAATGGCCTGGTCTGAAGAGTATAGTACAGCATAGGTGGAAATTAGGTTTCCTTAAAACATACTTCTGTCAGAAAAACACCCTGGTGGGATTTTTGTTCTCAATCTTCACTTTGTTCTTTTCTCGGATGTATTTTCACCTTAAGGTTGTTTTGATGTTGTGAATGGTATACTATTTGAGTGCTCAGGTGCTAACCTAAGGGTTGACAGTTTAAATCTACCCAGTTGCTCTGACAATTTGTCCATATGAAGAGCTTCGAAAGCCCTTTGGGGAAGTTACACCCTTTCACAGGAGTTGAAGCTCAATTGAGTGGAAAACTAATAGCAACAAAAGCTTCATCAGGGTAAATATAGAGGATTCTCCTTGGACTTGACACATAATGCTAACATAGTTTTAAGCAGAAAATCATTTAATAGTGTATCTGTAACAATTATTCAGTGTGAGGCCTAGGAAGCATTTAGTCATGCTTCCATATTCACAGGGAACCATGATAATTAGTACAATAATCTTCTTATAGTTTATTAAGTATAATCTAAATAAAACTTCACAGAAAGGATGTACATAGTGAATTCATAACTACACTAGTTAAAAATTTGGCATGTTTTGTATATACCAGGAATTCTGTATTTGGCTTCCTGCATATATTTCTGTTACCCCTCATAATATCTCTTGGAGTGGGAATATCTATGAGGAAACTAAAGCTCAGAGAAACCAGGTAATTTATCTGAAACCAATTATATGTGACATAAGTAACTTAGCTAAATGTTTATTCTAGATCTTCCTCATGACACAATTTATTTTTGATAATTTCACTCTTCTGCCTCCCCTAGATTTTGTATTTCAGCCTCTATTGGCAACTTTTATGGACTCTGTGGCCAGCCTCTCAGAGTGAAGAATAATTTGTGACTTTTTAACTTGGATAATATCTGCAATGGAAAATTCAAACCTTAAATACATGCAGCTTAAATTCTTCAATAAGACAAAGAAGGTTAGGATGGAATGATATTTCATGCGTTTCTGTGATAGATTCTTCAAAGTCAGTTGCAGTCTGCAAAGCAAAGAAACTGCTCACTTGAAAGCGTATTGAGCACCTAAGTGCTTGCTGTTCAGGCCTCGCTGCTGTCAACAGACACGAGCGGTTATTAGGTTGCCTGATGATCATCTCGGCATCATCGTCTCTTCTTTCAAAAATGCCCATCAAACAGTAAATAGCAGGAATTACGATAAACAGCAGTGATGCCGTTTCGTTGGCTGTGGCTTTCTATATTCTAGAAATGTAATCTTACACTCTACCTTAAAATTGGATATAGTCCATGAAGTCCTTCAACCATGCAGAAAGTGAAAATGTATATTATAGAGATTGCTGCTGTCTGTAAAACAGCTGATGAAGAGTCAGAAAAAGAGTCTTAACTGCCCTGAAGAAATTTCTAAGCAGCCTTAAAGTCACACGTAGCGAGCGTGCCAAAAGTCTACGTGCTGAGAATCACCCTTCAGATTTCCTATGTTAGTTTCATACATTTTGATCATAATTATACATGAATGTGGATATTTTGAAGAATTTGTAATATATATGACCATCAAATATTTTTTAACTTATTGATTGTAACTTATTTTATATGATGAACATCTGTTTAAGGATTTAGCAGTATCTTCTGCTGTAATTCAAAATGCTTGGATTCTTTCCTCTTCTTTTCTGTGTTATCCCTTAAGTGCAATA
>NW_006399914.1:1816767-1823887 GCF_000299155.1 Elephantulus edwardii
ATACACTGATTGATGAATCATTCTGCACTTGATAGCAGGCCATTGTTTTGATTGCTAGCATTTATATTTGCACTTAATCACAAACACAGTTGCTGGGAGAGTAATGCATTTTCTCGAGGAAGGAACATTTGACCTTAGGGTTTTGTAATAATGTTTGACTATTCCCATACTTTGATTACCATACCAGTATCTCTGGGGAGAAAAAGAAAATGGACAGTCAATAAAAAAAATACTGAATTTCTAAAAGGTCAATTACTTAAGGGAGTGAATTTCTGATGCCTTACTATCTTCATTTTTTAAAAAAAACCTGTTCTCAACTGGAAACCATCCCTGTGGCCAAACATGATTAAAGGGCTTATACAAATCGTCAGTATTTTTGCAACAGTACATCCTAGGAAGTAGTGTTTTCCTTGCTACAATTCAGTGTTTTTAGAAAGAAAGGGGAAAAAACAAATACTCTAATTGGTTTACTTAATTAGTTATTGAAGAGTCCTAGTCTGCTTTAAAGCTTATGTTTTGCTTTGGTTCTAAATTAGGATATATGGGTTTGAGTGGGTTTCCTACACAGACCTAAATAGTAATTTTCTCAACTGAGGGTATAGAGGTGGAGAGAGTATATATTGCAATTTCCTGCTCAATTTTAGTGTCTTCACCTACCAGCTCCACTACTATTCAAACTCTTGGCTCTAGATCTTGATCATGAATCAGAATGTGCTCTTACCACTTTGTCCGCGTACAGTGCAAAGCATGCTCTATTGTATACACTACGCCTCTGTAGACTAATAAGAAAATTATTAGTAACCACTTTCATTCCACCTTCTATCTTCTGTTCTCCCTCCTTTCTCAGTTTTCTGATAGCAGCACTGTGTTGGAGGTATTATTGAATGACTAAGTTTATTCATTAGAGCAGGAGGAATGAAAATCAGGCAAGGGTAAAAGTAAATCTCTGGAGTTTTGCAAAGCAGTAAACCGGGTTCAAAGCTCATTTTGTCACTTGCTAGCTGTGAGACTTTCAGTAAATTTTTTCCCTCCTTTTTTTCACCTGCAAAACAAGAATCATTCCTATGTAACCAATAGAGCATTTATAAACATTCAATTAATTCATATACATCTTTAGAATGGTGTTTCTGTATAAGCAATCAATAAATGTTGTTATTATAATAAATTATATCACTTGCTGTTCATCTGAGAGTTGGTCAATGAATAAGGATTACAGAAAAAGAATTGACATCTTTGCGCTGTGGCATTGGAGAAGAGCACTGAACATCCAATGGGCAGCCAAGAGAATGAATAGATATGTCTTGGAAAGGGTGCAGCCAGAGTGCTCTTTGGAGGCAAGAATGATGAGGGTTGGCCTCTCATATTTCAGGCATATTGCTGGTAGGGGCTATTCCTTGGAGAAGGATATAATGATGGGAAGGCTGGAGGGTCAGCAAAGGAGAGGAAGACCCTCAACCAGGTGGATTGACACAGCAAGTCCCACAATGGGCTCTTGTGTAAGGATGGCACAGGATAAAACAGGGTTCAGAACTTTTTTTATGGGGTCTCTATAAATCCTATTTAACTCAATGACACCTAATAACAACAACAACAACAACAACCATCTTTTTACTGGGTATATGAACCATTTAAGAGGGTCAATCAAAAAGCAGAATTTTGCACCACAGTTAAAAAGATTCAAATTCAACAAGCTTGAGTCACAGAATCTGTAAATAAGAACTTGAAATGATTCAAAGCAATTGGTTCCCAGGCCATATTCTGAGAGATTCTAATTTTTCAATTAAAATCACCATTAAACCAAAACCAGAGAGATAATGGCAGAAAATTCACATCATATTTTAAAATAATGGGACAGATAGAGAGATTGTTATTAGTTGAGTCTGACTCATAGAAACCCTATGTACTCTGATGTTAACCTTGTCCAATCCTGTGCCATCCTTACAATCTCTACCCTTCTGAAATCCATTGTTAGAATCATTGTGTCAGTCAGTCCCCTTGGAGATCTTCATCCCCTTCACTGACTCTCTTCATTGACTCTGTACCATGTTCCCTTAACTTCAACCAAGACACACTTGGGTTTTTTGTGTTGTTGGTTTTTTCTTTTGACAGTTTTGGTATATTTCATATTCTTCTCCAGAACCACAGTCGAAGTATCAATTCTTCAGTCCTCATTTGTTGTCCAGATGTAGGAGTAGGGAACTGAAGTATAGTGTTGAGAATGAAATATTAGGTAACTCTTGAAAACTAGAAGTGAATGAGAAACATGCTAAAAAATGCCAGAACAGGGGAGGACATTGAAATGAAGGAGAAAGATAAGGGACCAGTCAAGGTTTGACCAGAGAGAAAGACTCAGTCCCAAGACAATTTATTATGTTTCATTGGGTGAGGGTTGTGTTGTTGCTCAAAATGATTGGAAAATGGCAGACATGCTGACAAAAATCTAGAGATATAGTTCATGTTCATGTTCAAAAAAAGGAAAAAAGACTCTTGGCAGATTAATAGGTGAATTTCTGGAGCATCAGCAGCCATGATCCATTGCTGTCAAGTGGCAACCGGTTCCAACTCATAGAAACCTGATAAGGCAGAGTAGAATTGTCCCATAGAGTTTCCAAAACTATACTCTTTATGGAAGACTATCTACCTAATCTTTCTCTCTCAAGGTGACTGTGGGGTTTGAACCAGTTAGCAACACAGTGGTTAATCACTGCCAAGTCTTCTTTCAGTGGCTCTAAGTGAGGTGACAATAAAATTGAAAAAAGTAAAAAGATGAGAATGAAGGTTCTAGTACTTTTAAATATGAATATGTGAGGGATATTTTGTAAAAATCAATTATTTCTTTTGCTATTAGGCCCTCCAAACACAATTAATTAGTATGAAAAACAAGGTTAAACCTCAAGTCACAATATTAAAAGATGCTACAGGCAATATATTGAAAGATCCAAAAAGTATCAAAAGAAGATGGAGGGAATACACAGAATCACTATACAGAAAGAATTGATTGACACCGAAAAATTTCAGGAAGTACATTATGAGCAGGAGCCAATAGTAATGAAGGAGGAAGTAGAAGCTGTATTGAAGGCACTGGCAAAAAAATAAGGGCCCAGGAATCGATGGGATACCAATTGACTTGTTTTAACCAACAGATGCAACCTTGGATGCACTTACCAGTCTATGCCAGGAAATTTGGAGGATGACTGTTTGGCCAATGGATTAGAAGAGGTCCATATTCAAGCCATTGTCTTTCCAATTACAAGCTATGAATCCAGAAGCTGGGCAGTGAATAAGGATGGCAGAAAAAGTATGGATGCCTTTGAGCTTTGTTGTTGGAGAAGAGCACTGAACATTCCATGAACAGCTAAGAGAGTGAACAGATATGTCATGGAGATGGTGCAACCCAAGTGCTCTTTGGAAGCAAGAATGATGAGGCTATGCCTCACATTGGACATGTTGCTAGGAGGTGCTATTCCTTGGAGAGGGACATGATGCTGGGAAGGGTTGGGGGTCGGCAAAGGAGAGAAAGACCCTCAGCCAGATGGACTGACAAAGTGACTGATGCAATGGGCTCTTGTATGTCCGGAATTGTGAGGATACATAGGATAGAACAGGATTCAGATATTTTTACGCATGCTCAATTCGACAGCAGAAACAACAGCAGCATCAACATTAGGCCCTAGTTAAACACATGGCTGCTAATCAGAAGACTGGCAATTAAAACACACCAGCCACTCTGGAGGAAAAAATGTGGCAGTCTGCTTCTGTAAATCTTACGGTTCAGTTGTTCTATGTCTTGTGGGGTCACAGTGAGTTGAAATTGATTCACAAACAAATTTAATTTTTGGTTTGTATTAGCTCTTCTATTAGCCTAGCATGCTATTATTTTATCCATGATTTTTTTAAAAAGACTAAAGCAATTATTGTAATGTTTTAATTTATTGATGTTATTATTTACTATAGATTTGGTTTCAACTCCTAATAAATTTACATGTAACAGAACAAAATACTGTCTAATCTTGTCTATCTTTATGATCATTAATACATTTGAATCCATTGTTAAGATAAGGTAGGCATAGAAAGAATGACACGTATTTTAAAATTCTGAGTGATATAGTATTTTAAGTGTCTAGTTCTTACAAATTTATGAAGTATTTTAAAACTGTTCTTCACTGAGCATAAAAGTATCATCCAGCTTTGTAAAAGATCTACCTAATGCTCTTAAAAGGTTAATCAAATTTAATGAGATTGTTAAACTAATCAATTTGTTAAAGTAATCAATATTCATTTTATAGAAACATTTTTCAATTGGTCTCCAAAATTAAATTGGCCAAGGGAAAGAAGATGCAATGTTCACTAGAAAATGGAGTATCATAAAAACACTAGGGATTCACCTCCATTTTTCCATTAGACTTTTTTAGATTTCTGATTACTGAAGCAAACGTTTCCTAATGGAAGACTGGAGTTAATTTATTGTACTTTCTGAGCAAGGTTTTCTCTAATTGATCAAAGATTAAGCAGTGCAGGTGTTTTCCGTGATTTCCACGATTAAAGCTAAGTCACCTTTTGTTGTCTCTTCAAGTGCTGGCAGTCTGAGAGGAGGCCATCACTCACGAGAGGCAGAGAGATATATTCTGTGACATATTTGCCCTTTGTGTGGTTTTTAGAGTATTTTCTCTATTTAATTGCAGATACCCAACGGTAGTTTACTCAAGGTCCTCAATAACTTAAGACCCTAACTCTTGTAACTTCTCTATTGTGAGCCCATCATCTTTCTATTTCTCAGCATCAGAAACTTATATTTACGTTCCCATGAGACACCAGTCATTCTGCATTACCTTATTCCTCAGCATCATTTAACTGTTCTTCGTTTATCTCTGTCAACAGGGAGCTCTGGAGCCTGAGGTAAGGAGCTGCCCTGCCATCCCAAAGACATGTAGTTTGAATCTACCAGCTGCTCTACAGGAGAAAGATAGGTAATCTCCTCCCATGTGATTTGCTGCCTCTGGTAACCCACTGGAGGATCAGCTGTGAGTCACTTCTGACTCAATGGCACACAAAAACAGCAATCACTTCTTCCATGTCCTCTAAAACTGTGCTTTATCCTCAGCATACTGTCAGATATTTGACTTCTTCTTTCCCTCTTTTTCCTATTTTCCTCGCTGTTCCCACTTTTATTCTTAGCCTAAATGCACTCTCAAAACTTCAACAGCCTGATCAGCATGTCTTTGAATTGTGTTGTTGAAGAATGTTGAACATATGAACATATCATACATAAAAAAAAAAAAAACCAAACCAAAACAACTCCTTAGAAATAAAGATGGTAAAACTTTGTCTCATGTATTTTGGACATGTTATCAGGAAAGGCCAGTCTTTAAAGAAAGACAACAATCACACTTGATAAAGTAGAGTGTAAGAGAGAGAGAGAGAAAAAAAAAAGAAGATTGTTAATGAGATTGTGAAGCTGGCCAAGAATTGAGAAAGTAGGATTGCTATGAGTTAGAAGCAACTCAATACTCTCTAACAAAGACAATCAGGATAGCTTGAAGTTATCTTACCTAATTGTCCTTCCACCTTGCCACATGGCTGGGCTTTGAATAGACATTCTCATACATGACACAGTTTCTTTTTCCCCCCTACCATTTACTTCATGATTTGGCCCTCATTCACCATGTCTTTCTGTCTGTGTTTAAAAGGAAGTGTTCATCCAGCCTTTCTCCTTTGTGTTTGCTTCCCTTTTTTTGCTTTCTATTTCTGCTAAATTTCTGCTCTGTAAGCCTTTCTCTTATGTTTTCATTTTCCATGTAATTTTTCATACCTCCTTCCTCTACACATACAAATGCACATATTACACACAAACCTAAGCAAATAAAAAGAATGGAAGGTAGGAAGGAAGGAAGAACAAAGTAAAAATAAGAAACACACAAAAAAAAGCCTTTCTCAAGCTTTTCATTTCCTCAAGCTTATTTCTTCCATTAGTACCTAGCTGATTCTTTAACCTTGGCTCATATTTAACCATCTTTTTACCTCAGTAATTATTTCTTTTGACTTAACTCCCATGACACCATATTTAGTCTCTTCTTAAAATTCTTATTTTCTTAAGTAAGTTATTTGAATTTCTTTTTTTTTCCTATCCTTTGGTTTCTCTCTCAGATATACACTCTCTCCTGCAGCATATTGATCCAGTTCTCGTGATGCAGTTATCTTTCCTAGTCCATGACTCTTAAATATATTTTCATAACTTTAGACTCTGTACTTCTCTGGATCTTTAGTTCCAATACCTCTCTACCAGTTGTCTAACAATCTCTCTAATATCTCAGACATTGTAAAATCAAGCTCATTTTCCACTATAATTTGTTGTTGTTATGTACCATTGAGTTGCTTGTGACTCATAGCAACACTATGTAAGACAGCCCTAAACCCCACTCTATCCTGTGCCAATCCTATTGTCTCTGATACACCTACCCCCATTACCCCAATCACTGAATCAATCCATCTCTTCGAGCGTCTTCCTTTCCTGTGCTGTGCCTCCACACTCACAAGCATGACATCCTTCTCCAAGGACTGGTCCCTCCTAGCAATATGTCCAAAGTATGTCACACGAAGCTTCAGAATCCTTGTCTCCAAGGAGCAGCCTGGTTTCCCCCTCTCTAGGATGAACCTGCTCATTTGCCTAGCAGTCCATTGTATATTCTGTTCTCCTTCTTTCATCCCTAGTCATTGTCCAGCTTTCTAATGCATAGCAAATGATTGCAAAGACCATGGCATGTATCAGGTGCACCTTAGTCTCCAGACGGGCATCATTGCTCTTCAGTACTTTAGAGAGGTCTCTAATAGCAGACATTCCCATCGCAATACGTCTTTTCATTTCCTGCCTGATGGTGCCAAGAGTGTTGATTTTGGAGTCATGCAAAGTAAAGCAGGGAACTATCTCAGTCTCTTCACCATCTATCATGATGTTGCCAGTTGGCCCAGTGGTGTTGAGCTTCAATCCATATTGAAAGCTGCAATCCTTTACTTTTTACTGCAAGCACTTCAGATCCTCCTCAACAAGCAGGATTGTGTCATCTGAATAATGCAGATTGTTGATGAGTCTTCCTCCAATCCTGATGACATATTTCTCCTCATA
>NW_006399914.1:1825423-1826296 GCF_000299155.1 Elephantulus edwardii
CTTTACTGCATTCACATACCTGAATAACTAGGAACTGCATGGTTTAAAATTGGGAAGGGGTTTAGGAAGTGGATGCCACTCCTGCTTCCAAGGTACCTTAATAGCATTACATTATTTACTCACTTAATTCAACACTGAATTTATTGTCATTGGGTCAGAACTGAATCATAGTTGACCCTCCAGCAGTTTTTCAGAGATTGTAAACCACATTGGAGGAGACTGCCCATCCTTCTCTATTGGAGCAGTTGGTGGATTCAAACTGCCTTCTTTTGGGCTGGCAACTCTCGCTACCTGCTAAGCGACCAGAACTCCCTACTCCAAGGAAGCTGAGGGAAAGCCAACCAAGTTAAACAAGATCACAGATTCAATAAAGGGTGTAGGAAATGGAAAAGGGATGGGGACACAAACTGACAAAAGGCTTAGCAATTTCAACAAGAAAAATTATTTTTAAAAAAGGTTAGTGGTACCTGGTACCTACAGGGAAATATACCCAGAAAATAGACCTACAAAAAGGCAGCTCTAGTTTACTAACCCTACTAATACTCAGAACATAGGGCCTTGAGCTGTCAACCCAAAGACCACACTTCTCTGGCAGTTTGAATCCAGTAGTGGTTCTGAGGGAGAAAGATGAGCAGTCACCTCCAGTGCAATCCACAGTCTTGGAAAACCAATGGAATGGCAGCAATGAGTCAGTTCACACTCGGCAACAATGATCCCATTTTTGTGTTTTGTTTTGTTTTGTGTTTTTTTTTTTTAATCATAGAGTCAGGTTATACAGATTGTAATCAATCTGCTTTTGAAAGAAAATGTTTTATGAGACAACTGATAACATAGATCATATTAACATTTAGTTTGCTTGGCTCCACAGTCAAC
>NW_006399914.1:1826606-1866131 GCF_000299155.1 Elephantulus edwardii
GTTCCATCTAACATACTTTGGATTTGTTTTAAGGAGGGACCGGTGATTGGAGAGGGACATCATGCTTGGGGGAGATGGTGGAGGGACAGTGCAGGAGAGGAAGGCCCTCTATGAGGTGGATTGATTCAGTGACTGGGGTAATTGGGATGGGTGTGTCAGAGACAGTGCAATTGGAACAGGACAGAGCAGAATTTAGGGCTGTTGTACATAGAGTTGCTATGAGTTACAAGTGACTCAATGGCACATAACAACAACAACAACAACAACCTTGCGTGATAAATTTGTTGGTGTTATGGTAATGTATCTACATATTTTATGTGTGTGTGTATACATAATACTGAAACATCATTTCACATACTTTGGGCATGTGAGCAGGATGGAACAGGCCTTAGAAAAAGGCATCTGGGTAAAGTAGAGGGCCGGTAAAAAAAGAAGACAACCCTCAGAGAGGTGGATTGATAACAAGAAGAACAAAAATTGACTCGAACATGACACAAGTTGTGAGGGTAGGGCAAGGTTCAGATTTGTTGCTTGAGTTGTAGTTGACTTGATGGCCCAGAAGAAGAACAACAATAAAGTGTCTATAAAGCTGATCACCACTGGAATCCAGGTTAGAAGTCATCTGGAGCAGCCAGATTCTACAGAGGTTTGTTTTCTTGTTCTGGAGAGAATTAGAACAGAATGTTTACTTGCCATTGGGTGTGAGTTGATTTTATTCAGTCTCCTATTTAAAAACACATTTGAGCCCTTCAGATGCAGGCCATGGGGTCTGGTTTTAATTGGTTTTGGTCAAACATTCTTCTAAGTGGTATAGCACTGGTCTGTCTATTTGCTGTACAGAGGTAACTCGTGGTTGCTGTGGTGCTGAACATTGTGACACTCATGTGCCAAATGTGATAATGGTTACCCATGGTCCCATGGTGAAAAGTATTTGGTGGAGCTCCTCAATTAATGCACACTTGGAAGCAGGAGTGGCATCCACTTCCAAAATAGCTTGTCTCCAGAAAGCCTACGAATATGGAGAAACGATTAAAGTTATGTAAGTGTTCAGGTTTTTCTTTCATAGGGTCACTATTAGTCATCTACAAATCTACGGCACTTAACAACTTAACAAGAATATGGATATGGATATGAATATATACACGCAAACGTGTGTGTGTATAAAACAAATTGTGTCTGGCTCTGAGAAGAATGGGAATCTCAGAACACTTGATTGTGCTAATGCGAAACCTATACTTGGACCAAGAGGCAGTCATCAGAACAGAGCAAGGAAACACTGCATGGTTTAAAATTGGGAAGGGCATACGCCAGAGATGTGTTCTGTCTCCATACCTTTCAACCTGTATGCAGAACAGATTATCCAGGAGGCTGGGCTCTATGAGGAGAAATGCGGCATCAGGATTGGTGGAAGATCTATCAATAATCTGTGTTATGCAGATGACACAACTGAGAGAGAGAGAGAGAGAGAAGAAAGAGGAGGAGGAGGAGGAGGAGGAGGGGTAGAGGAGGAGAGGAGAGGAGAGGAGAGGAGAGAATATGTATCCTCCAGAGACTTCAGGCCACGAGAGCCATAATAAGGATTGAGAAGACAGTAGCTTGAAATATGAGTTAAAAAGAAAGTCCTGAGATAGACGTTCTGGGTAGATTTTTATGTGCACTACACTGTACACTTTGTACTGTGGAAATTCTTTGTACTAAATGCTACATTTTGGTCAAACAAAATTTATTTATTAAGTGTTGTTTTCTGAGTCTTCTAAATTTCTTATTCCTCCAAGTTAGGGAGAGTAACTATGAATGATTATAAAATTTATATTAGTTTTGTGATTTCTGTATACTTTCTGTGCTCTTTGCTCATTAATTTCTATGCATAATTTTAATTGATCTCATGGATCAGCCTCATTAAATCAGTTATTACTAGTTTCAGATCATTGATGAACCTGAAAGTCATGAAGATTTCAAAAAGAACAACTTGAATTTCAAAACTAGTGAATATGAGACCAGGACTGAGACTAAATCTAAGAAGACCAAAACTCTTCTTTCTTTTTTTTAAGCCTTTCATCAGTCTTCAAAAACGTTCTTTCTATCCCTTTTCAACTTTCCTTGCTTTTAACCTTGAATACTGTATGTCTTATACCACTTAACTAAAAACCAACAAAGTTCAGCAACAAATGAAATAATTATGTCACTTATATAAAAATTAAGTTTTTTACTTGAAACCTCATCAAATTTTAACTCATAACAACTATTTTGAGGGTTATTCATGCCATTGACATATTTTATATTTTAATATTTTGCATCATGAAGTATAATGAGCTAATGACACTATCAGAATTTGTTTCAGACAAGTTTAATGCTGGCAGCAATGTGATTTTAAGCTGCATTTTATTTTGCAGGATTATATCCCTTATGAAACTTGGGGTGCCACTGCATATATGAATTGCTGATAGTTTCTTGGAAACAAAATGGCTGTTTAAATAAAAGACCGAGCTAAGCCTGTAAGGCTGGAAATTGCAGTTCAAAAGCTTTTGGAGGTAAATCATGTGTTTATAGCCTGTTATTTTTCCTCCATAGAGCAGCAGGCTCACAGATGGTGGTATGAATGATTGTTCCAGTGGCTCAAGGTTTTTTTTTTCCTTTTTCCTTTCTTCTACAACTAAAGGCAGCACAGTATCCCTACCCATCAAACTTTTTTACATCACCAAGTGACTTGAAGGAGAGTTGTTGATGGTCTGACCATTGACTTATGAATGATAAGCCCACCTCCCAGTCAAAATTTCTTTGGGGGTTGCAATAATTCCAGCCTCTTTAGTTTCTTGAGATGTGGTGTTCATAGGCGGGATCTTATGCCAATCAAAAGAGACAAAAGTGGAATGACCTTCTGATGGAGCAAGTTGGCTCTGGTTGGTGAGAGGCTCTCTGCTTAATGGATACTTGTGGGCCACAGATAATCTGATTACTCACACACCGCACTAACCTACTGTCTGTAGTTGTTCAACACATGCCAACAAATGTAATTGGACAACTAAATTATAAATGGGGAAATATAAGGATACCAACATCTGCCACCAAATCCTAAATTGCAGGCTTCTATGCCTGATAGTTATGATCATACAGCATATATTTTTATAATTGAAAATAATTAAAACTGTAATATACTCAGTACATATGGATTTTTCACCCCATACTAATGTCAAACAATAACATTTAGACAAGTTCATATGAACCTAGTAAAATTGATATCTTTATACTTCTGGGATGGCTGGTGGCCTAGAGTGTAAAGCAAGCAGTTCAGATCCATCAAGTCCTCCACAGGAGAAAGATGGACAGTGTTCTCTGGTTTGATTTAGAGGCTCTAAAACCTGATAGAAGGTCACCTGTGAGTTAGTTCTGACTCTAAGGCAATGACTGACTTGGCATTATGTATCACTTCTTTACTGCATTCACATACCTGAATAACTAGGAATTTATTTTAGTAATTTGGTGGGTTTTTTTGTGTTGAAAGGAAGGGAGATTGAGTTTAGCCACACTGTAGCAGTGTCAGGCTTCTCTGGACATTAGGATGCTTAAGAGACTTTTAATAAATGCCATTGTTCAGATTCCACCCATAGAGTGGAATCTTTCCTAACTTCTGCTCTTTTTATAGACTCCATTTCACAGTTTCCTCTTTCCCATGTTTGTTGGTGGTAGTGTGTACTGTTGAATCACAGTTGACTCACAGCTGACCCTGTGGGTTTTTAGAGAGTTTTCCAGTGGGTTTTCAGAAGTTATAAATCATATGGGAGGAGATTGTACATCTTTCTCCCATGGGTCAATGGGTAGATTTGAACTGACTGCCTTTGGAATAGCAACATAGCTCTTTACTTATTAGGTCACCATAGCTCTCTTTGATATATTTGTTGTTGTTGATTTCCTTCGAGTCGAGCATGACTCATGGCAACTTTATGAACAAAAGGCCTGAAGCCCCTCTACAACTATCGACATTTATCAAAGTTCATTGAGTTTCCGGGGGCGTTGTTTAGGAAGTGGATACCACTCCTGCTTCTAGAAAATTAGAATATTTATTTCAGTTTCCATTAAACAGAGTAAATTAGTTGATATTTGCACCCCAATAAATTTGTTTACTTGATCTATCTCCTTTCATTGTGACTTACAGTCTCAGAAACCTGATGGAGTATGGTTAGGAGTCAGAATGGCAGTGAGTTTGAGCTTTTGAAGACATATAGATACTTCACACAGATAAAAGAGTCTTGAGCAGTTACTAAACTTTTCATTTCAAAGGTCAATTTAACATTTATGTCTTAGCTTCAACATCTGTGAATTACGCATACTATTTGCATAAGTAATTCTGGTTGACTCAAGCAGGAGGGTAAAAGTGTGATTTGAATATATTTAGAAAAAATAACATGGAAAATGAAATTTTCTCTATGAGCAATTCAAGAAACTTCTAGTACCTGAGAGGGGAATCCCAGCAAAATGTTCTGTTTTGCTTTCCTCATCAGCTCATGCAAGTACTTCAGTTCTTTAATTTTCACTGGAAATCTAGTTTTCAGAGCTCCGGGTTTGAGACTGAACAGACACCTCTCTAAATTCAAGGAGACATCTTACTGGCTGTAGTATTTTTCCAAGGTGAAAGTTCTTTCCCTCAAGTCCCTTGATAGTTTCTCATTGCTCTTCCTGGCCTCATGCATTATCTCTCTAATCACCTTTGGCATAGAGATTGGAGGGAACCATACATAGGAGGATGTATGAGGAGTGCTCAGGGCTTTGCCATATGGTAAACATTTGCAACAAATTTAGAGGAAAAGATTCCACATGGGACCAAACAGATTTTCTCCAATAGCTTGAGATGGATATCATTCCATCATCTTAGAAGTTTAGATCCAAGTTTTAAACCAAAGGTCTACTTCAGATACTAGGTCCATGTCTAACTTGTTTAAAACATGAGGACAAGCTTCTTCCTTCCTTTTCAGAGTGGAGAGGAAGTGGGGGTCAGCAAAGAGTGCCTGGAAATTGTTAGCAGCATTAACAAATGAGCTGGCTGCCAGGGCCAAGAAGCTGAATATGAGTTCTTTAATAAACCACCATGCAATGCAGCTGAAGAAATTAAATTAAACCACTTAAATAAATTGACAAAGCAATTAGCAAGCTGTCCATAAACCCCAAAGCAGCCAAGAATTATAAATTGTGGCACCACCTACAGGCTGGAGGAGTTCCCCCCCACCATTTTATTTTTTTGGCTATAAACTCCATTTGCATCATTATTACTCCAATGGCATATTACTCCAATCAGGCATTTGGCCTGTAGACCTTTGCATCATTGCATTTCCTTCTTAGTCATCAATTATTCTGGTTCAGAAGCCTGAAAGTAATTTTGGCTTTAACCAGATGAACTTAGGATAGAATAAAGAAATCATCTCCCCGTGTTTCCTCAGTATTTAGCATCTGTACGAACAATTTCAGTATTTACTGAAAGACAGATGAAATAATGAGCCTAGCAAATCTTTGCCATGCACATATTTCAGCAGTGACCGCAAAAAGACATCACACTTATCATATTCAGCTCTGTTCCCAAAATACATTCTTTGACAGAAGACAAATTAGATCGTCGCACTGCATGGTGATGGGACCCATCTCTCTACAAGGGTTTGATTAAATGCCTTTGACCCGTGTCATTGACCACAGAAAGGAGAGAGAGAACATAAATAAATTCTGTGATTTAAAAGTACGCTACAGAAAGTGTCCTGCCTGCTTTGGAAATCCGACATACCCGGCAGCATGGTCAGGCTCCTTCATTCCAGTCTTGACTCCCACCCCCCATACCCGCTCCACTTCACCCCACCTCCAAGTGAAAGGGCTTCCTGGAAGAAGACCACATGGAGAAACAGACAGTACCTGCCCACCTCTTCCCAGAGGTGAAAACGGGGGCGGGGAGGGAGGCAGGAAGTGATGTGGGATGCAAACATTAAAGGATATGCAGTGATTGGTAAAATCTGTGGCTCTAATCATATGACTATGACAAGGGCATGTCATCAGCTTTGAAAGATGGTTCTCCTCTAACCCCAGTGAACTGGACTGTCTTTTGTAGCAAATGTTTAGAGTCATTCAGACCCTACCAGTGTTCACTGGGACATGAAATACCTCTTGACACTTAATCGCACTTAGTAATGTCAATCTCTCTTTTTGCTACTCTGAGTCTTCTGACCCAAACCGTTAGGTTCAGACACAAACATGTGTCTGTTCGTTAAGAGGAATATTTTCATCAACCTGTGTTCTCAGTGAGATTTTTTTATAAAAACCAAACCAACATCCTCTTGCTTTCTTTTAAAGCCTAGCTTATTAGGGACTAAATTGCTGATTGTGCTAATGTATTTTTTTTTCTTCTTTGAAAAAAATTTTTTTAGTGATTATCATCCAGTACTTGGCTTGTTCAAGTAATAAAAAAATCTACATCCAGTAAATTTTTGGAGCTTGCATATTAGTCATTTTAGGAACAGTTGATGCTAAATATTATGATGAATTCTGGTGAGATATTTGGAGAAAATAATAGTTTTTTCTATGTTGATTTTCTTTAAAGTGAAAAACACTTGACTTACCGTTACTGATATGAAAACTTCATATCAAAATGTAAACTTTTCTTTGCCCACAAAGAAACACCAAGTGATTAGGACAGATCACTCTAGATCTGTCACGTATAGCAGGTGTGAGTTTGGCAGTGTGGTAACATCAAAAGAAAGACGTGGCAGTATTCCAGCTACATGGACACTCACCAGCTGTATATCCTAGGGTAAGTTGTAGCTCCGTATTTTTAAAATGAGGGTAATAAATAAAACTTGCATTGTGGCTGTGGAGATAAAACAAATTGGCTTTGCTCAGTGCCCACCACTTACTAAATGCTTAATCAATAAGTGAATGTTACAGAGTACAAGATTCTCTTAATGTGAGCTACTTGCACACATTTGAGAGCCTCTGGCCAGGCTGGAGTATTGAGAACGATTCCAGGGGTGTAGTTCTTCCAACGTCTGTTTTAGAGTCAGGCTACAAATTGGTCCTGATTCTTAGTGACTGCATGCAAAACTATGCTCTACATGATTTTTAGTAACTGATTCTCCAGAAATAAATAACCCATCTTTTCTTTCAAGGCAACTTGGGGTGTACTTGAACTGCTAACTTTGTGGCTAACTGCCAAGTGTTTTGCCATTTACGACTCCCAGGAGCTGTCAACTTCAGCTAGGCTTTGATGTATAAATATCATATATTGGAGACTGATGACATTAATACAGATATTGGAATTTAGCTATAAGTGCCGAGACGCCAAAGCAAAGGGAAGAAATCAAGAATTAAGGAGCTGAATAGGAGATTTCAGAGGACCACTTGGGAAGACAAAGCAAAATATTATCATGAAATGTGCGAGGAGCTGGAATCAGAAAACCAAAAGGGCTGAACTTGCTCAGCATTTCTTAAACTGAAAGAACTAAAGAAAAAATTCAAGCCAAGAGTTGCAATGCTTAAGGATGCTATGGGCAGAATGATTCAGAAACTGTTAAAAGAAGATGGAAGGAATATACAGAGTCATTGTACCAAAAAGAATTGGCTGACAATGAAGAATTTCAAGAAACAACATATGAGCAAGAGGCAATGGTGTTGAAGGAGGAAGTTCAGGCTGCTCTGAAGGACTTGACAAGAAATAAAGCCCCAGGGATTGATGAGATACCAGTTGACATATTTCAGCAAACAGATGCTGCCCTGCATGTACCAAGTTATGACAGGAAAAAATATGGAGGACAACTAGTTGGCTAACTGACTGGAAGAGATCCATATTTATTCCCATTCCAAAAAAAGGTGACCCGACAGAGTGTGGAAAAATTATTGAAAAATGTCACTAATATCACACACTAAAAAAATCCTGCTGAAGATTATCCAGAAAAGACTTGAACAGTAACATTGACAGAGAACTACCAGAAAAACAAGCTGCCAATGTAAGATGGATCTTGGCAAAAAAGCAGAGAGTACCCGAAGAATGTCTGTCTGTGTTTCATTTTCTATGCAAAGGCATTTGACTGTGTGGATCACAATAAATTGTGGTTCACCTTGAGGAAAATGGGAATCTCAGAACACTTATCATGCTTTTATGAAACCTGTGCTTGGACCAAGAAACAGTCCTCAGAACACAGCAGGGAAACACTGCATGGTTCAAAATCAGGAAAGGAGAGTGTCAGGGATGCATCCTGTCTCCATACCTTTTCAAACTTTATGCAGAACACATCATTCAGGAAGCAGGGCTTATGAGGAGGAGTGTGGCATCAGGATTGGAGGAAGAATCATCAACAACCTGTGATAAGCAGATGAATACATAGCCTTGGTTGTTGAAACTGAATAAAACCTGAAGTGCTTGCTGCAAAAGGTCACAGACTGTAATCTTCAATATGGATTGAAGCTCAATATCAAGAAGACAAAGATTCTCACCAGTGCACCAATTGGCAGCACTATTATAGATAGAGAAGAGATTGAGGTTGTTAGCAATTACAGCTTGCTGAGATCCACAATCAACAGCACTCTAAATACCAGCAGTCAGGAAATCAAAAGACGAATTGCATTGGGAAAAAATTCTCTCAGGGACCTCTCCAGAGTGCTGAAGAGCAACGATATCAGTCTAGATAAAAGGTTCACCTAATCCAGGCCATGTTCTTCTCAATTACTTGTTAAGCTTCAGAGAATTGGTCAATGACTAAGGATGACAGAAGAAGAATAGATCCCTTCAAGTTGTGGTACTGGAGAAAGGTCTTGAATATCCCATGGACTATTACAAAAACAAATCTGTCTTAGAGAGGGTGAAACCAAGTTTCTCCTTGGAGGCTAAGATTTTGAAGCTCTGCCTCACTTACTTTGGGCCATGGACAGAAGAGATAGGTCCTTGGAGAAGGACATCATGCTTGGAAGGATGGATAGAAAGCGCATGAAAGGGAGACCCTGAATGAGATGGATTGATAAAGTAACGGGGGCATCAGAGGTTGGTATGTCAGAATTAGTGAGACTGACTCAGGGCAGGAAAGGGTTCAAAGCTGCTGTATATTTGACCACTACATTGCAGACAACTCAATGGAACATAACAACAGTAACATACTATGACAGGTTTGGAAGCAGTAGTGGCATCCACTTCCTCAATAGCTTGCCTCCAAAAGCTCTGTGAACTATGATAAATGTCGAAGGTTGTATAGAGATTTTAGGCTTTTTTTTTATGGGGTCACTATGAGTTGTGCTCAACTCGAAGGCAATCAACAAGAAGTCTTAGTTTTACTTTAGAGATGCATCTGTACTTTTTTCTTTTTTTACATGGCCACATAATAGCAGAATAGTATAGAAAGGGTAATTCCCTAACAGAGTGGTAGTTCTAAGTACAGAGATTCTGTTGCAGACAAATGCTGTTTGATATTGTTGATTCTTTGTACTTACGTGGAGACATACCATTGAAATATGACTGTTACACTAACACATATCCTAGTTATTCCTTACAACACTTTCTGAGTTTGTTAGAGCAGATCCAGAGAATGAAGTCAAGGTGACTAGCTCACAGTCAAGGATATGATAGAACAAGGAGTCTGGATTAGAAGCTAGGGCTCCTGACTCCAAGTATATTGATTTCACTACCACATGATACTGCTCTTCTATAAACCATGATTATTGTTGCTGTTACACAACAGTACTTGCCAGGAAGACTAGCATTCTTCTGTGACAAAGAAATATTGTCCAGCTGCCATGTAACTATTAAGGTCACCAAGGAGAAAAATGTTTATACCTTGAGCAACTACTGAATTATAGGTACCATTAATAATGTATTTAAATTCAACCTCATTTTGTTGGCAAAGAATATTGAATATACCATAGATTCACCTAAAAATGAACAAATAAATGCATACTGGAAGAAGTTAGCCAGAATGCCCCATGCAAATGACGATGAAAATACTTTGTCTCATGTCCTTTGGACATGCTATTAGGATATCAATCCTTGGAAAACAACAAGATGCTTGTTAAAGTAGAGAACAGAGAAGAGCCACCTTAATGGGATGTATTGACACAGTGGCTGTAACTATAGGGTCAAATACAGCAACTATTATGATGATGGAACAAGATTGTATTTTGTTTTGTTCTGAAAACCACATAGTTGTCAGGTAGATTCTAACTTATCATGTCCCTACATGGCCAAGTGGAGCTGCCCTTCGGAGGTTCCAAGGCTGTAGATCACAGTAGTAGCAGAATGCCACATCTTTCTCCCATAAAGGAGCTAGTCGATTTGAATCACTGGCCTTTGGGTTATCAGCTAAGTACTTGAGGTTTGGTTGTTTTTGTTTTTTATTTTGTATACAAAATTCATATGCATTGTGCTTCATTCATATACGTTGTGTTTCATACATTCTTTAGTTAACATTGTGTTTCATATGATCATTCTTATACTGTGTTTAATAAAATTAATTATTATTGATCTATGCCTACTATCACCCCTTTTCAGGTCCCCCACAAGATCTATCCTAATACATTACCTCCTCCCTCCATCCCCTGAACTCTGTGATCCTGTGATGTCCCCCGCTCCTCATCGTCAAACACTCCTATCCCCCTCCCCTTCCCCCTCTGCAGTTTAGTCTACATCTTACTAGTTATTCTTCCATTTTTCATGATGCAGTATTTGTTCTTAGGAAACTGAGGTAGTTCACTCAGTATAATGCTCTCTAGGCTTTCCCATGTTATATAGTATTTTATGAAGTCATTGTTCCTGAGTGCTGCATGATATTCCATTGTGTAAATGTACCATGATTTCTCAATTCATTTATTTGTTAATGGACATTTGGGTTGGTTCTATTTTCTTGCTCTTGTGTTTGTACACCGATGTTCATAGCAGCGTTAGTCAGCTAAGTGCTATTTAGCTGTACTGGACCATCAAGGCTCTTGCATGTGTAGTCGCTGTACGTTAGAACTGGCTTAGTGACTAACTGAGGGAGGGATACACACTAATCGCAGCACATTATAGATGAGAAAAATCATGTTTTAGTGGTTTTTAAGTCGCATGCTTAGTGTTAAGGGGAGGGACCAAAAATATAAATATTTTTTAATATCATGAACAGTTTCTTCCACTATTATTTGCTAGTTCCCTTGTTCTGTTCTCACAACAGCTTCTTGGTCTGGGTGTAGGCTTTAAATAAGCACAATTAAGTGTTCTGGGATTACCATTCTTCTCAACATTAGCCATAGTGTGTTATAAAAACAGAGCAAGGCAACACTACTTTAGATATGTTGCTTGAAGAGGCTGTTCCTTATAGAGGGACATCATGCTTGGCAAGGTGGAAAGTTGGTCAAAGAGAAGACGACTTTTAATCAGAAGGACAAGCATCAATGGACTTGGGTATGTCAGAGATAGTAAGGATGGCACAGGATAGGACAGGATTCAGATCTATTGTTCATAGGGTCATTATGAGTCATACTGGACTCAATAACACCTAACAGCAACAACAACAACAACAACACTAAGTGCTATTTTCTGTAGTCAAATCAAGCCATGAGCTCACTATTGTATGTTTTGAGGCAAACCTTGAGGGTTTCCCATGATGACAGTATCCATTGTTTAAGCAGATGCTGAGATAAAAAGCTGTATGGGAAACCCCGAGAAGTCAAGTGATGGGACAGGAGAGGAGAGTCAGTCCTTGACACTAAGGCACTCACTCTCTTTCACTGCATGAATCCTCTCCTGGAGGGCAGCCCTATCTCCTTCCCTCTTTAGTGTGCTCTGTGCGGCCACATAACTGTAGCTCTGCCTCCTAGTGTCAGACCAGAAGAACTTGCCCAGAGTACAGGTGTCCTTGTAAAACTCTGGATGAGAAAAGTACATGACTCTAACCTTTGTTTTACATTATTACGTGGAAATAAGATCCTTTTCATCTCAGCTGAAAAGTTTAGCCCTGAGGCATGGGTTCATTTTATTTTCCAGTATTTCTCTTAAGTGTTTATGGCAGAAAAGAACCTTGGGCCTTCAGGGGACTTGACATTCACTCATACATATAAGCACAAGTTCAGTTTAGAGCCTATGGAGAGAGTGTGGTATTTTGGCTTCAAATTGGAGGCATGTTGTTGCAGTGGTTAAGCACCCAACTGCTGTCTGGAAGGTCTGAACCCAGCAGCCACTCCCTGGGAGAAGTATGTGGTATTCTCTTTCAGTCCTAGTCAAGAGTCTTGGAAATTCTGTAGGGAGGTTGTCCCCCTCTTTCCTGTAGTGTTAGCAGGAGTTGGAATTGACTGGAAAGCAACAAGTGTTGGTTAGATTTAAGACAAATTGAGACCCTCTTTCTTCTAATGATATCATTATTTGGGGAGGTTAGATTCCGGCGCAGCAGGAATGTATTAATTTAGTCACAAAGTAGGCATTTGATTTTAGCATTATGTAGTTTGTCATGGATACAGCTGAGGTATAAATAATGATGTTTTGATCTGCTCTATCTAATCCAAAGATCTGAATGGAAGAGGGCATTACTTATATTTGATTGGTCATATAAGGCTTTAAAAATCGAATGATGGCTCTTGTGTTGGAGAAATTATTACTTTTCCAATGTCATTTGACCTTTTTATATTTTTATAAGGGGAGTTTTCTAACTCTGGGCTAATGTACATACTCTATGAAATCAGGAACTTTTATGAAAGAGTTTACCCAAGTTTTCTGATTCTCCAAACTCTTCACTGTAGAATTCTTATGCAATCTAGATCCTGGATCACCGTCTCCCATAAGTCATATCCACACACAAAACTTTAGATATTTTCTGATTAACTTTTTAAACTATTCCAACCATCTTGCTTATGCAGATGAGAAACTGAAGTCCCAGTACGAATTTCTCCTATACACAATTAAACTCAGCAGTAACCAAAAGTGTATTGCATTCTTATTATGTGTTGGGAATTCAGCTATGTGCTCTATCTATATTATGAAATCCTCAAACAACAGCACAAGCTAGATCTGACTGTTACCTCTATTTTATAGATGGGTTTTATGAGATTAAGGAAATAAAGTAATTTACCCCAAATCATCGAATTAGTGAATGCCAGAACTGTATTTTAAACCTCATGCCTTTAGCCTCCACACCCTACTATTTTCTCTTGCAGAAAAACAATATGCCCAATCTTTATGAACACTTAGTTCGCACCCTGTACTCTGCTTAGTCTTGTGATCATAGGTTCTCAACAGTTTAGCAGGGAAGGCCAATCAGTCCATTCTTACCTGCTGAACACATAGGCTAGCAGTATTTCTGATTAGGACCAATAGACTTGGGCTCTTTCATTCTTACTCTCTTGGAAGAAAGACAAACATATGTGTGTGATTTGTCAAGGTGGAGACAATGTCATTTGCAAAATTATTCAAGTACTGGAAGCCGTGTAAAATTGACATGAACATGGGCTTCGTTCTTCATGGGTAAAAGCATTGCTTTGTCCCTACTATGAGTGTGTGATGACTTATGTCCTAGATACCACAACCTCTTTTTTGAACAATACTTCTTTTCTGCTAATTTTTTCCACCTTACAATCAGAAATGAACCAAACATCCTTCAAGATCATGTGAACACTTTAGGGTGTAAACAAAAAAGGATGAAAACCTCCAATCTTTGTGTTTACAGCCGCTTAACCTTCATCCTTCCCCCATAGGCCCCCCAAAAAACATGCTGTTTTTCTTTGCATCTAAGGAGAAGATTTTGTTCTATAAAGGACAACTCTGGTCTACTCCTGGTAAAGAAGCCCGCTGTATTCAGAGAATCTGGTAGGAACCTCGAGGCTCAATTTCCAAAGCAAATACATGGATCCTTGGCAGTTGGACACAAAGCTTCTTGCTCTACTGACCTTGGTCCAGAAACTTGTCTCTGAAATCATCAACTGTCAATCACCAGGTAGTGTCAACCATATTTGCCTTTACACCAAAAAGTAAATAATGGGGATTATTCCTTCTATTTTCTTCTCCATACCTGAATCTTCTCCTGGCATCTCCTTGCATTCCAGCTTGTCTAGATTTAGCTGAGCCTGTCTGTCTGTTTCTGTCCTCACTAACCTCACCCTCCCTGATCATCCCTGAGGTTTGCCCACTAACCACACACCCCATGCAACCCTCTTTCAAGAGGGAACAACTCAGTGCAACCACGGCACTCATTTGTACCACAAGTATAGAGGTGGGAAACATGGGTTACTCTGTTATAGATAATGCTTAGACAGAAAAAGGAAAGATTCAGAGAGTGAGTAGATAAGACTTTGTCATCTTTCTGAGAGTGAAAACAATAGGGAATTCCAGGCTTCAGACAGATAAAGATCAAAATAGCAACTGAGAATGTAATGTTGCTTTGCTGTGCTACCAGTGGGCTTTGGAGAAGCCCCTATAATTGAATTTATCCCCTACACTGCAACCTCTTACAGACTGAGGGAAAGATGTGAGCCTATGAGTCTATCTCCTTGGGACAAGCAGCTTAGATCAGAGGAGGAGGCTGAATTGAGCATGCTCAGATTTGCCTTCTAGTTTTAATCTTCTTTCCACAGAGAAGTAGGTATGCTGGAGGGCCAACAGGTCTTCCTCCTATTCTTCTTCTCCTTTTGTGGGAGACATGGAATGGAAATTCCCTTTCCTCCATGGGAAAAAAGAAAAAGAGTAGTGAAAGATAACAACATGTTTCTGTCATGAAGATTTCCTCATTCCTGAGAATGAGACATTAGAGAGACACAGGCAAACGGTTGTGGTCTTAGAGTCGCAGTGCCAAGTGCAGGAGCAGGAGGGTGAGAATACAAAAGAAAAGCAGAGGGATGAGGATGTGCAGGGGGAGGGAGGATTCATCATGGAGTTGTACAATTTGTTGGGTTGGGGGGGATGAGGGAAATGGAAAGAATTTGTTCTTGCAAACAATGCATTCAAATTTAGTAAATAAACTAGTAGAAAAGTTAAAAAATAAGCAGAAGTTAAAATAATGATTGTGAGAGACCTGAGATAGGAGAAAGGAGAGACCATACATATTCTGTGTCCCTGCTCCTCTGGTTGGCTTTGGGTTGGATATTTCTTCTCTCCTTGAGGTTCTGGCAGCAGTAAACTCTATGCCCTGTGACAGGATACTTCACATCTTCATCTTTTATCTGTTAAGTAAAGATAAGGACTTAAGTTTCTAGGAATGTTCAGGGCACTAATAAAGCAACAGAAGTGACAGCATTTACTGAACAGTAGGCACCTCTTATGCAATTGTCCCTGATCTTCCATAAACATTAATATCATACGTAAAATCAAACCAAACCAAACCCAATGTGGTCAATTCCAACTCCTAGTGATCCTTCAGGAGAGAATAGAACAGATTCATTGTGGTTTCTTCTCTTTTTTAATAAAATTTTTTATTTTAATTGTGATTTTAACAAAAGTTTACAGAAAAGTTAGATTTTCATTCATTCATTGTTGTGCATTTTTTCCTCCCTTCCCCCCTCCAGTTCTTCTTTCTTCCTTGTTTTTTTTTTTAATTTTCATTCATTGTTGCACAATTACCTACTCCCTTCAGTCCAGTCCTCTTTGCACTGTACCTCTTATTCTGGACTATTGTTGTTCATATAATGTCTAATCATATATTCCTTTTAAACAGTTCTTTCCTTCATATATTCCAGTGCAATGTTTATTATCTATCCACTCGTATCCTATTCTCTTCTCAACTCCCCATGTCACACCTACTTTATAACAGTGGTGCTATGCTGTATTTGTCCTTTTGTGACTGAGACGTTTAACTCAGCATACTGTTCTGCAGGGTCACCCAGGTTGTGTAATGTTTTATGAGTTCACTGTTTTTCAGTGCTGCATATTAGACCATCATGTGAATAAAGCATGGTTTTTCTACCCGTTCCTTGTTGATGGGCATTTGTGTTGCTTCCATCTCTTTGCTATTGTAAATAACACAGTAGTAAACATGGGTGTGCATATATCCAGATGGTGGGTATGTTTTCTTTAGGGTACATTCTCAGTAAATACATTGCTGGGTCAAACAGTATTTCTATTTCTAACTTTTTCTCCCCCTGTTATTATTTATTGTCTAAGGATAAGGGATTGTCTTATTTAACCATAGTACAAATATAAAAATCAGTGAATTGAAACTAATACAATAACATTATATAATCCAATTAGCTGATAACTGAAGGCTGGAGATTCAAATCCATTCAGATGCCTCAAAAGAAAGTGCTGGTGATCTGCTTCTGAAAAGTCAGCTATTACTGAAATCTCTAAGAGCACAGTTCTACTCTGATATTCATGGATCATGAGCCAGAATGGACTCACGAACTGGTTTTATTATTTAATCTACAGTCCTTGTCTTTGTCGTTGTGGTTATGTGCCATTGACTCAAGCAGAATCCTATGCAATAGATCTGAACCCAGTCCAATCCTATGTTATCCCCATCATCTCTGACAGACTCGAGCCCACAGTCACTGCACCGATTCATCTTGTTGAGGGTTTTATTTTTAGCTGACCAACTATAATATCTTTCCAACAACTAGCTCCTCCTAGTAAGCCAAAGTATGTGAGAAGAGTTTCATCATTCCTTCCTCTAAAGAGCTCCCTGGCTGCACTGTCTCCAGGACATATTTGTTTTTTTGTTCCATGAGATACACAGTACTTATCTCCAACTCTAAACTCAAATCCATCTATTCTTCTGTCATCCATACTGACTGACCAACTTTCACATGCATAGGAAGCCACTGGAAAGATCATGGATTGAATCAGGTGCACCTTAATCGTTAAACTGACATCATTGCTCCTTAGCACCTTGGAGAGGTCTTTGACAGCAGATTTTTCCAGTGCAGTGTGTTTTAATTGCTAGTTCTAAAGGTATTCATTGTATATCTAAGCAAGATCAAATTGTTGACCACTTTTCTTTATCTATCATGATATTGCTTATTGGCTTAGTAGTGTGAATTTTGGTTTTTTTTAGTAGTGAAAATTTATTTTTTTAAGTATTGAGATGTTGTTTTAAATAACTTACTGTAAAGCTCTTCTCCCCATCTAAGATCTAAACCAGGATCATGTATTTCATTTAGTTTCCAAATGTCTTTAGTCTTATTTGATCTACAACAGTTCATCAGTGTTGTTTTTTTAAAAAAACCTCGACTTTTTTAAAAAAACCACAAAAATCAATTGTAAGTTTCCTAATTGGGTTGGTCTGATATCCCTTCTTGATTGAGCCCAGTTTTGTTTTTATGTCAAGAAAATCACAGAGACAATATTGTGTTCTTTCCTTTGCATCATATCCAGAGGCCATTTGCCCCACTACTGATGTTAGCTTTGATTATTCAGCTAAGGTGATATTTGTCTGATTTCTCCACTGTAAATGTATGATTCTTCTCTTTGTAATTATTAAGTAAATTTGAGGGGATACTTTCAGACTTTTAAACTCTCTTGACTATTATCAACTTTCATCCACTGTTTTTTACCTCTATTGATGGGTTTCTAAATTAGTCATATCTTATTGTTGTTGTTAGATGCTATCGAGTATGCCTCACAGTGACTCTAGGAACAAAAGATCTGAACCTCGTCCTATTTTGTGCCATCTTCACACTTCTTGACCCCCTGCAGCAGTCACTATGTCAACCCCCCTGGCTTTGCTGACCCTCTTCCCTTACACACATCATGTTCCTGCCCAAGGAATAGCCCCTCCTAGCAAAATGCCCAGATGATGTGAGGTGAAGCCTTCTGTCTATCCCTCCTCCTCTCCTAGTTCACTTTTTTCTTTGGGAAAAAAGTTCTTTCACTGTTACACAGTACCACCACCACCCCACCCCACCCCCTGGCCACTTTACTATGCAACTTATTCTGGACTCTTGTCATACCTAATACTGTATTCCTTTTATACAGTTTTCTCCTTCATCTATTTCAATGCTGTGTACATAATTTATCTTCTCTTTCCTTAATTTTCCCCCAACCCCAATATCAGTCCTGTTTTGTAACAGTGGCGCTATGCAGTATTTGTTTTTTGTGACTAAGATATTTCACTCAGCATAATGTCCTCCAGGGTCACCCGTTTTATATTTCATGAGTTCTTTGCTTTTCAATGATACATACTATTCCATTGTGTGAATATACCAGAGCTTCTCTATCCATTCATTTGTTGATGGTCACTTGTGTTTTTTCCAACTCTTTGCTACTGTGAACAAAGCAGCAATAAATATGGGTGTGCATATTATCTGCTTGGATGGCAGTTCTGGTTTCTTTAGGGTATATTCCCTGTAGTGGAATTGCTGGGACAAATGCTATTTCTATTTGCAACTTTTTGGGAAAGCGCCATACTGCCTTCCATAGTGGTTGCACTGTTTTACACTCCCACCAGCAGTGAATAAGGGTTTCAATTTCTCCATAACCTCGCCAGGATTTATTGTTTGATGCTCTTTTGAACTTTGCTATTTTTGCTAGGGTGAGATGATATCTCATAGTTGTTTTGATTTGCATCTCTCTGATAGCTAGGGACTTTGAACATTCTTTTATGTTATTTGCCATCTTAATATCTTCTTTGGTGAAGTGTCTATTCATATTCTGTGATCATTTTGTGATTGGGTTGTTTACCTTTTCCTTTTTGAGGTGCTGGAGTATTCTATAAATTTTAGCTGAGTCCCTTATCAGATATGTAATTACCAAAGAGTTTCTAAGACTGTAAATCTCTGCGAAAGCAGACTACCACACTTTGCTCAGAATAACTAATGGATTCAAATTACAGACCCCAATGGGCAGCCAAACCATTGCACCACAAAGTCATCTTACTTTGCTCCTACAAGTGCTAGAAAGGACACTGTTGTGACAATTAGGAAAATATAAACGTAAATGGAACATTTGCTAGTTGTTACTCATTCCTGATAGGTGCTACATTAGCTAATGCTATTAATGATATTAATTAGGAGTTCTTGGATCCTTAGTGATATAATGTGTTACTGTGTAAATCAAAGGTTAATGACTGGAACTTACCAGCTGCTCCAAGGGAGAAAGATGGGCAGTCTCCTCCTGTAGAGATTTACAAACCAACAGAGGGTCTCTGTGAATTAGAATTAACTCAACAGCAGTAGGTTTTTGGTTTACGGTATTTATGCTCAATTTCTTAAGTGTGATGATTTTAGGGGTGTTTACTTAGGTAAATGTTCCATTTTTAGGACGTATGAGGAAACAAGAATAAAAAGTCATGCTCTTCAATGCTCTAACAGTTTAGCAACAGCAACAAAATAATGTGTGTGTATGTGTGTTTCCGTATGCACACATGTGTATTTGTTGTTTTTTAATAGTTCCAACTCATTGTAACCTTATAAATAGCAGAATAAATCATTGTTTAACCACGTGACAACTGTGTCAGTCCATTTCATGGAAACTTTCCCTTCATTTTCATTGACCCTTTACTTTATCAAACTTAATAACCTTTTCTAGTGATTGATATTTTCTGATGCTGTGTCTAAAGATGAAGTTTCACCATCCTTGCTTCTGAGGAGGATACTGGCCTTCATTCTTTCAAGACAGATTTATTTGTTCTTCTCTCAGTCAGTGGTACAGGCAATATTCCTCACCAACTCTACAATTCAAATTTGCCAATTCTGCTTCAGCCTTTCTTTGCTCATTGTCTAGCTTTTAAATCCATATAAAGCTATTAAAAAGACTATAGCTTGGTTAGACATACCTCTATCATCAAAGTGATGTTGGGCTTTCTAAAACACTTTAAATTTTTTTTTTTAAAAAAAACCCAACATTTTAAGGAAGTCTTTTAAACTCTCTCAGTACAGCACACTGTTCCATTTTATTGCAGTTTTTGTGGTCACTGATTATTGATTCAAGAAGAATGAAATTTTGACAACTTCAGTTTCTTCATCTGAAGTCATCAAATACTAACATTTTGTCATTGTTATCTTTTTTCCTTTGTATGTATGCATATGCACATATGACAATAATGTGATAATACTAATACACTCAAAAACCCATAAACAAAGAGAAAAATAAAGTAAATGAAGCAAAAAGTTAACAATTGGTGACTTGAGGTCAAAGTTACACAAATATTCATCATATTACAACTGGCAGCACCATTATAGATAGATATGAGATTGAGGTTGTTAAAAATTTCAGCAAGATAGACTCTATAATCAATACACTTGGCCACAGCAGTCAGGAAATCAAAAGACAAATTCCATTAGGGAGATCTGTTATCAGAGACCTCTCCAAAGAGCAATGATGTCAGTCTAGAGATTAAAGTGCACCTGATTCAGGCCATGGTCTTTGCAGTTACTTGTTTGTCTCAGAAAACTGGACAGTGATTAAGGATGACAGAAGACAAATTGATGCCTTTGAGTTGTGGTTTTGTAGACTATTGAACATACCAGGGATTGCCAAGAGAACAAACAGATCTGTCCTGGAGAGATGAAACCAAATTACTCCTTGGAGGCAAGAATTTTGAAGCTCCTTCTCATATACTTTAAGCGTGCTTAAAGGACCAGCCCTTGGAGAATGACATTGTTCTTGAAAGGGTGGGTGGCAGGACAGTGCAATCTTTTGATTTCCTGACTGCTGGTGTTAAGAGTGTTGATTGTGGATCTGAGCAAGCTATAATTGCTAACAACCCCAATCTCTTCTCCATCTAACATAGTGCTGCCTGCCAATTGGCCCAGTGGTGAGAATCTTTGTCTTCTTGATGTTGAGCTTCAATCCATATTGAAGACTACAGTCCTTGACATTTTCAGCAAGTGCATCAGGTCTTCTTCAGTTTCAGCAATCAAGGTTGTGTCATATGCATATTGAAGGTTGTTAATGTGTTTCCTTCCAATCTTGATGCCACACTCCTCCTCATAAAGCCCTCCTTCCCAAATGATGTGTTCTGCATATGGATTGAAAAGGTATGGGGACACAATGCATCCCTGACACACTCCTTTCTTGATTTTGGACCATGCAGTGTTTTCTTGCTCCATATAGGTTATTGGAATGTTGAATGGTTATTGTTAGGTCCAGTCAAGTCCAACTTACTGGGACTCAGTGTACACCAGATCCAGCTCTCCCTCCTTCAATATTCAACGGGCTTAAAATCATTGTTGCAATCAGTGCGTCAACCCATCTTGCTTAGGGTATTTGCTTTCTTAGGTCACTCTCTACTTTTCAGAACGTGATGTCCTTTTCCAGGACTGGACTTTTCTTATAACTGCCCCAAGTATGTAAGATAAAGTCTCATTAACCTGGTGTCTAAGGACCACCCTATTTACACATCTTCTGGGACAGATTTGTTTGTTCTTTAGACTGTCCCTTCTATATTCAGTACTCTTTTCTAAAAGCATAATTCAAAAGCATAAATTCCTGTTCTTCCTAATTTATTGTCAAACTTTCACATGCATGTAAATAAATTGAAAATAACATGGCTTAGGTTAGGCAGACCTTCAACTTTAAACGGTTGTCCTTATTCTTTAGGACATTGTAAGTCTCTTGGCAGAATATTTGCCTAATGCCTAATCTGTCTTAATTTCTTGGTTGTTGCTCTCCTGAGTATTGATTATGGTGCCAGGTAAAATGTGATAATCAACAACTTCACTTCTTTCTCCATCTATCAAAATGTTGCCTATTGATCCAATTATTGTTGTTGTTGTCATGTGCTGTCAATTCGCTCATGGCTCATAGCGACACTGTGTACAACAGCTCTGAAACTTGTCCTGACCTGAGCCAGACTCACTGTCTCTGACACACCTATCCCCATTACCGCAGTTACTGTATCTGGGTCTTCCTCTCCTGCGCTATCCCTGCACCCTTCCAAGCATAATATCCTTCTCCAAGAACTGGTCCATCCTGGCCATGTGCCCAAATTTTGTAAGACAGATCTTTCAATGAAAAACTTGGTTTCACTCTAAGACAGACTTATTTGTTTTCTTGGCAGTCCATGGTATGTTCAAGACTCTTCTACAATACTACAACTCAAAGGCATTGATTCTTCTTCTGTCATCCTTAGTTACTGTCCAGCTCTCTGATGCACAGCAAGGAATTGCAAAGACCATGGCTGTATCAGGCGCACCTTAGTCTCTAGACTGAAATCCTTGCTCTTCAGTGTTCTGGAGAAGTCCCTGACAGCAGGTTTTTCCAGAGTAATTCTTCTTTTGATTTCCTGACTACTGGTGTCAATAATATTGATTGTGGAGTTGAGCAAGCTGTAGTTGTTAACAACCTCAATCTCTTCTCTACTTATCTTGGTGCTGCCAGTTAGACCAGTAGTGAGAATATCTTCTTGATGTTGCGCTTCAATCCATATTGAAGATTACTGTCATTGACATTCTGCAGCAAACACTTCAGGTCCATCTCAGTTTCAGAAATCAAGATTGTGTCATTTTATAATGTAGGTTGTTGATGAGTCGACCTCCAGTCCTGATGCCACATTCCCCCTCATAAAGCCCAGCCTCCCAAATGATCTGTTCTGCATATAGATTGAAAAGGTAAGGAGACAGAACACATCCTTGACCCATTCCTGATTTTGAACCATGCAGTGTTTCCTTGCTCTGTTCTGATGACTGTTTCTTAGCCAGGCTTCCTATACTTCCTAGGATAGGTTTCACAGGAGCACAGTCAAGTGTTCTGGGATTCCCATTTTCCTCAAGGTTAGCCACAATTTGTTGTAATCCACACAGTCAAATACCTTTGCATGGTAAATAAAACCAGACAGACATTTCTCTGGTACTCTTTGCTTCCTGCCAAGATACATCTGACATTGGTGATAATGTCTTTATCATGATCTCTTCTAAACCCAACTTGTATTTCAGTTCTCTGTCAATATACTGTTCCAGTCATTTTTGGATTATCTTCAGTCGTATTTTGCTTGCATGTGATATTAGTGATGTTGTTATTGTTGTATGTGTGGTCAAGTCACTTGCAACTCATAGTGACCCTATGTACAAGAGCCCAAAAGCCTGCTCTATCCTATGCCAACATCACTGTGACACACCTACTCCCATTACCTCAATCACTGAATAGATTCATCTCATTGAGGGTATTCCTCTCTTGCACAGTCCCTCCACCCTCCCAAACATGATATCCCTCTTCAAAGATTGGTCCCTCCTTGCAACATGGCCAAAGTATGTCAGACGAAACTTCAGAAGCCTTGCCTCCAAGGAGCAGCCTGATTTCACCCTCTCAAGGACAAACCTGTTTGTTCTCCTAGCAGTCCATGGTATAGTCAACACTCTTCTCCAACATCTCAGCTCAAAGACATCAATTCTCTTTCTATAATCCCTAGCCATTGTCCAGCTCTCTGATGCATAGCACACAGTTGTGAAAACTATGGCCTGGATCAGGTGCACCTTAGTCTCCAGCCTGACATTGTTGCTCTTCAGTACTCTGGAGAGGTCCCTGACAGCAGACCTTCCCAGTGCAATTTGTCTCTTGATTTTCTGGATGCTGATACCAAGAGTGTTGATTGTGGAGCCAAGAAAACAAAAAATGTTAACAATCTCAATCTCTTCATCATCCGTAATGATGCTGCCAATTGGCCCAGTGGTAAGAATCTTTGTTTTCTTGATGTTGAACTTCAATCCATATTGAAGGCTGCAGTCCTTGACCTTCTGCAGCAAGCGCTTCAGGTCCTCCTCAGTTTCAGCAAGCAGGGTTATGTCATCTGCAAAATGCAGGTTGTTGATTAATCTTCCTCCAGTCCTGATGCTACATTCCTGCTTGTACAGCCCAGCAACTCAGATGATCTGTTCTGCATACAGATTGAAAAGGTATGGAGACAGAATACACTCTGTTGGATGACTTTTTTTTTTGAATGGGAGTAAATATTAATCTCTTCAGAGTTTTGTTTTTTCTTATGTTGAAGTTCAATCCTTACTGAAAGATATAGTTAGTCTTTAATTTTCTTCAGTAAGTACTGCAAGTCCTTTTTACTTTCATCCTCTTCGATTCTGTCATCTGCATGATGCAAGTCATTGATGTGTCTCCCTCCAAACTGGATGCCACATTTCTTCTTCATGTAGTCTAATTTTTCATTTTTTTTTCTCTGCATAAAGATTGAATAGGTAGAATAAAAGGATTTAACCATAATGAACACTTTTATTAATTCATGCATGTTTTAAAATCAAGAATGCTGTGTGCAAGATTGTATCCTTTTTTACATATATATTAAGTCTGTATGCTGAGTAAATAATTTGAGAGTTTGGGCTTTATAAAGAGGAATATGGCATCAGCATTGGATGTAGAGTCATCAACAACCTGAGTTATGCAGATAACACAATCTTGCTTGCTGAAAGTGAAGAAGACTTTAAAATGCTTGCTGCATAAGATCAAGAACAACAGCCTTCAATATGGATTACATTTCAACATCAAGAAGACAAAAATCCTCACCATCAGGCCAATAGCAATACCATTACAGATAGAAAGAAGACTGAAGTTGTCAGTGATTTAATCTTGCTGGGATCTGTAATCGCCACACTTGGCACTAGAAATAAAGAATTTAAAGACCTATTACATTGGATAAATCTGCTGTCAATGATCTTTCTAAGATGTTAAGGAGCAGTAATTTCATTTTAAACACTAAGGTTCATTTGATTCAAGCCATGGTCTTTCAGATTACTTGATACTCATCTGAAAGTTGGACAGTGACTCGGACAGTAATTTGGACAGTAAGGATTACAGAAGAGTACTGAATACTCTCTGAACGACCAAATGAACAATTATGTCTTGGGGAAAGAGTACCCTTAGGAGGCAAGGATGGTGAAGGTTTATCTCACATATTTTAAGCATGTTTTTAAGAGATCCTGGTCCTTACGCTTGCCAAGGTGAAGGGTCAGCGAAAGAGAGGAACACTGGCTATAGGAAGAATTGACAGTGACCAATAATGGGCTCAAGTGTATCAGCGATGATAAGGATAGCATAAGATAGGGCAAGATTCAGGTCCATTATCCATATGGTCATAATTAACGACATCCAACAACAACAGTATCCCCTTGTTCTGTTTGGATAGCCATTTCCATGTTCATGTAGAGGTTCCACATGAGTAGCACAGTTAAGCGCCCTGGAATTCTCATCCTGCTCAATGTTATTCATACTTTATTATAATCCATGCAGTTGAATGCAATAAAACATAAGTAAATGTCATTCTGGTATTCTGTGCTTTCAGTCAAATCCATCTACTATTAAATGTTTAGCATCATAAATATTTATATCAATAAAATGCAAAATAGTAATATTTTTTTAAAATATGTGGAAAACAGAAAGAGAAGCACTGGAAAGGTAAAGGAGAGTGAGGAGAAAATATCTGATGGGTAGATTTTATTGAGGGTGAGGAGAACAACTTTAAATTTTTGAAGTCAGTGTTGAGAGGATAGTCACATGGTGAGGACGTTGAATGGTTAGAGGTTCAGCGAGGGGCCAGAGACAAACTGTCAGCAAAGGAACACGGAAATTCTTTAAGGGAGGTGGGAAAATGAGAACCAAATCTTTTCCATCTCTTGTCGTTCCCCAAGAGGGTCTCTTGGCCACGTCAGTTTGTGAGAAGAGAGTAACCCTGGGCTGCCATACTGTGTACTCTTAGCCTCCAGGGAGAGAGCTTCCTGTATTGAAATGTAAATATTTGCACTGTGGACAATTTTATCCCTTTGCCTCAAACATTCTTAGCATCCCAAGCCATCAGCTCCCAGAGAGACACTTTCAGGTTTGTTTTGTCTTTCCCTAAATCCACCCAGTAACATGCCTTCATGTTAGACTTTAGAATCGTTTTGTTACTGTGGTGGCACTAAAGAAACCTTTGCTAAATTTAGCCTTGTTGCTAATTAGGTACAGAGGACATGTTAAGCTTCAGGCTTAAATGCAGAACTTGGCAGGATACCAAAATATGGAATCAGGTCCTCGTTTCAGACTGAGGGAAAACCCAGGGCTGAATTACCTTTGTGGGTGACCTATTGTGTTACCATTTCAGTCTTCTGTGTCCCCTAAAATATACTGGCCTAAAATATGTATGCGTGCAAACACACACATACGTACACAGAGAGAAAAGGGATCATACTGACTCTCCATTTTATTGTTGAGAATTCCCCATTGCCTCCTTTTGTAAATGAAAAGGCACTGGAGCCTAGGAAGAGAAACAGGGTTAGAGAGAGAGTGTCTGTGTTGACTTTACACTGGAAGCTCTTATTGCATGGAGTGCTGCGTATAATGACAAGCCACACCAATCGAGAAGCATTTACCACATTCTTAGTTACATTACTGCAAGAGTTATATTATTCTTGTTGCCATATTTACATCACTTTACTTCCAGACAGTGACTGCAATGACAATAGCTATACTCATCCTCTAGTCTCGGCATAAAGTAGGTCTTTCAAGGCAGGCTTGAGGCATCTACACAGCTGTATCTAATGTTATAGTGCTGCTAGTATTTAAAGAAAAAGAGCAGTGGCAGAGCTATTTGTCACTCTAGGGCCTCTATCATTTAACCAAAATAGCTTGAAAAAGGGTTTTGTTCTCCTCTCTCTTGGAACTCTCTGCATTTCCCCAGGGGCATTGGTGCGGGTCTTAGAGCTCCCAACCATTACCTTGCCTTTCTCCTTTCTCCTGATCTCCACCATATTTCACGTGACAATGGGAAAACTAAACGGAAATAAAGCAGAAAGGAGATGAAAGAGAAGAGACAGGGGCAGAGCATGATGAGTAGAAAGAATTGTTATTGTTGTTGTTCTTATCTCAGATTCTGTTTGACTTCTTCCTTCCAGGCAGCCGGCTCTTCTGGGCTCTGAAGTGGGACCCTCCTCATATTCCTTGGCTGAGACCAGATGCCGCCTGGGCTCATGACTGCTTTCTGGCCTCCACTGCAGAACTGCCATTCCAACTGGTTTTCTAAGTGCCAGCGTCAGATTTAGGAAAAGGCAGTGTATTGAAGCCTTGCCTGACACTCCAATGTTATTCTCAGGCATGCCTACGGAGGAGTATTTATCATAAAGGAAGAAAACAGTAATAGCCCAGAACTGTCTGTTTGTTCAACTCCAAGTTGAATGATACCAAAGATTAAATCTTGGTTTCCAATTGTTTCATGCCAAGGCTGTTATATTTAAGGTCCAAATATGTGCACCATATGTCATACTGTAGCTTAACAATTACCTCAACAGGCAGTGTCAGACAGATGGTAAACATTACTACCAGGCATACGTACATTCAGAATTAGGCATTTAAATAAATTCAGCCCTGTCTTGAGCTTATTAAAAGGATTTGGGTCTATAAAGCCATCTCAGGCATCTGTGTATGCTAAAGCGTCTTTTGCATCCTGAACAGATTCTGTTTGATTCAGGCACCTCCTGGCTACAGATGGCAAGTGACATGCGTTCTCTTTGAGCCTGGTACCTGCCATTAGGCCAATAATGACAATTAAGCAGAATGTAAAGAGACTTAAACTTCAGTTGTTAATATCACAACCACTCATTGCTTCCCATGAAATGACAGAAAAAAAGTCTGCAGGGAACATCACCAACCTCTCTCAAAAGCCCCTAACTTCAGAGAGAGAGAGATTAGAAAGCTACAAAGGTACCTGCCTCAGGACCAAGTCAGAATCTCTCTGGTTTAAACCTCAGGCTACAGCAAGCTTTTGACATGAATCTCACAAACTGCAAATAAAGATTAGCATTCCACGGGAGAATTGAAAGGAGGCTTCAGATGAATGTGTTTTAAGAATTTTTTTTCTCCCAAAAAACGATATAAAAGCCCTCTTTACACTCTCCTCTTCCAGGGGTTTTGATTCCTACTTGGCATTGCAAAAAGGTTCAGCACAGTTTGTGAGGGGAAACTAAATGAGACTGGGGACGAGATCTTGGAATTTTATTAAATTGCAAGTCTAGCCAAAGCTGCACTCTCAGACAGGCCCCACTGAGTCAGTGTATCTTTTTGAAGACCCTGCGTATAATTCTCTGCTTAAAGCATTTTCTTCAGTCAAATTATTAGAAGACACTCAGCCTATGTGTCTAGATGAAATGTTACAGCTACTTAATAAATTCGAAAGAAAGAGAGAAGGAGCAAGGACAGGAAGAAAGTATAAGAGAAAAAGAAAACTTTTATTTTTCAAATCCATATATAGTAAGAGGGCCCTTACCCAACCTGATATGTACCCCTAGTATAGTACACCTAGTATAGTACTTACACATAAACACTTGTCATTTTTGCATTCAAATAGGCTTCATCTCTAATTCACTCTGTACCCCAGTGAGAGGCTTTGATTCTGCTTTCCTCCTTCTCCGAGTGTGAAAACAGCTGTGTTAGGAAAATCAAGTCCTCTGTCTGGTGAACTCTGGACTTGGGCAGAGAGGCCGACTTGACTTTGCATTTGGAAGTGCTTGCATGTAGATGATTTTAGCAGGAGTGCTGGGTCTTAACCTCAGAGCTCCTCCTCACATGGTGGTGCGAGGAAATGGGTAGAAGTTGTGTTCTAACTTTTGGTGTATCTCTGTTTATTTGTGTGTGAGAGAGTGGTAATAAAAATAGAATCCCAAGACCCTGGACAAATTGAAGCCTTTGTCATTCCTGCTCAGATGAGCTCGAGACACGTGCAGTGGTGTTTGGAAGAGCATGTCTCACTTCTATTTCTGTTTTCCTCAGTAACAACAGTGTGTTCTTATTTACCAACCCTAGTTTGTTTTTTTTTTCTGTCATGTCTCTACCTAGCATTCCAGTCTACTCTGCCAATAGTTCCTTCCTGGAATCTCTATACAACTCTCTCCTTATTTTCTATGCCCTAATAAGGGGTGAGAAGGAGCCCTGTTGGCTTATGGTAAGGAGTTGTGCTGCCAACCCAAAGGCATGCAGTTTAAATCCACCACTTGCTCCATGAAAGCAAGGTGGGCAGTCTCTGAAAAACTGTGAATCAGTTTCAACTCGAGGGCATGTTACAATCAAGTGGTAAAGGGTTGCACTGTCAACCCAAAGGCAAGAAGTTCAAATCCCCCAGCTGCTCCATAATAGAGAGACGGGCAGTCTTCTGTGCAACTGATAGTCTCTAAAAATCTGCCAGAGAATCAGCTGCGAGCTAGTTTCAATCTGACGGCAAATAACAACAGCAACAGATAAGCAGGCCAAAGTAACTCTGGTGATACAACAGTTGATAATGCAGCTGCTAGCCAAATGGTTGACAGTTGGAACTTGCCTAGCCCTTCCACAGGAGAAAGACTTGTCAGTCTGCTTCCAGAAAGATTATAGCCAAGAAAACCTTAAGACACAGTCCTGTTCTGTCATGTGGAGTTGCTGTAAGTCAAAACCAACTCAGTGGTTCCTGAAAACAACAATGATAGTAGATCGAGTTCATAAGCATGGCACTGAAGACTCAAAATAATGCCTCTAGATCCCAGAAGCCTCCTCTTTCCACATAACTAGATGCAATTTTTAAACATTGTATGTATTATATATTTATACTATTTTGCTTATATTGTCTTGTCAATGTTCTGAACACTCTTAAAGAAATCCAATTCATTATCATCTAATTAGAACCAGCTCCTAGTTGTTTCTACAGTGGTTGTTCAGAGGCTGTAAATGGGACCAGAATGGATTGCCCATCTCTCTGTCTGAGTCACTGATTGATTCATACCACCAGAGAACACCACCTATAAGTTTATTAATATTTTGGGATTATGTAGTCTGTATTGTGTTGTACTGCTAACTTATAGGTCATGTTAAAGGTTTGAATCTACTGGTGACTCTTCAGAAAATAGATGGGCAGTTTCCTTCATGTGATTTATAGCTTCCAAAACTGTCTGGAGGGTCAGAAATGAGTCAGTTCTGATTTGATGGCAACAAGTTTGAGTTTTGTTTGTCTATAGCCCATTTGCATTGGGAAAGTCTGCTGTCAGGGATCTCTCTAGAGTACTGAAGTGCAATGATGTCACTCTGGAGACTAAGGTGAGCCCAATCCAGGCCAAAGTTTTCACAATTACTTGCTATGCATCAGAGAGCTGAACAATAACTAAAGATGATAGAAGAAGGATAAATCCCCTTGAGGTGTGGTGCAGAAGTAGAGTACTGAACATACCATGGACCACCAGGAGAACACGTAGGCCTGTCCTGGAGAGAGTGAAACCAGTTTGCTCCCTGAGACAAGGAATTAGAGTTTCTATCTCACATACTTTGAGTACGTGGCCAGGAGGGACCAGTCTTTGAAGAGGGACATCATGCTAGACAGGGTGGAAGGACAGTGCAGGAAAGGAAGGCTCAGGATGAGATGGGTTGACTCAGTGACAGGAGCAATGAGCTTAGATCAGTTGGAGATGATGAGATTGGTGCAGGACAGGCTAGCTTTCAGAGCTAGTGTACAAAGGATTGCTATGAGTTGGAGGTGACTTAATGGCACAGAATGATAATAACATAGTTCACTGGTTATAAAATTATACCTATGTTTTATTCACCAAATATCTCATTATCTTACATTTTGCATTTATTTAGGATAACAGGAAAAAAATCCCAAAAAAAAACCCCAAAAAACCACCCTACTACTATCTGACCATATTTCATTAAGAAGATGGTTGATACGGTAATAATAGTTTTGAAGCACTCCCTCCATTGTGGATGATGTCCTGGTATCCTCAGGGAAGTGTCACTACATCCATCTGCTGTGTGGGGCTAGCCTTCTCCATAGCAACAGCCTATGGGTGTATACACAGGCAGCACCAACCAGAAGGGTTGTTTGGGGTTTATAGTTCCTAGGTTGTCTGAAGCCCTACATGTAAAAAATTCAGAAGGAGTTATTGTTGTTATATGCCATTGAGTCCTTTGTGACTCATAGCAACCCTATGTTCAACAGCTCTGAAGCCTGCCCTGTCCTGAGCCAGTCTCTGTGACTCTGTGACACACCTACTCCCACTGTCCCAGTTACTGTATCAACTCATCTCATCCAGGGTTTTCCACTCCTGTGCTTTCCCTCCACCCTTCCGAGCATGACGTCCTTCTCCAAGGACTGGTCCATCTTGGCCAAGTGCTCAAAATATGTGAGGTGAAGCTTCAAAATCCTAGCCTCCAAGGAGAAACTTGGTTTCACCCTCTCTAATGCAGCCCTATTTGTTTTCTTAGCAGTCCATGGTATGTTAAAGACTCTTCTCCAGCACTACAATTCAAAGGCATCAATTCTTCTTCTGTCATCCTTAGTCATTTTCCAGCTCTCTGATACATCACAAATAATGGTGAAGACCATGGCCTGGATCAGGCTGAAGTAGTTAAAGAAAGAAAAAAAGGCATTGGAGAAGGTATTGAGAAGTAATGTATGTGAGATTAGGGATATCCCAAAGTAATTTTATCTAGGGCTGAAGCTTATGACTCAGTCGGGCCAGGTATATGCCATGCTCCCAATGCCTTTAAAGAAAGCTCCAAGCCTTGGGTTGCCTCAGAGGGCACAGGGGGCACAGAGGTCATAACAGGCTCTGGAGAGATGAACACAGGGCTTATAAGATAGGAGTGGAGCCCTAGAGGTGTCTCCTCCAGAGAAGCTCTGAACCAGGACAGAAAATAGAAGAGGTTAACCATGCCCTTCCCCAACATAATCACAGAATCCAGCTTTATCATTTGTCGCCTTCTATTCATCTTTTATCTGGAGTGAAACTCTGTAATGGACCTATCATGGAAATGAGCACGTTCAGAAGTCTTAGCTGTTATCATTTCTATGGTCATATTTTCTGAATTAGACCACCAAATAGAATTATATTTTAAAAAAACCCGAAAACTCCTCTATTTTCAATAAATGACACCAACTTTTGTGTTACGACCTGGTCTTTGGAAGCTAACACATGGATAAGTGAGGAGTAAGTATGTTACTGAACTAGTAGTAGTATCACCACAACTAGGAAAATTGTTAGAAATGCAAATTCTTGGTCCCACCTCAGACCTACTCAATCAGAATATTACTTCCTATGCTAGTCAAAGTCTGAGAACCACTTAGTGCAACATTTGAAATTAATTACTCTCCTCTTTGGTTGCAAAACATTCAACATTTTACTCTTCACTGTTTTATGACACTTCCGCCTTGGTGATTGTTTGCAAACATTTATCTTTCCTCTAACACTTGGCCTATGCTTGTAAGACAGAGCTTCTCTTATCCATTATATCTCCACTTGGTACGGGGTTTATTAAACACTGAATATCCAGTTTCTAGTGCCAGAATCTTGAGGAGATGAAAGATGATGTGTCGGAGAATCTGAGACTGCAGGAGTGTGTAGTCTAGTTGTGATGTCCACGGAGATGAGATAGTTGTAGGAAACAATGGGAATGGCTGAATGCAGAGGTGTATCATGAAGGATAGGCAGTGGATGCCATCAGAGAGAAGTATACGGAAGAGACTGATGAGAAGTTTATGGACGCTACTCGTGGAAAAGTGTGGCTCAAGCTTAGCCTGAAAGACAGGATTTCAGGGCTCCTAAAAGGCAGCTATTGCACTTCTTTGAATGAGAGCAAAAAGATTCTGTCTACCTCATTCCTCCTCCCACGCTACTTTCCATATGGCACTGCATTCTTAGAGGGTTGAATATGAGCCATAAATACTTTATTTTTATGACTCAGATTAATGCGGTATTAATACCTTGCTGGAATTAGCCAAGTACATTATAATCTAATTTATGAGAGGAAAATCTGGGTATATAATAGGTATTCACAAGTACCACCTTTGAATGGATGCCAACACATAATGCTTCCAATTTCCTTAAGTTTTAAATGGTGCCCATGAAACCACCTTTTCAATTACACATGCTGTTGTTTGAGTGCCTGCTTTGCAATTAAATGTTCATCTTCCCTCAACGCTGCCTTGGGTCTAATTGTGGAGGAGGTGGAATTGGTTTGGGGCATCCCTGCATCCTTGTTGGGGATTCCTTTATCACCCATTGCCTCTGTGTCCTTGTCCAAGGATCACCACTGTGACATTCCCAGCAGAAAAGATTTAAACTTCCAGGTTTATACTCTCCAATATTTATGGTAGAAACTACCTATGTAGTCATCTAACTAGTTCACTCATATTTACAATAGAAAAGGCAGAAGCCCAGAGTGACTTGATCAGAGGTTACTAGTCTAACCTCTATCAAATGTCATCACCCGTGCCTTTCAGATTTACACAAAATATATTGTTGTTGTTGTTAAGCATAGTAAAATATGACTCATAGTGGCCCTATAAAAACAGATCCGAACCCTGACCTATCTCGTGCTGTCTTCTTCATCTCTGACACTCTTAAGCTTGTTGCTGTCGTCACTGTGTAAGTCCATCTCTGTGAAGATCTTTCTTTCTTTCGCTGACCTTCCACCTTTGCAAGCATGATGTCTCTTTCCAAGGAATAGCCTCTCTTAGCAACATAACTAAAGAATATGAGATGAAGCTTCATCATCCTCCCCTCCAAGGAGCACTCTGGTTTCACTTTCTCCGGGACATATCTGCTTGTTCATTTGCCAGTCCATGGGATATTCACTATTCTTCTCCAACACCACAACTCAAAGCATCAGTTTTTCTCCTGTCATCCTCATACATTGTCCAGCTCTTGGATTCATAGCAGCTGATGGGAAAGACTATGGCCAGGCACACCTTGCTCTTTAGACTGACATCGTTGCTCTTCAGTACTTTAGAGAGGTCCTTGACAGCTGACTTTTACAAAGCTATATATCTCCAGATCTCCTGACTGCTAGTACCAAGGGGGTTACTGTGGATCCAGCAAGATTAAATTATTGACAATTTCGATCTTCTCTCCATCTGTCATATTGTTGTCCATTGGCTCAGTGGTGAGGATATTTCTTTTCTTCATGGTGAGGTTTAATCCCTATTGAAGGCTACAGTTGATCCTCTATAGCAAGCATCTCAAGTCCTCCTCTGTTTCAACAAACAAGATTGTGTCATTTGCAAAATGCAGGTTGTTGATGAGTCTTCCTCCAATCCAGAGGTCATATACTTTTTTTGTAAAGTCCAGCTTCTCTAATGATTTTCTCAACATACAAATTGAATAAGTGTGGAGAGAGGATACAGCCCTGACTCACTCCTTTCCCAATTCTAAAATCTGGCACATTCCCTTGCTGTGATTGGATAGCAAAATCTTGGTGTAGGTATATTGTTGTTGTTGCTGTTGTGTGCCATCAAGTCAGAACCAACCCACAGCTGACCCTCCACTGGATTTTTACAAGTACTTAATCACATGGGAAGAGACTGTTCATCCTCCTGTGGAACAGTTGGTATTTGAACCACAAGCTTCCAGAATTATAGCACAGCATCTTAGCACTAGACCAACAGAGCTCCCTTGGTCTACTCTTAGGTTTCATATGTTCCTGTTGTTGTTATATATTATCGAGTCATCTGTGAATCCTAGCAACCCTAAGTACAACAGCTCTGAACCCTGCTGTAACCTCGTTACCCCAGTTACTGAGTCAATCCATCTCATCCAGGGTCTTCCTCTCTTGCACTGTCCCTCTACCCTTCTAAGCATAATGTTCCTCTCCAAGGACTGGTCCCTCCCGGCAATATGGTCAAAGTATGTGAGACAAAGCTTCAAAATCCTTGCCTCAAAGGACAGCTGAGTTTCATCCTCGCCAGGACAGACCTGTCTGTTCTCTTAGCAATCAGTTCTTCTTTTATCATCCTTAAGCATTGTCTCTGAAGCATAGCAAGTAATTGCAAAGTCCATTGCCTGAATCAGGTGCACCATAGTCTCTAGACTGATATCATTACTTTTTAGTATTCTGGAGATGTTCCTGATAGCAGATTTTCCCAGTGAAAGTTATCTTTTTTATTTCCTAACTTCTGGTATAAAGGGTTTTGATTGTGTAGCTGACCAAGATGAAATTGTTAACAATCCCAGTCTCTTGTCTATTAATGATGTGGCCAAATGGCACAGTAGTGAGAATTTTTGTTTTCTTGATGTTGAGCTTTAATCAATATTAAAGACTACAGTCCTTGACCTTCTGCAGCGAACACCTCAGAAACTCTTCAGTTTCAGCAAGCAAGGTTGTGTCATCAGCATAACACAGGTTGTTTATGAGTTTTCCTCCAATCATGATGCTACATTCCTCCTCATAGAGTCCAACCTCCGTGATGATCTGTTCTCTGTGTAGATTGAAAAGGTATGGAGATAAACTGCATCCCTAGAGTACATCTTATCTGATTTTGAATCATACAGTGTTTCATATGTACACCTTCCCTGATTTTGAATCATATAGTATTTCATATAAGCATAATTAAATGTTCTGAAAAATCCATTCTTCTCCATGTTAACTAATCATCGGCTTTTATGATCCATACAGTCAAATGCCTTTGAATAGTCAATAAAACACAAATAGACATTCTTCTGGTGCTCTCTGCTTTCAGCCAAGATCCGTCTGACTTCAGCAGTGATATATCTGGTGCACAGTCTCATCAGAACGCAACCTGAACTTTTAGAAGTTCTCTGTCAATGTACTCTTCCATCCATTTTTGGATCATTTTCAGCAATATTCTGCTTGTGTGTGATATTAATGTTACTGTTTGTTTGGTGATTTCTACTTTCTACTGGATCACCTCTCTTGGTAATTGGAACAATTATGGATCTCTTCCAGTCATTTCGCTAGGTATTTGTCTTCTGAGTTTTTTGACACAAACTAGTGAATGTATCAGGCTGCATCTGTTAGTTGGAACATGTCTATTGGTATCCCACGGATTCCCAGGGCTTAATCTTTTGCTAGTCCCTTCAGTGCAGCTTGAAAGTCTTCCTTCTCCACTAGCTCTTGAGACTTTTATTGTTTTCTTAAGCTGCCCCTTGAAATCTTCTGTTTATTCCTTTTCCTTCAGCATCTCTTCCCTTTGTTTTGTTGTTGTTAGGTGCTGCCGAGTCGTAGACGACTCATAGCGACTCTATGAATGAACAGCCTGAGCACTGTTCGCACGGAGTTTCCAGAGGCAAGCCATTTCGGAAGTGGACGCCGCTCCTGCTTCAGCCCTTTATTTTAGCTTCTTTTTTATAAAATTTTTATTTTTTGCTGGTTTATTTACAAAGTTCATATGTATTATTTTTCAAACCAGATCTTTCCCCTTTCCTTTACCCCTCCCTCTTTCCACCCATCAAATTATATGACCCTATGAGTAAGCCCTCGCCTCCTCAGCACATTCTCACTCCTCTGCTCCCCCCTCCTCCCCTTGGATCTTTGTATATGTTCTATAATAATGGTCTTATTCAGTCTTATTTGTCCTTATGGAACTGAATTAGTTCACTTAGCATAAGGGTCTCCAGTCCCTCCCATGTTAGGTAGTCATTTACAAAATCATTGCTCCTGCATGCTGCGTAATATTCCATTGTGTGACTGTACCATAGTTTCTCAATCCATTCCATTGTCGTTGGACATTTGAGCTGTTTTAGCTTTTTGATGCTCTACTGCAATTTTCAGATTCTTAAAATATATTCTATATATCTTGGCATTATTGTCCCTTTCTTCTTTGAGATTTCTGATCTAAAAGAGATTCTTTCAGAAACTTACTTAAGAGTCATTAAGCCTATAATACTATTTCATCTACAATTATTACCTTGTTGATTTTCAAAATAACTTGTCCTTTCTTCCTTTCTTCTGAAGAATAAAGGTGAAAGAGATGTAGTTGAGTAGGGTTTAATTCAATTAATTGTAAAACATGACTTCAATGATGCAGATATTAGGATGAGATGGCAAGAAGGAAGAGAAGAGACTAAAAACAAGAAGGCCTTTTGGCATTGCTAAATACACATGCAATCTTATGAAGGGCATTACAGTCAGAAGTATGCACTTTATCATTTCATATTAAGCTACCTTCCCTAGACACATGTAGGGTCACTAGGGTTTAGGACAAAGAGTTTGAGGTGTGCGTGTGTATTTCTCTTTCTTAGCAAGCAGCCTACCAGACTTCATGACTCAATCAGGGAAAAATTTATCCTTGTTATCTGTTAAATTACTTCACTTTGATAATTACTTGAGAATAGACTTACTGTCTCACTTTTCCCCTTGGAATCTGACCTAATTTTTAAACTATAGTTAAAGTTCATGTGGTTTTGAGTTCTATTCTTTAATTTAATTTAGTATAATAAATTCTGATACATGAGATGACACCTATTTATCTTGTGTAAGTGCAGTCCCTGAGTTATATGAGCCCTGGTGACACAGTGGTTATGCACTTGCCTGCTAACCACAAGGTCAGCAGTTCAAACCCACTAGCTACTCTGTGGTAGAAAGAGATGAGAGTCTGCTTCTGGAAAGGCATACAGCCTAAGCAGCTCAGCCCTATAAGATCTCTATAAGTCAAAATGAGCTCAAATGGCAGTGGATCTTGGGGTTGTTTTTTAAGTTATTTAGTCAGAACATCACACAATAGATAATAGAAAGCTTGCTGCACTACACTATCCCAAGGAGGTGCCACTTACATGCTGATATTCTCTCTTTTAGATAGTAATTTTTGCACCCTCTTTAAAGATTCCTGGTAGCAGAGTGCATAACATATCAGGCTGCTAATCAAAAGGTCAGCCGTTTGAATCCACCAGCCGTTTTATGGGACAAAGCTGAGGAATCTCTTCTCATCAACAGTCACAGCCTCCTAAACCTGATGGAGGGTTCTATGAGTCATATTTGACTTGATGGCAGTGGGTTTGGGTTTTGCATTCCTTGGTTTGCCTTTGGTTAAATTAAGCAGTGCTTGCCTGCTAACCAGAAAGCTGTCAGTTCAAACTCATCAGCTGCTCTGCAGGATCAAAGCTTGGCAGTCTGTTTGTGTAAAGATTTATTCTGTCCTTTAAGGTCACTCTGAGTTTGGATTTGACTCAGCGGTGGTGCGTTTTATGCTTTCCATCTACACAGCAGGAGTCAGTGGCTCAGGTTAATATTCTTTCTTTCTCTTGCATATGTGCACATGGTAGAGCCAATATGCATGCACCACTCACAATATCCACATGGTTAAACCATCAGCGACAGGTGGCTTCAGCAGGCAGTGAGCGTGGAGGGTCAGATGTCAGACACCAGTGCAGTGCTGACAGGTGCACAGAGCACAGTAACACACAATCGTGAAGCTGGCAGCCACGCAGAAAAAGCTGTGTCAGGAGACACTGGCAATTCCAGGGCTTGGAGGAAGGATTATCATCATTCAGGCAGGCCTCCTGGGTTGGGGGCGGGGTGGGGGGGCAAGGAATATTCCTAGAAGGCCTGAAAGTTGGGCAGGTTACCAAGATAGGGACCTGGATATAAAAGAGCAAGACAAAGTCTGTACTGCCAGAACTGGGGTACAAGGTGTTATATGCTGATCTCAAGCACAAGACAGAAGATCATTTATAGAACTGGGTCAAGCAGTCTAACAGAACTGGCAGCTCGAGTGATTTGATTCTCAGTCACTTAAATGTTGAAGGAGAGCTCTTTAAATCCTTGTGATTAGAGATAGGATTGGCTCTAGAGCCCGAGGCAGGATTAATCTATAAGGGGGAGGAATGTGCTGCTGACCTGCAGTGGGAAGAGAAGGGTTGTGGGAGCCAAAAAGGAGAGGCAGGACTTGACAGTTACCATCTCCATTGTCACTTTGCAGTGACGCATAAAATGCTGTGCCATTACTCCCAGGAGGGGGTGCATTCTAAAATGTCAATAGTTTCAAAATAAGATATAGATAAATTCATGGATGAAAAACCTAGAGTGGATTATGAATAGAAACCCGGAAGCAGTGATACATACACTTAACCTTTGGGTGGATAGCAGAGATTGAAGTCTTCTCCACTCAGAATAATTGAAACATAATCTGAATTGGAACACAAACCAGAGTGAATGACTTACTGGTTAGTAATTTACCTGATAACTTCTTATTTTAATATTTTTTAAATTTTATACTGATTTATTTACAAAGTGTTAATACATTGTTTTTCACACTGGTGTGATAATTCCTGTACCTCTAGTAGCCTACTGTTATAAATCTGTTATAAATCTATAGCACCTGGTAGTGTAGTGTGCTGTGTGTTGGGATGCTAATCCAAAGGTTGGCACTTTGAGTCCAGCAGGCAGCCCTATAGGAGAAAAGACAGGCAGACTCCTCCCACGGAGATTCCCATTTTCAGAAGCCTAATGAAGTGAAAGGTTTCTAAGAATCAGGATCAATTTGATGGCCATGGGTGTGTATGTGTGAGTTGTATATGTGTGTATCTATCTAGTTACCCTCTCTATCTGTCTGTCTTTCGGGAGCTCTGGTGGTATCATCTGTATAACAAGTTGTGCAGCTTAATCAAAGGCCACATGTCTCCAGTGGTTCTGATCTACCAGTGGCTTCTTAAGAGGAAGATGGACAGTAACCTCCCATTACAAGTTACAGTCGTGGAAACCTGACCCCCATTAGGTGGAAACACCACCCCCTATTCCAGCTCCTTCTGCTCTGAAAAATGCCAGAGGACAGCGTTACTATGAGTAAGAAAGAGTTGGCAGCAGTAAGATGATAGATTACATAGATAGATAGATAGATAGATAGATAGATAGATAGATGATAGAAGAGAAGAGAAGAGAAGAGAAGAGAAGAGAAGAGAAGAGAAGAGAAGAGAAGAGAAGAGAAGAGAAGAGAAGAGAAGAGAAGAGAA
>NW_006399914.1:1866231-1868484 GCF_000299155.1 Elephantulus edwardii
GAAGAGAAGAGAAGAGAAGAGAAGAGAAGAGAAGAGAAGAGAAGAGAAGAGAAGAGAAGAGAAGAGAAGAGAAGAGACTGATCATGTATATCCTGGCTACTTTTATCACTTTGTTTTAGAATGTTTATTCCTATGACACTATAATTTCTTGATAAGAGTATCTAATCATCTCCAGCCCTGAATAATCAGGGTGTGTAGGACCATTTTCTGGGTCTTGGGAAGGACAGCTGGTTTTAGGTATGGTTTAGCTGGTTTTAGAACCAAGCCAAGAATGTACCTAAGGAAAAACAAAAGTAACAAACAAAAACAAACTCATTTAAAAGGTGGTAGGTAAAAAAGGAAAAAGGTAGCAAAGAAATAAATTTTTTAAAATCTGCAACAGAAGTTTGGCCAGATGGAGAGAACAAGTTTAGGAAGTGTACACAAGCTAGATCATTCCCAGGGGCCATAGAAAAGGGAGTGTATGTGTGTGTGATTTATTTTTCTTGAAGAATCTCATGACAAGCTCAGCAATTCAGGGTACTAATATAGATAGCTAAGATTCATAGGTGACCTTTTTCTGTAACGTGTATACTGTGTAGGCCAATGCTTAATACTCATTGTTGAATGAGTTAAAGCTATTGCTGCTCCCTTAAATAGATGTATTTATGTACTTGTTTTATCAGGCAGTATAGAGACTCCAAATTACAGATTAGTCAAATGAGATGCTGTTGCATGGAGCCCCATCATGGAAACTGAGATTCTAAGAGCTTGGAAAATACCCTGTGTTTCCACTTTGCATTTATCCATAGGTCATTGCTAAATGTTCAGTGCACTGATTTCCTACTAAGATGTAGTGTAGAAAACCTGGAAAGAGATCTCAAACACTTTTCCCACAAACACTGCTCTCAGCAAATCCCAAGAGAGAATTCTGTTTCCAGAATTTCTCTGTCTGTCTCCTGAGGCAAGAGACTCCCTGATGCATTCATTTCTAAGAGAGAAGCCAGTTGGAGTGCCACGGAACTCAGTTACTTGGTGTCCCCATACTTACTCTAACTGACAAAATGTTGTTACAAACTTTATATATCTTTGTGTGAACCAATCCCACATTCATGTATCTCTAAATAAGAACTTTATTCCAAGTTCTAAAGTATACCATGTCAGCATCATCACTGTAATATCAAATTTATTATGTTCAAACAAATCTTCAAAGGTCCTAGAACATACTCAACTTGCAGCAATTCCCATTTTGGTTGATGTCTGCTCTCTTCCCAGTAGCTCAGTTGAAACCCTTAAGTCCCAATTTCATTTCTATTTCTCTCATACACAATTTCCAATCCATCATGAAATGATGATACTTCTATCTTCAAAACGGAAGAGTCCTGATGGCACACTAGTTAAGAGTTTGGCTGCTACCTGAAAGGTTGACAGTTCAAATCCATGGGAGAAAAATGTGCTAATTTTCTAGAAAGATTTTCAGTCTTAGAAAGTCTATCTGATAATTCTGCTGTGTCCTACAGGATCACCATAAGTTGAATTTGAGTACAGAGAGGATGAGTGGCATCTTGAAAAATTCCTAGAATTGTTTCCACAATGCCTTCTTTATCTAACCCACCATTGTCTTTTACTTCTATTACTCAGTAGTCTCCTAACTGATCTCTTAATTTCTTTTCCTTTACCATATGCTGTTCTATTCTCAACAGTTTCCAAATCCTTTACTTCATTCAGAGTCATAGTTTTTTATACTGGTTAAAAAAAAAATCTTACTTTTCAAAGAATGCTAATACTACAGTGTCAGTATTAACTGGGCAATTGTTAGAAATGCCTGACCTCAAACCAAGAAGGCCTAGCTCCTCACTGTCACAAATTCCAAGCTCAAAAGGCTGAGAAGTACTAGTGTAAAGCTCTGATGGGATCTGGATTCCCAGTTTTCCTTGACCTTAATCTCCTACCATCTCTCCAGTAACTTCCCCACACCCACACACTCACACTCTCTCTCATTGCCCTTTAGTTGGAACCACCTCACAGCTGATACTTACATTGGGTTTCTGAGGCTGTAAATCACTCAGGAGAAGATTACCCTTTTCACCCTTCCCCCTACCTCCCACAGGGCTGTTCATGGCTTTGAGCTACCAGAAAAGTGCTGAAACCATTATCTCTACAGACTGTACCACCATAGATCCGTGTTGTTGTTATGTGCCGTCGAGTCGTTTCCGACTCATAGCGACCCTATGCACAACAGCTCTAAACCCTGCTCTATCCTGCGCCAACCGC
>NW_006399914.1:1870602-1893815 GCF_000299155.1 Elephantulus edwardii
TTTGTGTCTCTTATAAAATGTATTTGCAATGAATAAGTCATTGATTTTACAAAATTCAATCATTCTATCTCTAGCCTCATTCCTCTCACCAAGCCCATGTTTTCCGACAACCGATTCTTCCTCACTATTCCCAACTTTTGCATTCCAGTCACCCATTATTATCAATGCATCTTGATTGCATTATAAATCCTAGAATGCAAATACTGTCCTCTTGGACTTTCTCAAGAAGCATAGTGTATATCCTCTTGTCTTTTGTCCTTTGAACTGCTGTTCTCAGTCTCTGGAATGATCATCCTCCAGATATTAGTTAGCATCAATAACTCCCTCAGCTTCTCCGACTTTTGCTAGAATAATCACCAGCTCACTCTGTCTAGCTCTGATCACCTTCTTTTAATTGTAAACTCTCTCTTTCTGGCTCTGTCTCTTCTCTCTGTCTCTGGCTCTGTCTTCCTCTCCCCCCACATTTCTAATGTCTTCTATCTGCTGTTTTTTCTTCATCCTTAATCACTCACTAAGATTGTATATAATGTCTTTATTATATCTATTTTTGTTATCTCTGTTTCAACTACCTCTGACATAAATGTAGATTCTACTGATAAAGCCCAACAAACAAAAATCACTGTTGACATGTGATCAGTGTTCAAAAAACCCTTGGTGAATAGTAGAGAATAGTGAATGGTAGAGAGATTCTGCTGCTTGGTTAGGAATGGTAATTTGGAGCTACCTATTGCTAAATGTCTTTAGCAATGCTTCCATAGTGTCGGGAACTCCTTATTTCCAAAGAGAGTACATAGATCTGAGAGTGGAGACTAGTGTTTAAGACACTCTTTTAGAGGTAGACCTAGCTAGAGTGTGCAATAAGAGTTTTCATTACCTCTTGGAGAATCTCTGTAAGGTTGGAATGAAATTGACATTTCCATTGAAGATGATCTATGTTTGGTTGTTGGGAGCATCTATCTCTAGCTAGTGAAGGTCATAGTCATGGACGACCTTCTTAAAAGTGACTCTTTTGTGTCATTTTGATATATTTCTGACCCTGTGGGCTAGACTTGGAACAGAATCAACAAAGGGTGTAATTACCTTTCAAAATTTACCTTTTTCTCTATGCAGTCATCCTTCTAACCCTTATTCACAGCCAAGGGTATAATTTGAGTGGATCTGAAAAAGGAGGACATAGACAGTTACTTTTGGAAACCAGAAAACCACATCTCAAGGTGTAGGCAACAGGCTGGGTGTAAAATTGAGCCTTATATTTGTAAGTTATTTGTTTCTTCTTATACAGTTGCTCCATTAAGTAGAATGGATGCTTTTTTGTTATGAGAGAAATACCAGGTTTATTCTGCAATACTTGCAAGTTACATGGGCATTAGGTACCTTGATGTAAGCTTAGCTTATTATCATTTGGAACCACCTGGCACCCCAGTTCAATTCTGCAATATGAGTGTCCAAGACTTACAATGAATTTGAATGCAATTACAAAGGGATCTCCTAGAATTAAATGATTTGCATTGTCTATTTCTTCTCAGACAGTGACCATGGCAGCCATAGGCACATCAGAGTGACAGGTCAGCTTGCTTCTCAATTCTATTGATGATGTAGTTTTAAATTTAACCATTACTGTCAAACTGAGTTGATTTAACAAAAGCCTAATTTACTCTTTCATCAATTGCTTGTACCTTCCCTGAGTCCAGGAGGAAGCTTAGAATACCATCTGCTGAGAGCTTCTTATTGTAGTCCTATGGACAGATAGCTTGCAAATGAGGAAGTCCCATTTCCTTGGGGGGGACACTGTGAATTATAAGATCCATCAGAAACAAGTGCCCTTGGCTGAAGCTCTCCCAATCTGAAGAATGAGGTGTTTCATTACCTCATTTTTTCAAAAGAAATCTGTTTAAAAAGAATAGTATTAAAATGACAAGTATAGATAAGTTATAAGAACTCTTGTGCAAAATAATTATCATGCCTTAAACCTTCTTCCCGCAGCCTGTCTCTTGCCTGGTATCTCAAGTGTGCCAAGGAGTTCATGTTCAGAAGTTGCTGTTATGAATAATGCATTGCTGTTGTTGCTGTTGTTGTTACAAGGAGAAAAAGCAATTCACTATTTCATGCAAAGTTCAAGAATCAAGCTTATTCAGAAATGTGCTGGAGTGATGCATATCTTTTGGGTATCGAGTCATGCTTTCTAGAGAATTTTCTTTGATACCTTGTTATTGTTATTTGACTGAAAGTATACAGATCAGATTAGCATTCCTTTAAAGCATTTATCATTTTGTTTAGTGAGTTGATTACAAACCCCATATTGTAACAGCACTCATCCCACTTCATCTGCGTAGTTATTTCCTTTCATCATGTGTCTTCTGCCTTCTTGCCTTCTGAGCTTTATCCCTGGGTGTGTGATCTTGTAAGGTTTCTTTTTCTGAGAACTAGGTACTTCCCTGGTGGGTTTTTTGTGTGTGTTTTTTGGGTTGTTTTGTTGTTGTTGTTGTTTTTGTTGTTGACTTTGTAGGCTTGTCTGTTGTTAGCCTGTAATTGGATTGAAAGAGCAACTGAAGGCTATATAACTTTGTGGTTTCCCCTAGCATGCTTCCAGCCAATCCAAAGGCAGTGCCTCTCTTGATATGCAAATTCACAGTTGTCTGGGGAGGAAGATGAACAATCTCCTTTGAGATTTACAGCCCTGGATGTGCAATAGAGGGTCACATATGGGTTAATTCTGATTCAATGGCTATGAGGTTGGAGTTTGTCTTTTTTTCTCTATTTTGTTCCACATTTATCTCCCACTCTATCAGGACTCTATTGTGATCCCATTCAGGCAATGAGAAGTGTTAACTCGGCTCTTCTATTCTCAGGATTAGAAGGGAGTGTTGGTGGCCTAGTGGGAAGATGCTGTGCTGCAATTCTGAAGGCATGCGGTTCAAATCCACCAGATGATTTGTGAGGAAAGGATGGACAAACCATTGCCATGCAATTAACTGCCTCTGAAAACCCGGTGGGGGTCAGTTTTGACTCGATGGCAAGCAACAAATCTTGGGATTAGATCTAGCAATGTGGAGATTGAGGTTTGAGAGGCCCATTAGTATGAGAGACTAATGGATTCCTGTGTCCTTGATTTCCTTCACTCCTCTTTGACAGGATACAACCAATTGCTGTATCAATGGCCCTTCACAGGTTTTATGATCCTTGTCACTACTCACCAAAGTAGTGTCTAGAACACTGTCTTGGTGGGCTGTGTTAAGCCAATTGACTTTGTAGTCCCTCAAGACTAGGGGGAAGTTTTTTTTTTTTTTCAAAGGTTAACACTGCTCTCAAATATGTTGGCATTTGTTGATTCTCCCTAGTATTCCTTGGTATACAGTGAAGTATTCAACTACTACCTGACATGTTGGCAGTTGGAATCCACATAGAGGAACCTAAGAAGCAAGACCTGTGAGTCAACTTCTGAAAGGTCACAGCCTTCAAAATTCTGCATACATGGGGTTGCCATCAGTCAGAATTGATTTGACAACAACTGGGTTTTGGTTTTCTTCTCTGCTAGAAGAAAGAGCGCAGGAAGTGGTTGAGATTACAGATCTTTAACTTTATAATAAATGAGGACTGGACCATCATCCATTATCCGTAGATAGTCAGGGGAAAGACAATTCCCTCTGGGGCAGGTACACGGCTGCCACTGATTCCCTGGCTGCTCGAGTATGCTCTGTGATGGTGCTGTCAGTTATTGCTTACCAGGAGTTTTCAGAGTGGGTGTGTTGGAAATTAGATCATAGACTCTCAGATTGGAAGGCAGATGTCTTTGAGGTCAGACAGTCCACTCTGCAATCCGCCTACTGAAGAACTCTGGGATGACAGCTAAGTCTTGCTGTATTTTGGTTCATAGGAAAAACCTATTTGCTCCCTCCCATGCATTCATTATGCACCTATATTGTGGCACAAGGAGTGCAGTGGATTCTATTTTAAGCTTTGCTTTTTCTTTTTTAGATGTACCTCAGGAAACTGCGACTAGTAGCAAAATATAGCCTGAGGAAGACAGCAGGGAGAATTTATTTTAGTTTTGTTTTTGCTCTTCTTTGCTTATTGTTTTTAGTTTTGTTTTCCTCCACCCCTAAGGAAATTTTAACCTGAGAAGGGACTCTTCTCCTGACCTTGGAATGATACTTAGTGATTATATTTATGCCATGTTTTCATAAACATTTTTAAGAAGAATGGTCTATGCTCACTGTGTCTGTCTCCTTACCTGGAAGTCCCTTAACTCTATAGACTGGCTTTTTCCCTTAAAAAGCCAATGCCTAATTCAACAACTTTCCATAGAGAACTCTGGTAGCCTACAGGTAAGGAGGTATGCCACCATTCCTAAGGCACAAGGTTCAAATCCCCCAGCTGCTCTGCAAAAAAAAGATGGGCAGGTTTGGGTTTTTTTGCAAAAATGTGCAATTTACAGCCTCTGAAAACCTGCTGAGGATCAGCTATGGGTCAGTTCCAACTATCTTGTTTCTGAGGATATAAATCTTTAAAGAAACAGACTGTCCATCTTTCTCCCAAGGAGCGACTGATGGATGGCTCAAGCCAATGACCCCTACTCTAACAACTTACAAAACTATTTTTATTTTTTTTCTGACACCAACAAAGTTAGGGGAACTTTTTCAATTTTTTTGAAATATCTTGAATCTCATTTTCCTCCATAAGCTACCAGCCTTCCCTCCTACAGTAAGTCATTCTGTTCTTACTCACTCATTGATTTTACAAATCTTCAACACGCCCACTCACTTCAAAATTCTGATTGCCTTTAGGGCAAGGACTAGGGCTTGGCTCAGCTCTCTTTGCCAGCAATGTGTCCTCAACATTGACCAGTTGTGGTAGGTCAATTCATGGTGACCCTGCGTGTGATGGAGTAAAACTTCTGTAAGATGTTCAGTCCCTGGATTTTTTAAAGAAGTTTGCCAAACCTTTTATTTACACCCCTTTGGGGTGCCTGTACATTAATCAGTACACCACTTACAGACTCTGAATTTCCTTGTTGCTTTTAGGTGCTGATAAGTTGCCTGTGCCTCATAGCAACCCTTTGAACAAGAGCTCTGAGCCTTGACCTCTCCTGCCATTCTCACCTCCTTCCATATGGTTCAGCCCATTGTTAACAGTCATTGTGTCTAATCCATCTTGTTGAGGATCTGCCTCTCTTTCTCTGACCCTCTACCATGATTTCTTTTCCCAAGCACTGGTCCCTCTGAACAATATACCTAAAGTATCTGACATTTTTCCAGCCTTACCTCTAAGGAGCACCCTAGTTGCAATTCCTCCAAGACAAACATGTTTATTTTTTGGCAGTTCATGGTATAGTCAGTTCTTTAACACCACAGTTCCAAGTCATGAATTCTTTTGTCATCCTTATTCATTTTCTAACTTTGCATAGAAAGTAATTTAAAACACAATAGCTGGGATCGGGAGCACCTTACTCTTTAAGCTGACATCATTGCTCTTTAGCACTTTGGAGAAGTCTTTGACAGTATATTTTTCCAATATAATATGTCTTCTGATTTCCTGACTGCTGCTACCACGAATGTTGATTATGGAACCAAGGAAAACAAACTCATTGACAACAATTTTTTCTTTCATTTTTCATGATTTGTCTATCGGCCTACTGGTGAGAATTTTTGGGGTTTTTGGTACTGAGATATATTCCGTATTGAAGGCTTTAGTCTTTCACTTTTTGCAGCAGATGTTTCAAGTCCTCTTCATTTTCTGCTGGCAAGTTTGTGACATCTGCATAAAACGGAGAGTTGATCAGCCTTTCTCCAATCCCGATGCCTTTCTTCTTCATACAGTGCAGCTCCTCTATCAATTTGCTCAGTGTACACATCGAATTGAGAGAGAGAAAGGATATTGCCCTGATGCACATTTTTCTTGTTTTTAAACCCTTGCTCTGTTCGAACAGCAGTTTCTTGCTTTAGTTATAGGTTTCATGTGAACTCGATTAAGTCCTCTGGGATTCCCTTTCTTAATGTTAGCCTTAATTTACTTTAATGTTAGCCTTAATTTACTATAAGCTTCCTAGAAACCCATTAAGTACTTAGAATGGTGGTAAGATGAGGACAAAAACAGCTTCCAGGGATATAGCCAGTTATTTACTTTAAAACTAGGATATGACTTCGAGCATGAAATAGAAATTTAATATGTAATAATTATAAAGAGACAAAAGATAGGAGAAATTGGAATGAAAAAATCAAGAGGACAGAAGAAAATATTTAGGCCAAAGAACCCTAAAACAAAAAAAGGCAGGAACATTTTATTTTGTTTTGTCTAGTCAACTAAGAATGAGAAGCTCTTTGGTTTACTTTTTTTTTCTATCAATTTTTTTATTTTAATGAACGTAAATTTTGGATTTCCATTCATTCATTGTTGCATTTTTCTCCCTGCCCCCCGCCTCCCCTCCCAGTTCGCTCTTCTCTTGAAAAGTAAAAGACAGAGTGGAGTATACTCGGGGTGGGGGTGGGGTGCGGGGGCGATTGTATACCAATGAAGGAATTTTTCTTTTCCTTTTCAAAAAGAGGAGCAAACTGGGGGTGGGGGGCGGCGGGGAGAAGAGTGCACCAATGAATGAATGAAAATCCAAATATCTCTGTAATGTTCACTGAAATTAATAAAAAAAGTTTTAAAAAAGCTCTTTCATTGGCATACAATCCGCCCCTACAGAGAACTGAAACGTGACAGTTCAAACCCATTAGCACCAAGACAGAACTGACTTACAGCAGGTACTAGAGACAGTAAATCGCATAGGAGGAGAATGCCCATTTTTCTCCCAAGAAGTAGCTGGTGAATAAAAACCTCATACCTTAGGGTTAACAGCACAACTTCTTATAACTAGGCCACCAGAGTTCCCTAGTTTGTGGAAATCAAGTTTTACGCAGTTAATAAATAAATAAATCCTAATGTCAAGTATTACTTTCAAAATAAGAGACTAGACAGACCTTAAAAACCTCACTGCCAGCAAGTCTATTCCAACTAACAGAGTTTCAAAAGTTGTGAACTTTTAAAGAAGAAACAGCCCCTCATTCTCCTGTGGTGCTCCCAGTGGATGAGAACTGCCAGCCTTCTCATTAGCAGAACTCTGCCTTAATCAGTGCGTGATGAGAACCCATAGTGCCATTTATAATAGATGGAAGCCTGATTTACCTGCAGGTCTCCAGCTGGCCATAGATCATGGTCTGAGATTAGGCCATGCCCTTCTCTGACTTCTCTTGTCACTGCTCTTTGGTTATAAGGAGCAACCAACAATTTATCATGCTCTAGTTCAATGTGAGGGAACTCTGGTGGCTTAGTGGTACGAAGTTGTACTTTCAAACCAAAGGCACATGATTTGAATTCACCAGCTTCTGCTCAGAAAGAAGATGGGTAGTCTCCTGTTAAGCAGTTTACTGCCTTTAAAAATCCACTGGAGGGTCAAGTATGAGTCAGTTGTGACTCAATGGTACATAACAACAACCGTTCAATATGATGGTTCACTCTCCTGCCATCATTTATATATTGATAGCAGTGCCTGCCTTCATCTTCCTTATGGTGAACTAATAAATGTAAGGATGATCTATTAAATTCTTTGAACTTCTTGGAGAAATATTTAATGTTTGTTGTTGTTAGGTACCACAGAGTCAAGTATAACTCATAGTGACCCTGTAGACAACAGATGTGAACCCTGTCCTATCCTGTGCTGTCCTCACAATCTCTGACATACCCAGGCCATCACTATAGTCACTGTGTCATTGAGAATCTTCCTCTCCTTTCCAAGCATGCTGTCTCTCTCTTTGCTAGCAACATGCTTAACATATGTAGAACAAAGCTTCATTATCTTTGCCACTTAGAAGCACTTTGTCTGCACCTTCACCAAAATGTATCTGTTGGTTCTTTTGACAGTCCATGGGCTATTTAGTATTTTTTTGCCAGCCACACAGTTCAAAGGCATCAATTTTTCTTTTGTCATCCTTATTCATTGTTCAGCTTTCAACAGCAGAGCAAGTGATTGAAAAGATCAAGGTCTGAATCAAGTGCACCTTAGTCCTCAAACTGATGTCATTGCTCTTCAGTAATTTTGAGAGGTCTCTGACTGCAGACTTTCCCAGTACACTTCATCTCCTGATATCCTGATTGATGATGCCAAGTTTATTGATTGTGGATCCAGGGAAGATGAAGTTGTTGAGAGTTTCAGTCTTTTCTGCATTTATCATGTTATCACCTGTTGGTCCAGTGGTGAGAATGTTTCCTTTATACTGAGATGCAATCCATATTGAAGGCTGCAGTGTTTGATCTTCAGCAATAAGTGTTTCAAGTCCTTCTCACTTTCAGTAAGCAAGGTTATATTATCTGCATAACAAAGATATATGATGACTCTCCCTCCAATGATATTGTTATCATGTTTTAAAAGAATATTTGAAAATAATTTCACCAGTGAAAAATTTTCACCCAGTTTCATACGAAGACTTTATTTTTTGGCACTTCTCGTTGTTGTTGACTGCCATTGAGTCGAACATGACTCATAGTGACCCCACGAGCAAAAGATCTAAGATCTTCCTATAACTATTGTCGTTTCTCCAAGTTCATAGAGTTTCCATAGGCATGTGGTTTAGGAAGTGGATGCCACTCCTTCTTTCAAACCTACTGGGAGCTCAACCAAACACTGTCCACAATGGGGAAGCATTATGACATTTGACACCCTAAAGGCACAAAATTCAGCATCACAGCCGACCTGCATTACCTCAGTACAGCAAATTGACAAAGATTGATGTACAAAGTAGAATGTTCCTCCATAATATAACAACACTAGTCTCACTTAGCACTGGCTATGTGTTGGCAGGTCAAATATTATGACTCATAATGACCATATGAACAAAACCCCTGAACTTTGTTCTATAATTAACATAATTTCTTTATACCGATAGAGTTTATGGAGTTTATAGAGTTTTCAGAGGCATCTGCTTTAGGAAGTGGATGTCACTCCTGCTTGCAAACTTGAATCAATCTGGAAGCTCCTCCAAACACAGTTCATGACAGGTAACCATTATGGTATTTGCACATCTGTGGCACAGTGTTCAGTATCACAGCAACACCAAGCTAGCACCACTTAAAGAATGTTCATCCTAACATTAAAAGACCAATAACACAGACCAACACAAACTCCAAAACTTTCCTTACGTTACCCTCATGAAGACGTGAAAAAACAACTTCTAGAGTGAAACCACTGCACAAGGAGCCTCCAGGCCAGCTGCAGACTCAAGCCATCACTATAGAACTTTAAGGACACACCCAATAAATGCTATATTAAACCAAGTATTATCAACTATTATAAAACAAGTATTCCCCCCTTGTTTTTTAATTTTTGCTAATCCTTCACCATATTGATAGTATTCAAAGTTCTTTAAAGGAGCTTAAGGAAAAGAAGAAGAGTGTTTCTTCATTAAGCTAGATGCTTAGGAATATCTTTGTAACTTTTCAAAAATAATTTGATGGTCAGAAATAGTATGTTTTCATGTAACCATTAATTTGTAATTCTATATCTCTGTGGTACCTGGCAGAGTCTAAAGAGCGAATGTAAAAGATAGTGGATGGTACAAAATCAATTTTCTTGCTTTTAAAATGCAGTTTAAATTTAGTACAATAATGTTCTGATAATTTACTATAAACAGAACAAATTATAGTATTTTAAAACTTACAAAAATTACTGAGCTCTGTGGGGGCCAGTGGCAAGAAGCTGCGCTAAAATTCCAAAGGCGTATGGTTTGAATGCACCAACTGCTCCACGAAAGGATGGACAATCTCCTCCTGTGTGGTTAACGGCCTCTAAAAACCTGCCAGAGGGTCAGCTATAGGTTGGTTCCTACTTGACGGTACACAACAACAACTTCAAACTAAGAGCAAAAGAAAATGAATCCTTGGGCCCTTGGCTGGGAGCAGAGTGGGGAGTTGAATTAGTTCTCTTATGACATAAACTAATGCCCATTTTGCCTCACTATATCACGGTTTACCAACACAAGGTAGACATCAAATACTTTATCCCTTTTATTATAGAGACACTTAAAATTTGTATCCAAATATAGCTATCATAATAATAAGCCAAAAAGACACAATCTTGGGCAAATTCCAAGAGTCCTAGTGGCATGAAGATTCAAGCACTCAGAGGCTAACTGAAAAAGCTACATGGAAAGTGGGGGCTTTGTGTTACTTGAACATTGATGGATAAGGGATAGTGAGAAAGTTAGTTTCTTGTGTTATTGTAACCAGAGTGGAGATGCCTCCTAAAGGAGATTATTATTTAGAGAGACTCACTGACAAAAGCAACTTTATCTTATTGGAGGGTAAAGATGTGATAAGTGGGTTGCTGGGAGGTCAATTGTGGAGGAAACTCTGGGTGTTTTTGAAAACTTAAGGAGCACTGATGAGGTAGCTCGTAGAGTGTCTCAGGGCTAACCAAATTGCCCATGTTTGAATGCATCAGGTATTCTGAAGGAGAAAGGTTTACACCTCAGAAACCCAGTAGAGGGGTCTCTATGAATGGAAGGAAAATGAGTTATCAAAGGAAGTGAGTTAAAACTTCAATTCAAGAGACTACCCCTCCCCACCTGTTACCTCAAAGCAATTACCTCTCTGAGGGGTCCTTCTTCTGTCCTGGAGTTCTGAGCAGCTCTCCTAGAATATAAACTCCCTACATGCCTTCTATCTACCTTTGCTCATAGGAAGCACTCAACGACAGGTGGCTGTATGGATAATAAATCCATGAATACTGCATGAGATCAGTTTAGAGTTCCCTTCCTGCTGAATGTAGACTACAATCTCCACACTGTGGATAGTATAGCAATTGTTGTGAATACTTAAAAATCCTTTCTTAGAACTAGGAAACATATATCACAAAGATACTTTAGTAGAAATGCCCTTTAGGAGACTCCATGTTTTTACATACCCGTGATGTGACTACACTTGTCAAAGCCAGCTCCACACTGTAGGCGGCTATCACAGCTCTGTGGGGACCAGGTGGACACTACAGAATGCCAAGGGGAGCTGAGGTGAAACTAGGACAAGCCAGTATTTACTGTGGGAATCTCAGGATGCCTTGTGCTCTTCCAGAACAATGCAAAAAATTGCAGTTCAATTTCCAAGTTGTATTTAGTAGGTTGGGTTGCTGTTTTTTGTTTGTTTGTTTCCAAACTACAGAGGAAAAAAAATTTCCATTTGTTAACTACAGGACACTGAAGATACCTAGCACCCCACCTTGCTCCCTGGTAGCACATTTCACATGTTTGAGATGCTAATTGTCTTACAATGAGGATGATGAAGCTTAGGCTGATATACTCTGGGCATGTTATCAAGAGAGGCTATTTCTTGGAGAAGGAGAACACCTTGCTTGAAAATGTAATGGGATGTCAAAGAAGAGGAAGACCTTCAACCAGATGGATTGACAGTGACTGCAGCAATAATGTTGAATGTGTCAGAGACTGAGGACGGCATAGGATAGAACAGGGTTCAGACTGGTTGTTCATAGTGTCCCTATGAGTCATGCTCAAATCGTCAGCACCTAACAACAATACTACCTAGTTTTCCTATCAATCTGTAAGCTCCCTGGGGCCCGAGACTTTAAAGCTTATATTTTTCACAGTCTACAAAGTGGATTGACACAGTGACTACAGCAATTGACTCAAGTATGTCAGAGATAATGAGGATAACGCAGACTAGGATAGTGTTCAGGTGTGTTATTCATAGGGTTGTTCTGAGTCGTACTCAACTCAATGGCACCTAGCAACAATAATGATATCAAAAAATAGGGAGCTCTGGTGGCCTAGTAGTAAGGAATTACCCTGTCAGCCAAATGGCATTTGGCATCCTGGAGAGGAGCACAATGGTAGTGGCATTAGGCGTGCATGGCTTGCATGTGTCTGCTCACCCTTCTCAGAGTGGGTAGGAAGTAATTTGGTGATGATAGAATGTTGACAGAATCAAGTCCCGGCAGGACTACGCACAATATCCGGTCCCAGCAGGAAACTGATGATACTCTCAAAAACCAGAACATTAGGGGAAATTATTGAATGGACTATTTACCAAGGTACGTAACAGCTTAAAGGAAGCCTCCAAGGGATAGTGAAACGGCTGTGCCTAGCAATAGAAAAACATTGAAAGCAATAGAGAGGCCTTGGACCTCTGTGGACAAGGGCATGGAGTGGTCCATGGAGCTGGAGAACTGTTGGAGAAGGCTATACCCAAGGACTGTGACTTCTAAAAGAGGGGCAGAGTCAAACCACCAGAACACAAGGAAGGTGATGAATGTTGCGACTACAAGGCTAAGAAGGGGCCGGGCTGGGACAGAGGGGAGAAGGGGTAGAGGGAAAGAAACTCAAATGCTCCAAGCAGAGGGAATGACACGTGCAAATTCAAATAATGGTGAGCCTGGTCCTGTCACGGACCGCTTCAGTGCTGCTCAGACTTAAACAGCATGGCCTGGGGAAGCTCATCGTGGGTTATTTACTCCACAAATCCACTCCCACTCCCTAGTTTGCTCTGAGAAGATAAATAAAGAAGATGTGATGGGTTAGCCTATTAAAGAGCCAATGTGTTTAGAAATGGGTGATTTTCATGAGCATTCTCTTTTGTGGATCAACCAGAACACTCCCAGACACCCCTTCAGTGATGACTGTCATCTCCTCCAAGTGTAAAAGGAGCCAGCCTTTCTGCCTATTATTTTCCGATTGCTTCCTCTGCAGGAAATTGTGTCAATTCATTTGGACGTTTGTGGTTTCACTGTACTCCCCGAGCCATTACATCATTATGTGGTAACTCAGAACTTCAGTGGCACATTATCAGAGGCGTCTATTTCTGGAAGCCGGGAGATAACAAACAAAGCAGCTTCATTTGGCCTATAAGCATGTTAAACACCCTCAGCAGAGGACAGCTGAATACAAATATGCCTTCCTCCTGACTTTTATCAAGGAGAGCCGAGGGACGTGGGATAGATATAAATTATGTGCCTGGCTTTGGCGTAGAATCTATCATAAAATCTATTGCCACCGATACAAACTGGCGTCAGAGCATAATTTAGTGACAGTTTTGTGCATTATGTCTCCTTGCTGACAAGACTGGCGCACAGTGAACGTTGCCCTATTGAGGTTTGCATGGAGCTGCCTAAAGATTTAAGCCATTTGATTCCAGCCTGAATTAACATACTTAGTCTAATCCCCATCTCCCTGGGAGACTGAGGATTGAGCAGGAGGAAGAGCAGGCAGCTTTTCCTGCAGGTGGCTGGGGCCCCTGTTTCCACTTGCCTGCATACCATTCCCCTTGTGACGCGGCTGATTGAAACTTACTCGAAGATTACCTTGGTAATAATTTGAGCCTTATCAGGGAAAAAGAAAAAAAAATAAACACAACAAATTAATGAGGTTTCTGACGATAAAAGAAATAAAGGGCTTACCTTCCTAAAGATGCTGATACCATGGATAAATCATAGGCAAATAGAAAGCTTGCTGTAGTTTATGACTAATTATAGATGACTTAATACCCAGGCAGACCCAAAAGATTCAGGGGTGTGATCATTCAGAAACCTAATTAGGTAGAGGGAGACAGTACTACAGTATCAAGATTTTCATTAATGCAAGAAACTCTCCTTCTCCACTCATATTTAGCATTATCCTGGTGGCAAATAAGGAAATTTGTCTTCCTGAAGAGACGAACTGGGCTTAGGCTACTGAAATATATTGCTTAATAATTGTTTTACTGGATGAGGTCAAGGCAGTAAATGTTAGGGCCCTTCCTGAGACCAGAGATCACAGAAGGTATTTATGGCCGCTACCCAGTGAAGCAGGTAGGGCGTGAGCATCTTAATAAGATGACAAAGTATTCACTCATGAAAATGTTAACAGCTCTAATTTAATAACAGCCATGGCGGCAGTCAGGAACATCTCTGCAGGCTGCACCCTTCCTGAAGAGCAGCTCACTGGGGAGTAAAGGGCCTCCCTTTTTGCTTTTGTAGCTCTTCTTTTACCTCCGTAATGTCTAACTCTGCCCAGGCTGTTACCTTTTCTTGTGGATTTGCACCCTAGCAGCTCATTCTAGTCTCCATTCTTCCTCCCCACCCCCGTTCTGTCTCAGGTGTTCTAAATCAATGGGAATAGATGGTTAATAGAAAGAAAGACGAGAAGATGAAAATGATTGTCTCAAAGGTAGCAGCAGAGAGAACAGATTTATAATTAAGGATGGTCTCAAATCACCACAGATCTGCGTAAATCTTGGTGGGCCTTGCATGTAAACATAGCTATGTCTTCACTTTTGTGTAAACAGCTGTTTCATAAATGAGACACCGTCCCACAGCTTTGTGTTCAAGCCCAGGTGGGAGCACAGGTAGGTAGTTGGTTACATGAGTTAGTCTTCATTGCTTCCTGTCAGACTCTTACAGTGCTTCTGTCAAATGGATAGCTTTTTTGTCTCTCTTTGTCAGTTTCTTTGGATTCTCCACCTTCCTTTCTTATCAGGGCCTGCTCTCCTGGGTTGACTGGGAATATTCATTTACAAGCAGAGGTTAGAAGCTGGAAATAACTCTTATCATCTTAACATCACTTCTGAAATTACTGCCCTGTACTACTCATCTGCTAAAGAGATTTAAGAAAATCTTGAATTGGCTAGAGACTGATTTAAAATGCTTTCAGAGATCTGGCCCCACTCTAAAATCTTTTAAATCTAATTGAGCAATTCCAGCTTCCACTGAGGGTAGTAGATGCAGGGAGCCTCGCAGGGCTCTCTGGGATGAGATGGGTAGCTTCTTATAGCACTTACTCATATGGCCATCTAAAGTAGGGATTAGAAAAAGAAGAAGAAAAGTATCCAGTGGGATTGAAAAGGGAGGAGGAAGACCATCTGCACAGCATCCTTTTAGGGAGGTTCAAACCTCTCCCGTAAAACAGTGTCTTCTTTTTGGTGTGTGTTGTGGGGTTTAAGCAAGGAGAGTATTATTGAAGAGAAGTTCTGTGCACTCAAGCTAGGATCAGAGTCTTCACCAAAGTAAATCAAAGTCTTCCCACCTCTGACGTCTATCTGCACCTTCATTCTTCATTTCCATCTCTGCTGCCTCTGCCTCTGCTACCCATCTGGCACCCCCATTCCTGGGGGACTTTTCTGTCAACCAGCTGTCATTGAGGTTTTCCTTTTTAGGAACTACTGAGGCCCTAAGCCTTCCTGGAACTATTTTCTTTTTATTAGAGAACTTGGAGCCATAAAGTTCTCAGGTACTATAACTGAAAAAAGAGTAAACTGGGGAGGAAAATTTTGAGGTATGGGCGTCAAGAGTTGAATCTCTGAAAATGTTCTATATAAGTAAATATCTTTTTATATAAGATTAGTTTTAAGATAGGCTGTCATTTACGATGCGTTACTGGGGCCCTGAATTTTCTTCATAATCCTCCCATAGGACCATACAGACTCAGATCAAAGCATCTAGCCAATCTTTTAAGGACCTGGCCAATATTCAGCAATGCATGTTTAGTTAGAATGTTCTGAACATTTTCATTTCCTTTAAAGTCAAATCTGTAATTAGTAGGTAAGTATCACCATTGTGATTGTAGGCAACCAGCTACCTTGGCCTGCCAGTAACAGGTTTTATTGTTTGTTTGGTTTTTGATTTGTTGTTTTTATGTGTTTGTTTTGTTTCTGGGTTGTGGTGGGTCCCCCCCCCCCTTACTTATGGTGGCTTTTGGTTTGTTTTGCTGTTTTGTTTCTGTTTGAGGGTGGGTTTTTTGGTGGGAGCAGGGATGTGGGATGGCAGGGGAGGTGACAGCACCAATGGAACCAATGAGTCTTAATTGGACAGCCTATTTACTCAAGCTTTTGCTCACCAACTGGCTCCTGACAGTAATTATCCCCAAGAGAGATATGTTTGCCAAATAATTTAAGGCTCTACCATGTTGAGTAAAGTACAAACTGGGCTTGAGCTGTAACAGTTGTTCTTTTTTAACAGAAGAAATGATCCCCTGAAAAAAAAACCCAAAACTATAATTTTCAAAGTGGCAATGGCAGCCTACATATATAACTTTGCTAAAATGGAATTTTAGAAAGAATAAAAAGGGGGAGTTGTGTTTGTTTGTTTGTTTTGGTTTGGTTTTAGTCTATAAATATTTGTTAAATGCATGAGGCATATTTTGGCAAGAGGCTGGTTTGACTGAAAATGATCTGAAACCACCTCCCTAGCCACCCAAAATATCTTGTGATATCAGATGTAGATTGTTCAGGAGTTTGTTATGGATCTTATTCCAAAGGAGAACAAGAAAACCAACCTTTCAAAGATTTTCTGTGAAAGTAATTGATGAGAGGTATTCTTGTATGTGTGTTTGGGTTTCTTTTCCTAGAGAAAATAAAGTGTTTGATTGAGTTCACAGCACAAAGTGAAGGAGACAATTTTGTATGCCAATCTTATAAACACATAGCCTCTCACTTTAGTTCTCTACCAAGTTTATTCCCTTTAGGACATTTTGAATAGTAGGGGAAATGGGAGAGAGGAAGAAGAAGAAAAAAAACACAATTTTTATTCTTTCTTAGATATTTCCTTAAAAAATACTGCAAGATGCATGTGATCCCCCCCCCCTTTCTCATGAAAATTTCTGTAAAATAATCCACTCTTGAAACTGCTAACAGCTGTTTTTTCACACTCTATAACCCCCAGCAGGCAGGGAAAACCCCTGCAGATTTCAAGATATTGCATGTCAGGGTAGTAAAGCACAATTCCTTATTATTATTATTTTAAGGCCAGGTTTCTAGTATTACTTCTACAAGAAGAGTTCTTGTGCTCCGTGTGTAACTGTTTCCTAGCTGGCAAAAGGTAGTATCATTTTATTGGCGGCCAAATTTAGGGTGAGAAGATCTGTACTTTAGTACCTCATGCTCTATTGCTTCTAGGACAAAGCCAAGGAAAGCATAGGTATAATCTTGAAGCTGTGGTTGAAACTTTAATGTGAACCCTGAATCTATTTTTAGCTGAATAACACCAATCTTTCAGACCCTTCCAACCCATTCACCATATTAATACTCAGAGACAGAACCAAATTAATCTTTATTTTTAGCCTTATTTTTACTTTATTAAAAGAACAAGAAGAAAATTGTCATGAAGAAAGCCCCAGATGATCTAGATTTTTCTCAACACACCATGACTCCTAAGGTCAGATTTTCTAGGGTTGTAACTAAGAGGAAGGCCCCTTAACTTGAATGCAGGTATTCAACTTGGAACTGTTATTGGTGGTAGTAGCTGCTGACTCATGCTGACTCCAGTAGACAATGAAATGAAACACTGCCGGGTCCTGTGCCATCCTTTTGGTAAGTTGTAGATCGGATAATTACTATCTGTTGTATTATAAGTTTTCATTGACTGCCTTTCAGAAATAGGTCAACAAACAATCCTTTCTAGTCAGCAAACTCCATGGAAAACTGTTTTGCACCATGCAACATATGCATGTCCATTCACGGCTAGTTAGTGACTACACATGGGGTGTATTAGTTGGGAATTAGATCACCAATGCCTCATCCCTTAACTTGGAATAGATTTGGAAAATAGGCAGGGATATTTGTGGGGTCATTTAATTTGTGCCTTAACTCCATCTTCCCATTCCAAAGAGAGGTGATCCAACAGAGTGCAGAAATTATCAAACAATGTCATTAATATCACATGCAAGCAACATTCTAAGATTATCCAAAACCAACTGGAACAGCACATCAACAGTGAACTGTTAGAAGTGCAGGCTGGGTTTAGGAGAGGCTGTGGTACTAAGGATATTGTAGCTAATGTCAGACGGATCTTGGCTGAAAGCAGAGAGTGCCAGAGGAATGTCTATCTGTGTTTCATTGACTATGCAAAGGCATTTGACTGTGTGGATCACAAAAAAACTTGGCTGACTCTGAGAAGAATGGGAATCCCAGGACACTTGATTGTGTTTATGTGAAACCTATCCTTGGACCAGAAGGCAGTAATCAGAACAGAGCAAGGAAACACTTCATGGTTCAAAATTGAGAAGGGCGTATGCCTGGGATGTGTCCTATCTCCATGCCTTTTCAATCTATATGCATTACAGATAATCCGGGACACTGGGCTCTAGGAGGAGAAGTGTGGCATCAGTACTGGAGGAAGACTCATCAACAATCTGCATTATGCAGATGACACAACCCTGCTTGCTGAAACTAAGGAGGACCTGAAGTGCTTGTTTCAGAAGGTCAAGGACTGCAGCCCAATAACAAGGAAACAAAGATTCTCACCACTGGACCAATTGGCAGCATCATAATAGATAGTGGAGAGATTGAGATTGTTAATAGCTTTAGTTTTCTTGGTTCCACAATCAATACTCTTGACACCAGCAGGCAGGAAATTAAAAGACCTATTGGATTAGGAAAATCTGCTGTCAGAGACCTCTCCAAAGTACTGAAGAAGAAACTAAGGTGTGTCTGATACAGGCCATGGTCTTTACAATCATTTGCTGTGCATCAGAGAGCTGGACAATGACTAGGGATGATAGAAGGAGAATTGATGCCTTTGAGCTGTGGTGTTGGAGAAGAGTATTGAATATACCAGAGATTGCTAAGAGGACAAACTGGTTCATCCTGGAAAGGGTGTAACCAGCTGTTTCTTAGACAAAAGGATTTTGACATACTTGGACATGTTGCAAGGATGGACCTTGGAGAGGTATGTCATGCTTGGGAGGGTGGAGGGACAGTTCAGGAGAGGAAGACCCTCAATGAGATGGACTGACTCAGTGACTGGCTTCATGGAGGCAGGTATGTTGGAAATAGTGAGATTGGCACAGAATAAATCAGGGTTTAGGGCTATTGTACATAGGGTTGCTATGAATTGCAGGTGACTCGATAGCACCTAACAACAACAACTCCATCTTAGTATTCCTTTCCACCTATCTCAACTGTACAGCATTTAGTATGATTTAGATAATTGAGCTTTATAATTGTAATATGAAAGGATATCTTGTTCTCTTAAGTATTATGCTTAGATGTGTGGTCTAAAGAGGTGGTAGGAAAGAGGGAGAAAAAGATCCTCTTTTTAAGGTTGTTAACACATACACAAAAAAACAAAACCAAAAACTCATAGATTTCCTCATAGCCCGTTGGCCAGAGCTACTGTCTATCTAGTTACAATACAGCCAGAAAAGTGTCGGAGAGACTAGGCCTCAATGTAAGCCATCACCTATTTTCTTAAGGTTAAGCTATTCACACTGATAGAAGAGATTCACATTTTTGTTGTCTTTTCCTGTTTTAGCCTTGAGTAGCTGTAGCATTGAAAAGGTCCGTTCCCCTTTGCGGCATATTTTTTTAAAAATTTCTTTTTTCAACCTTCAATTAATGATGATTTCAGTAGCATTATTTGAAAAGACCTTATTTCACACATGAAAATCATTGGTGTATGCTTCTTAGAGATGTTGTGGTTTGTAGGAGAATGTTACATATATTTTTCAAAACATGCATTTGTCTTAATTTGAAAGTTAATTCATATGAAAGGATGATTGCTTCATCAAATTGTTGCTAGTTTTGGAAAAGCATGTTCCAGGAAGATATTTAAAACATCAAGTACTGCTTCTTCATTCTCTGGGTAATAGTCTTGATCTGAAATAGAGCTCTTACCAAAAGTTGTGATTTAATCCTCACGTTGTCATGTCAGCACTAACACGGAAGAGAATCTCCACAGTCCTGTGCAATTAGGAAGATGCTCTTCTCCTGATCCTCTCTGGCTTGGAATCATATCAAAGAATATGAGAAACTATTTGCTATAACAAACACATATCACAGTTCAGCAGAACACCTTTATACTTGGTGGGCTACATATTTTTAAAATCTTCCTTGCATTCCATCCTTGGTATGACAAACTCGTTTATACAGAACATCTAATGGGAATCCCAGAACATTTAATTGTGCTAATACGAAACCTATATTTGGACCAAGAGGCAGTAGTCAGAACAGAGCAGGGTAACACTGCATGGCTCAAAATAGGGAAGGGTGTACGCCAGGGATGCATCCTGTCTCCATACCTTTTCAACATGTATGCAGAGCAGATTATCCGAGAGGCTGGGCTCTATGAAGAGAATTGTGGCATCAAGATTGGTGGAGGATCTATTAACAGTCTCCATTATGCAGATGACACAACCCTGCTTTCTGAAACTGAGAAGGACCTCATGCACTTGCTGCGAAGGGTCAAGGACTGCAGCCTTCAGTATGGACTAAGGCTCAACGTCAAGAAGACAAAGATTCTCGCCACTGGACCAATTGGCAGCGTCAGGATGGATGACGAAGAGATTGAGAGTGTTCACAGCTTCACTTTGCTCGGCTCCACAGTCAACACTCTTGGTATCAGCAGTCAGGAAATAAAAAAGCGTATCGCGATGGGAAAGTCTGCTGTTAGGGACCTCTCAAAGGTACTCAGGAGCAACAGTGTCTCTCTGGAGACTAAGGTGCGCCTGATACAGGTCATTGTATTTGCAATCGCTTGTTATGCATCAGAGAGTTGGACAATGACTAGGGAGGACAGAAGGAGAGTGGATGCTTTTGAGCTGTGGTGCTGGAGAAGGGTATTGAATGTACCATGGACTTCCAGGAAAACGAACAGATTCATCTTGGAGAGGATTAAACCAAGCTACTCCTTGGAGGCAAGGATTCTGGGGCTTCGTCTGACATACTTTGGACATGTTGCCAGGAGGGACGGGTCCTTGGAGAGGGATATCATGCTTGGGAGGGTGGAGGTACAGCGTAAGAGGGGAAGACCCTCTATGAGATGGATTGATTCGGTGACTGGGGTAATCTGGATGGGTGTGTCAGAGGCAGTGCGGTTGGCGCAGGATAGAGCAGGGTTTAGAGCTGTTGTGCATAGGGTCGCTATGAGTCAGAAACGACTCGATGGCACATAACAACAACAACAATTCTGAGAAGTCCAGAGAGACTTGTGCAAATGCCTTTACATATTTCAGTCTGAATATTAAGTATTCTAATTTAAAATAACAAAATTAGACACTCCTAATTATCCATTAATCCTCTGAAATTGCAGAATTTATAGAAAAGACTGTTGTCATAGAAAAAGTGCACCTAAACACAGACTTTTATCTTCTGCCATCGCTTCTTTGAAATAATTAGATAAGTAGTTTCCATAATTAAGGATTAGAAATTTAAGGATACTTCAGGTTGTATTGGATATGTTCAGGGCATTGGTAAAGGTTATAATCCAGAAATGATATTTTTAAGACCAGTTTTCATAAAATTACAAATCTACTCATAATGAGTCTTTGTGTGACAAAAATAACCCCTGACCCCCACGGTCCTTCACGGTCTTTGCTGGGCTTGATCCCCTTGTTCTAGTCCAACTTGTCACTCATCTCCTTGTACATCTTATTCTGTTTCCCTGACCTAAAGTTTCTCCACGTAGAACATCCTTTTGCAGAGACAAGCCCCTCCTGATAACATGCCCAAAATATGTGAAGTGAAGTCTCACTATCGTTACTTTTAATTAAAGGAGCATTCTGGTTATCGTTCATCCAAGATGTATTTGTTTGTTCTTTTGGCAATTGATGGTATTTTCAATACTCTTCACCAACACCACAATTCAAAGGAATCAATTCTTTATTCAGTGTCCAACTATCACATGCATTACAAATCAATTAAAAGTAACATGGCTCAGATCAGGCATATTTTGTCTTCAAACTGACGTTCATTCTTTTAATACTTTAAGGAGGTATGTAGAAGCTGATTTTCCCCAGTCCGATGTATCTTTTGATTTCTTGACTGCTCCTCCATGAGTGTTGATTTTGGGTCCAGGTAAAATGAAGTCACTGACAACTTTAATCTTTTCTCCATCTATCATGATGTTATAATGTGTCTGGTTGTGAGGATATTTGTGTTCTTGATTTTGAGGAGCAAACTCTACTGACAGCTATAATCTTTGATCTTTATCAGTCAGTGCTTCAGGGCTTTATCATTTCCAGCAAGCAAGGTTCTATCATCTGCATGTCACAGATCAGAACAAGGCCAAAAGCTGGTTATGGAACAGATAGATCTTCAGTTGCTCATATGATATTTCAATTTGACAGTGAAGAAAATTAGTGCATATGTGATAAGAAATGATATAGATTATTAAGATGAAAATTTGGAAAACTTAAACTTGACTTCAATTTGGAGAGTACAGTTGTAAGACAAACACTTAACAAAAAATGTTGCAAAGCCACAGAGACCACTATTGTGTCTTCTGAAAACTAGAAAGCATGTGCTAAAGTGATAGCATCAAGAAGCTTGAGCTTCTTAGTAATAGGCATGGTAGTAATAATTGAATACAGTCTTTATCTGTAAAATGTATCATGAAATTATGAAATGACTGTGTATGGTGATTTTATCTTTTGAAATATTGTAGAGAGCCTAGTAGTGAGTTTTACCTGATCATTTCTTCATAATTGAAAATGAAGTCTGCAGATGAGTTTTTCTTAAAAGTGTGTGGGAAGTCCAGGAAAAGTGATAATTCACTGAGCTGAAAGGGTCTGTAAGGATTGGAGGCTGCCCAAGCAGATGAGGGTATTACGGCATGTAAGCTGTGCCTCTTGACTTTACCCATGCCAGACTATATACTCCATGGGTTGGGAGGGCAGCATCTCAGCAAGGAGAAGAATATACAGAAAGGAGTCTTTTGACTTGTTAATGGATACAATCTCATGAAACTTGTTTATTGAGATTCACATAGAAGCAGAAGTAGAAATGTCAGATAAGCCTGTGCTACTCAAGCTAAATTGGCCATGATTACACTAACTGGACAAAAGATTCACAATTCAAAATGGTAGAACTGTGTCAGATTTGTGAGTAATGTAGGTGCTGTTAAAGTTTTCCTGGAGGATATTACTGAGACATTAACGGAGGTGCAATGACAGTGATATTTATTTAATATTAAATCATCACATAAAATCAATTCAAAGCTACATAATACTTTTTGACATATATTGTAAAGGTGCCTATTCAGAAGAAAGGGAGAAGGGGGAAAATGGAGCATGTGGAAGTTGTTGTTGTTGTTGTTGTTGTTGTTGTTGTTGTTGTTATGTGCCGTCGAGTCACTTGCGACTCATAGTGACCCCATGTACAACAGCCCTAAACTCTGCTCTGTCCTGGGCCAATCGCACTGTCTCTGACACTCCCATCCCAATTATCCGAGTCACTGAATCAATCCACCTCATAAAGGGCCTTCCTCT
>NW_006399914.1:1896975-1901159 GCF_000299155.1 Elephantulus edwardii
TGCTATTTCAGAAGTGGATGGCCAATCCTTCTTCCTAGTCTGTCTCAATGTGAATGTTCAGATTTAGAGAAGTATCAAACAGACCAGCAAGTTAAAGGTATATCCCTTATTGCGGCGTTAACTTTAGTGTCAGTGTTGTCCCTGCCTTTCTCACACGCGTCTTTACCCACTTATGTCCCCGCTCCACCATCCACCAGGATACCCATCCACTTCCACCCCCCCTTCACATCTATCTCCCTTTGACCAGCCCTCCATCTAATAACTTATACAAAATATATTAATCAGTCATATGTCCACCTATAGGATATTACTAAGCCAATATTGACTTTGTTGTCTAATGTAAAATTTCCAATACACCTATACATAAGTCCTTCTTAATATACCATCAATTGCTAGGAGAACAAATAGGTTCGTCCTGGAGAGGGTGATACCAGGCTGCTAGTTGGAGGCAAGGACATTCTTTCGATATGTTCCAAGGAGGGACTAGTCCTTGGAAAGGGACATCATTCTTGGGAGGGTAGAGGCACAGTGCAAGAGAGGAAGATGCTCGATGAGATGGATTGACTCAGTGGCAGGGAAAATGGGAGCTGCTGTGTCAGAGATAATAACATTGACTTAGGACAGAGCAGGGTTCAGATCTGTTGTACACAGGGTCACTATGAGTCACAAGCAACTCAATGTCACAAAACAACAACAACAAAAATGTTTATGGGATCAAGTTGTTTGGCATGACAATGTCCTACTGTTATAGAAACCATGTAATGTTTCTGAATGATTTTGATTTGTGGAGAACCTTCCCAAGTGGAAGGTTTAGCATTTCATCGAACTTGTCCTTTGCCCTATCTCACTCTGATATCTGCGGGTGCGTACACATACACACACAGACGCTCATTTTATAATTCTATTTTTAATCTCCTTGTCATATTGATGAAAAACCATTGTCATTTACCTATCCTAGATCTACTACTTTGTTCTTGTTGTTTGTTGTTATATGCTTGCAACTCATAGTGACCCAGTGTACAACAGCACTGAAACCTCTATCCTGTGTCAACTTTATTATCTCTGGCACACCTAACCTCATTACCTCAGTCACTGTATCAACCCATCTCATTGATGATCTCCCGCTCCTTCTCCATCCTTCCACCCTTCCAAACATGATGTCCCTCTCCAAGGACCAGTCCCTCCTTGTAACATACCCAAAATAAGTCAGACGAAACTTCAGAATCCTTTACTCCAAGGAGCAGGCCGGGTTCATCCTCTCTAGGATGAACCTGTTTATTCTCCTGGCAGACCGTGGTATATGCAGAACTCTTCTCCAGCACCACAGCTCAAAGGTATCATTTCTCTATCTATCATCCCTAGTCATTGTCCAGCTCTCTGATGCATAGCAAGCAATTGAGAAGACTGTGGCCCAGATCAGGCACACCTTAGTCTCCACACTGACATAGTTGCTCTTCAGCACCTAAGAGCCGACTTTCCCTGTGCGATTCAACTCTTGATTTCCAGGCTGCTGGTACCAAGAATGTCTATTGTGGAGCCAAACAAACTAAAGCTGTTAACAATCTTAATTTCTTCACCATCTGTCATGATGCTGCCAGTTGGCCCAGTGGTAAGAATCTTTGTCTTCTTGATATTGAGCTTCAATCCATATTGAAGTCTGTAGTCCTTATTCTTCTGCAACAAGCACTCCAGGTCCTACTTAATTCCAGCTACTTTGTTCTATTATTGAAATTATCTTGTGCATGTTGTTGTTATATGCTGTCAAACTGGAACCAACCCATAGCTGACCCTCCAGTGAGTTTTCAGAGGCTGTAAATTACACAGGAGTGTACACATAGAGTAGTTGGTGGATTCAAACTACTTGTCTTTGGGATTGCAGTGCACCTTCTTAACATGACACCACAAGAGCTCCCTATCCATGCATGTTGTTATTGTTGTTGTATGCTGTTGAGTCAGAACTGACCCATAGCTGACCCTCTAACAGGTTTTCAGATGCAATAAAACACATAGGAGGAGATTGTCTATCTTTCTCCCACTGTCTTATGTATAGTAGATATAAATATTATAATCTGTAATGTTAAAATCAAGATAACCTGAAACAAACATGATAAGAAATAGACAATCTTTGAGAGAGAAAAAAAATATCATTGAGCACTAGAGATTGGTCAAGTGAAAGGGATGAGCAGAAGGAACATGTCAGGAGAGAAATGAGACAAAAAGGGGAAAGCTTTTTTTTATAGTATTGCTAGTAGAGTATGAAAAAACTACTTTGGAATGAATGCTTATTTGGTTGTTACTGTGCACCAAGAATAGATTGAAGCACTTTATATGTGTTATTGGTGTTACATGCCTCGAGTCACCTGTGACTCATAGTGATCGCATGTACAGCAGCTTTGAAGCCTGCACTGTCCTGAGCCAGTCTCACTGACTCTGACACCCCTACTCCCATTACCTCTGTTACTATATCAATCCATGTCATCCAGAGTCTTCCCCTCCTACACTGTCCTGCTACCTTTCCAATCATGATGTCCTTTTCTAAGGACCTGATCCCCCTGGCCAAATGCCCAAAGTATGTGAGATGGAGCTTAAAATCCTAGCCTACAAGGAGAAACTTGTTTTCTCCATCTCCAAGACAGACCTATTTGTTTTCTTAGCAGTCTATGGTACACTCAAGACTCTTTTCCAATACCATAACACAAAGGCATGCATTCTTCTTCTGTCATATTTAGTCATTGTCCAGATCTCTAATGCATATCAAGTAATTGTGAAGAGCATGGCTTGGAACAGGTGTACCTTAGTCTCTAGATTGACATTGTTGCTTCTCAGTACTCTGGAGAGGTCCATGAAAGCAGATTTTCCCAGTGCAATTCTTTTAATTTCCTGACTGCTGGTGCTAAGAGTATTGATTGTGGAGCCAAGCAAGCTGTAATTGTTAACAATTTCAATTGTTTTTCCATTTATCATGGTGCTGCCAATTGGTCTAGTGGTGAGAATCTTTGTCTTCTTGATGTTGAGCTTCAATCCATATTGAAGACTACAGTCCTTGACATTCTGCAGCAAGCACTTCATGTCCTCCTCTGTTTCAGCAAGCAAGGTTGTGTCATCTGCATAACGTAGATTGTTGTTGAGTCTTCCTCCAGTCTTGATGTGATGCCACATTCCTTCTCAAAAAGCCCAGCCTCCTGAGTGATCTGTTGTGCATATAGATTGAAAAGGTATGGACACAGAACGCATCCCTGACACACTCCTTTCCTGATTTTGAACCATGCAGCCTTTCCTGGCTCTGAGGATTGCTAACTTGTCTGAGTATAGATTTCACATAAGCACAATCAAGTGTTGTGGGATTCCCATTCTCAAGGTTAGTCACAATTTGTTTTGATCCTCGCGGTCAAATGCCTTTGCATAGGCAATGAAACACAAACATTCTTCTGGTACTCTTACTCTTTGCTTTCTGCCAAGATCCATCTGACATTGGCAATAATGTCTCTAGTGCCATGATGTTTTCTAAATCCAGTTTGTATTTCTGGTAGTTCTCTGTCAATGTACAGTTCCAGTTGTTTCTGGATAATCTTCAGCCGGATTTTGCTAGTTTGTGATATTAATGATACTGTTCAATTATTTCCAGACTTTGTTGGGCCACCTTTTTTTTGGAATTGATATAAATATGGATCTCTTTCAGTCAGTAGGCCAGGTAGTTATTCTCTCGATTTCTTGGTACAACCTGGTGAGCACAACCAGGGCAATATTTGTTGAAATATGCCAATTAGTCATTTAATTTTAAACCCTATGAGATTGAAAATGAAATAACCCCATTAGGCAGATAAGACCATAGATGTAGACATAAATTAATTAATTTATCCACAGTCCTCAAACTAATAAGAGGAAGGATATGGATTCAGTCAGTCTGCTCTATAACCTGTACTATTAACCACTTCCACTGTATGGTATCTAGGCCTTGTTGCTAAAATGTAGTCCCTATTACAAAGATATTTCTTAATTTTGAGCAAGCACTCTATTATCAATTAAACAATTATTTTTAAAGTAATTGCTATTCATAAGACATAAAGAATCCTAAGAAAAGAAATAGTAAATCAGATGTTGTTGTTATGTGCTGTCAAGTTGCTTGCGACTCATAGTGACCCTATGTGCAACAGCCCTAAACCCTGCTCTGTCCTGTGCCAATT
>NW_006399914.1:1902194-1945751 GCF_000299155.1 Elephantulus edwardii
TAGATTAATCTTGTTGCAATACAATTCCAAAACATGTTTGAGAGGTGGGGAATTTCAACAATTCTAGGTAGAATGAGACCTATATGTTGGTGCTATTGTTCTGAGGGATTAGAAACGGGTGTCTTTGGGATTGCAATGCGACTTCTTGACACTACACCACCAGAGAGAGAGAGAGAGAGAGAGAGAGAGAGAGAGAGAGAGATTAGATAGATATAGATGTATAGATATAAAAATCCAAATCCTAGATGCTGATGAATAATATTAGAATTCTCAAAAGAGCAATCCATTTCCTCTTGGTAGGGGTAAAGGAGTGAGGATAAAATGGGAGAAGGCGTGAGGAGAAATCTCATGAAGAGATATCTGACAAAGTAAATTGGATTTCTATATTGGAAGATTGGCTTAATATTCAGGTAAGAGAAAACAGAACATTTTAAAGTACAATAGTAGGATAATTTAGTCAGGTACAAGAAAAATTGTTTGCTAGCATATGTTGGCTTCATGGGGAGTAGAGGTAATGAGGCAGGAAAGGTGGATTAGACTAAGGTGAGATGAAACTTTGGTGTCATAGTAGAGAATTTGGATTTTATTTGATTAACACAACAGATGATTTTTGAACTGCGATTTGAGTTGTAATACTTAAGGATGTTTTAGGTAGAATATTAAATGATCCAGGAAGTATTAAAAGAAGACAGAAAGAGTACACAGAGTCATTGTACCAAGAGGAATTGGTGGGCACAGAAGAATTTCATGAAACAGCATATGAGCAAGAGCCTGTGGTGATGAAGGGGGAAACTGAAGCTGCTGTGAAGAAATTGGCAAAAAACAAGGCCCCAGGAATTGACAGTATACAAATTGATATATTTCAACAAACAGATGCTGCCCTAGGTATGCTCACCAAGTTGTGCCAGGAAATCTGGAGGACAACCACTTGACCAACTGACTAAAAGAGATTTATATTTGTTCCTATTCCCAAGAAAGGTAATCTGACAGAGTGTGGAAATTATTGAACAGTATTATTGATATCACATGCAAGCAAGATTCTGCTGAAGATTATCCAAAAATGACTGGAACAGCAGCACATCAACAGTGAACTGTCATAAGTGCAGGCTGACTTTAGAAGAGGCTGTACTATTAGGGATATTGTAGTTAATGTACATTAGGGATACTGTAGTTAATTGGCGTAAAGCAGAGAGTACCAGAGGAATGTCTATTTGTGTTTCATTTGATTATGCAAAGGCATTTGACTGTGTGGATCACAACAAACTGTGGCTGACTTTGAGAAGAATGGGAATCCCAGAACACTTGATCATGCTTATGCAAAACCTATACTGGACAGGAAGCAGTTGTCAGAACAGAGCAAGGTAACACTGCATGATTGAATATTGGGAAGGATGTAAGCCAGGGATTTGTTCTATCTCCATACCTTTTCAATCTATATGTAGAACAGATTATCCAGGAGGCTGGGCTAATACGAGGAGAAATGTGGCTTTAAGATTGGAGGAAGACTCATCAATGTTCTACATTATGTAGATGGCACAATCCTCCTTGCTGAAACTGAAGAGGACCTGAAGTGCTTGCTTCAGAACATCAAGGACTGCAGCCTTCACTATAGATTGAAGCTCAACATCAATAAAACAAAGATTCTCATCACTGAGCTGATTGGCAGCATTGTGTTGTGTGGCAAAGAGATTGAATTTGTAAACAGCTTTAGTTTACTTGGCTCCACAATCAACTCTCTTGGCTCCAGCAGCCAGGAAATTGAAAGATGCATTGCGTTGGGAAAGTCTGCTGTCAGAAACCTCTCCAAAGTACTGAAGAACAACAGTGTCAGTCTGGAGAATAAGATACAACTGATCCAGACTATGGTCTTTGCAATTACTTGCTGTGCACCGGAGAGCTTGGACAATGACTAGGGATGATAGAAGGAGAATTGGTGCCTTTGAGCTGTGGTGTTAAGAGTATTGAATATACCATAGACTACTAAGAGAACAAACTGGTTCATCCTGGAGAGGGTTAAGCCAGACTAGTCCTTGAAAGCAAGGATTCTGAAGCTTTGTCTGACATACTTTGTGGTTTTGTTTGTTTGTTTTTGTCTGACATACTTTGGACATGTTGCAGGGAGAGACCAGTCCTTGGAGAGGGACGCTATGTTTGGGAGGGTAGAGGGACAGCGCATGAGAGCAAGACCCTCAATGAGATGGATTCATTCAGCGACTGGGATAATGGGGTTAAGTACAGTGATATTGGCACAGGATAGAGCAGGGTTTAAGGCTGTTTTATATCGGATCACTATGAGTCACGAGTGACTTGATGACACATAACAATAGTCTATTATTTAGAATGCCAAGTTTTTATTGTTAGGTGCCATTGAGTTGAATATGACTCTTAGTGACCCCATGAATAACAGATCTGAATCTTGTCCTATGCTGTGTTATCCACACACTTCCTTACACATTAGAGCCCATTGTGGCAGTCACTATATAAATACACCTGGTCGAGGGTTTTCCTCTCCTTTGCCAACCCTCTACCATTCTGAGTATCATGTCCCTCTCCCAGGAATAGCCCCTCCTAGCAACTTGCCTGAAGTATGTGAAGTGAAGCCTCATCATTTTTCCTTCCAAAAAGCACTCCAGTTGCATCCTCTTCAAGACTTATTTGTTTGTTCTTTTGGCATTTTATGGAATATTCAGTGCTCTTCTCCAACACCACAGATAAAGGCACCAATTCTTTTTCTGTAAACCCCTTTCATTGTCCAGCTCTCAGATACATAACATCTGAGAATGCCATGGTTACTTGCAATACTCCTATTCAATGGATACAACTGTTGTAATGCATTTGATTCAATGCATGAACCGTTTATCTTGAACCCCTTAGGATAATGGTTTTGTTGTATACTTGGGAATATAGAAGGAAATATGATATTATCTCTATTCATTCAGGGAGCATCATATGGGTATTGATAAATATTATGAAGAGGTTTAAAGTTCTATAGAAACCAAAAAATATTAATTCTGACTGTGAACACTGTGAAGGTTTGTGAAGGATTAATTTGTGAGGCATCTGTTTCCTCTGTCCCATCCAATGCAAGTTCATTCACAGTCATCAGATTGTAGAGTTGGCTGCTAGATTCAGAAATAATAACTTTCCATCAGTGAGGGGCAATTTGGGAAAATTACTGAGTATGTACAAATCAGTAATGATATCCATGTCTTCACTTGGAGAGAGTTTCTCAGTATTGAGCCCAAGTTGTCTTTTCCAGGATAAATACTGATTGTGAATATTGAGAAAACAAAATGTAATCAAGAACAAAAACACATTAGCCATTTCACTTCCATTATGAATAGGTCAGATAGAATGTATTTAAGTCATTAATATTAAAACCCACAATTTCCAAAGACCATAGTATTTTCTAAGACAGAAATTATGGGAAAATCCAGAGTTATGGGGAAGCCAAAAAAGTTACCCAACTCACAGAAGCAATCACCAGATATTTAGAAAAAAATCTCAGCATGACCAAGTTCCCACTGCACATTCCTTGACTTAAAGCATCTTCATGATACATTTGAGTAACAGTGAGTAGAATCATTTAATAACAAAGTCATCCATGTGATACATCTTTAAATGTTTACGTAATGAAGTAAGACATTTAAAAAATGGTGTAAAAATCATATTAAACTTGTAACTCTTAATAGAGGATGCTGCTTACTGCAATGTCTTTGTGGAAGTGGAAACATAGTTTGGAAAATCCCAATAAACATATATTACCTTAATATTTACATAATGAGAAGAGAAATAAGCATTCATATTGTCATAAAACAAATAAGGGTGAGTAAATAAAGGTCGGCAAAAAATCAGTGATAAGTTGAAGTAGATTATAAAGCAACAATGAGAACTGAAGAAAATGTTGTAAGGATTAAAAGGATATAAATGTTGTAAACTGGTCCTGAAACATGTGAAATTAATGTACCTTGAAGAAGGTAGGAGCCCAGTGTGAGAGGAATGTGGTGGAGAGACTTACATAGCTCAGGATGTCCTTTTGTTCTGCATTATGGGTGCTTTAGATGATAGACAATTTTGATTCCTTTCCTAAAGCATTGCTGTTGTTGTTAGATGCTGTCAAGTTGACTCTAACTCGAAGCAACTCTATGCACAACAGGTCTAAACAGTGCCCAGTCCCACACCATCCTCAAAATCTCTGCTGTTCATAAAGTCATTGTTGTAGTCATCATGTCAGTCCACCTTGTTGAAGGCCCCTTCTCTTGTCCACGGGGTTTTAGAGCACAATGTCCTTCTCCAGGGTCTGGGCCCTCCTAATAACATGTCCAAAGTACGTGAGATGAAGTATGAGCATCCTTGCCTCTAAGGAACACTCTGGCTGCACTTCTTGCAACGTAGATTTATTTGTTCCTTTAGCAGTCCATAGTATGACCCATACTCTTCAGCGTATCTACAATTCAAAAACACTGTTATTCAGTCCTTCTCATTCAGTATCCATTTTTTCCACTTGTGAAGCAATTGAAAACTCTATGTCTTGGATCAGTCTTTAAACCGAGATCCTTGTTCCCTAGGACTTTAAAGAGGTCCTTGACAGACACTTTGCCCAAGTAACACGACTTTTTGTTTCTTGATTACCACTTCCATGAGTGTTAATTGTGCAACCAAATAAAATTAAATCCTTGGCATCTTCCATCTTTTTTCCATATATTGTGTTGTTGTTTATTGGTTCAGTTGTAAGGATATTTTTTCTCTTTGTTGAGGTGTTATCCATACTATATTCTTTGATGTTCAATCAGTCCTTCAAATCTTCTTAACTTCCCACAAGCAAAGTTGAATCAGCTGCATATTTCAGGTTAATCCTGATGCCATGTTTTCCCTCATATAAACCAGTTTGTCCTATTACCTGTTAAGGAAGCAAGCTGAATAGGTATGGTGGAAAAATACAACCTTGACACACACCTTTTATGGTTTTAAACCACACAATGTCCTCTTGTTCTGTTATAACAACTGCTTTTTGGTCTATGCACAGATTTCTCACAAACATACTTAAATGTTCTGGATTTCTCATTCTTCTCAGTGTTAACCATAATGTATTATCATACACACAGTTAAAAGCCTTTGCATAGTCAATGAAACAACAAAGAAATATCTTTCTCATATTCTCCACTCTTAGCCAAGATCAATCTGACATCAGCAATGGTTTTACCTGCTCCAGAGTCTTTTTCTGAGTCCAACTTGAAGTTCTTATTGATACATTACTTCAACTGTTTTTGAATATTCACAAGCATTAACAAACAGCTTAGACTTCTTCCATAAGTACCATTGGCTGGTAGTGAGTCTGTGTCTTCCTGCTATCTTCTTATGATGTTTTCTTTGTCATTTAGTGCTTTGCCCATAAAAGTTTTATTGTGATTCTATTGTGTTCTTCAGTTCTGTGAGCTTGAGAAATATCAAGCATATTCTTCTCTTTTTGTTTTCTAAATCCTGGTTCTTTTGTACATTATAAGTTTCTAAAATGGAGAAAGGCCTGTTTAAATATTTATTGCAGGAATATTAAACTGTTGTCTTTAGGATCAATTTGTTTTTAGGTACCATTCAGTCAAATATGCCTCATAGTGAGTGACCTTATGAACTCTGTCTTAACCTGTACCGTCCACACAATCTTTCACACACTCAAGCCCATTGCTGCTGTCACTGTGACAATCCACCTGATTGAAGACCTTCTTCTTCACCATCCCTCCACCTTTCCAAGCATGATGTCCTTTTCCAAGGAATAACTTCCTTTAGCAAACATGCCCAAAGTATGTGAGACAAAGCCTCATCATCTTTGCCTCCAAGGAGCTGCATTTTCTCCAAGATATATCAGTTTGATCTTTTGGCAATCCATGGGATGTTCAGTACTCTCCTCCAACACCACAGTTCAAAGGCATCAGTTCTTCTGTTTTCCTTATTCACTGTCCAGCTTTCAGATGCACATAGCAAGTGACTAAAAAGACCATGACCTGAATCAAGTGCACCTCAGTCCTCAAACTGATGTCATTATTCCTCAATAATTTGTTATCCAGAGAGGTCTCTGACTACAGACGTTCCAAGTGCAAAATGCCTTAGATTTAATTAGAAGGGAGAAATCACCAGAACCTGAGCTCTGCCATGAATCAGCCAAACTTTTTTGACTTGGTCCATTTTCACAGTCCCTGTGTCAGTCTAACCTGTGGGAAATCTTCCTTTTAAACTAAAAACCATGTTCAACTAGGAACCAGAAAATTGTCTGAACATTTTCTCTTTTTTATAAAAAGGTCTTGGAGAAATAACACTTAAATTTGTTGCCAGTTACTTCTTGTTTAGAGCAAATGTGCTATATGCTCTCTTTGAATATTTCTGGGGTTTGCAGCACTTATTGTTGTTGTTGTTGTTATGTGCTGTCGAGTCGTTTCCGACTCATAGCGACCCTATGCACAACAGCCCTAAACCCTGCTCTATCCTGTGCCAACTGCACCGCCTCTGACACACCCATCCCTATTACCCCAGTCACCGAATCAATCCATCTCATAGAGGGTCTTCCCCTCCTGCATTGTCCCTCAACCCTCCCAAGCGTGATGTCCCAAGAGTAATTTCCATTTTATGGATAGTAATATGATTATTTGAGTGATAGGGCTTTGTTGGCTTGGCTTTTCTCTTTTAGCTCCTGGGTTAGCTGGGGCAAAATAGGTGCCTGTGTTGGTATAATATACTGAACACCCAGCACCTAACATGGCAACTGGTCCAGCCAGAGTAGGCTATAAATGTTTGGTAAAAATTAAGAATTTTTCAAGAATTGAAGTTATTTCAATCAAATTAGAGGCTTTCCTCATGTTTCTTATTCCCCACTTATTTCTCATGGGACTCAGGGACACATCAGGCAAATTGAAGCCCTAGAAGAGGTCCAAGTAGCTTAAACTTTTTGGCTTACACATACAAACTAAGCCCCAGTAGTAAACTTGGATTATATCAACCTCAGAAGAGAGCGCCAAAAGCTTAGCAAAGATATCTTGAAGTGTCAAACTAATTATATGTAGCAGAACCCTCTCATCTGTTGGTTGGTGCGTAGGATAGATTGATGCTTATCAGAGTATTGAGAGTGTGTGGTTTTGTAAAGCACTCACAAATTGGCTTATGACAGGCAAACTTTAATGTTCTAGTAAGACAGTCCTTCTTAATTGAGCTTAATTGTAAATAACCTTTTCAGTTTTTTAGTTGTCACAAAATTATAATTTGGTATCAGTACATTGACATATGGGGAAATACTGGTTAAAATAATTACATTTAGGAAGAAAGCACAGACATGTCTTTAACAAAAGTGCCAAGAATGGAAACCAAAATGAGTAAAATTGTTTCCTGGTATCAGAAGGATCTAACTAGAGTTCGTGTAATAAAATTAGGGGAAAGGACATTAACCTTTAAATCCTAGGGAGGGGGACATCTTCTGATTGCAAATGTTCATTCCGAGACTTAAACTTCAGAAATATTGATAATCATGTTTCTTTTAGACAAGGTGTTAGAAAGAATATTGTAAGAAGCATATTGCTTTGCTGGAATTTCATGATCTAGTCAGATAACTCAGAATATAAACATTTTATTTCCAAGTCTTTCCTCTATTGTGATCTGCTTGTCATCACCTGTACTCTCACTGACATTTCTCCTAAAATCTGCTTATGATTTTTTGCTAGCTACCACAGATCCTGGTGACAATTAAAACATTGTAAATTTATTCCCAAAAGAAATAGGCTCATACTATCAAAAGCTTACTAATGTGATTTTAAATACCTATGAGGAAATGGTCAGTTACCATATTTTTTCTTTAATAACTTTTTTACTTTAATTGTGATTTTAATGAAAGTTACAGTATGTTGTTGTTGTTGTTGTTGTTGTTGTTATGTGCCGTCAAGTTGCTTGTGACTCATAGCGACCCTATGTACACCAGCCCTAAACTCCGCTCTGTCCTGTGCCAATCGCACTGTCTCTGACACTCCCATCCCGATTATCCCAGTCACTGAATCAATCCACCTCATAGAGGGCCTTCCTCTCCTGCACTGTCCCTACACCCTTCCAAGCATGATGTCCCTCTCCAAGGTCTGGTCTCTCCTCACAACATGTCCAATGTTAGATGGAGCCTCAGAATCCTTACCTCTAAGGAGCCACCCGGTTTAACCCTTTCCAGGACAAATCTTTTTGTTTTCCTAGCAGTCTATGGTATTCTCAATACTCTTCTCCAGCACCACAGCTCAAAGGCATCAATTTCCCTATCCTCCTTGGTCATTGTCCAACTCTCTGATGCATAACAAGTGATTGCGAAGACCATGTGAAGTGATTGCGAAGAAATGCACCTTAGTCTCCAGAGAGACACCATTGCTCTTCAGTACTTTGGAGAGGTCCCTAACAGCAGACTTTCCCATGGCAATGCACCTTTTAATTTCCTGGCTGCTGGTGCCAAGACTGTTGACTGTGGAGCCAAGTAAACTAAAGCTGCGTAGAATCTCAAACTCTTCACCATCCATCCTGATGCTGCCAATTGGTCCAGTGGTGAGAATCTTTGTCTTCTTGACATTGAGCCTCAATCCATATTGTAGGCTGCAGTCCTTGACACTCTGCAGCAGGCGCTTCAGGTCCTCTTCAGTTTCAGCAAGTTACAGTATAGTTAGATTTTTTTCATTCATTCATTCTCTCCCTCCCTTCCAGCTACCCTAGTTCACTTAAAAAAAAACCACAATTATTGTTGCACAATTACCTCCCCCATCCCCACTCCACCCCCACCCTGTCCTCTTTGCAATGTACCTCTTATTCTGGGCTGTTGTTGTACATATAAGGCCTAATCATAAATTCCTTTTAAACAGTTCTTTCCTTCATCTGTTCCAATGCAGTGTTCATTATCTATCCAGTCGTATTCTAATCTCCTCCCAACCCCCCATGTCTGATCTGCTATATAATGATGGTGCCATGCAGTATTTGTCCTTTTGTGACTGATATATTTCACTCAGTATAATGTCATATAGGGTCACTCATGTTTTATAATGTATACACATTCATTGTTTTTCAGTGCTGTGTATTATTCTGTTGTAATAATATAATCATAATATTTCTATGTATTCATTTGTTAATGGACACTTAGGTTGCAGGAACTCAGCTTTTATAGCAAGGAAATACACACCAAATCAAACCTTGGGCTCAGTTTTCTCTTAATTTTTTTTTTTAATACTGCCCTGACATCCCAAAAGCACACAGTTTGAATCCACCAGCTGCTCCACAGAAGCAAGATGTCCAATCTCTTCCTGTGTGATTACCTGTCTACCAGAGAGTCAGCTATGGGTCGGTTCCAACTCTTTGGTACACAACAACAACAACAACATTGTCTTTCAGATGGAAATTTGATTAGCAAACTAAGCACCCATTTCATAATTCTGTACAAATTGTCCTGTGCCATTTGCTATCATCTTCACAGCATGTCAGTATTCTTATGCCTATTCTATTTCTTCTGTTTCCATTGATCTAGCTTCTTTCAAGTCCTTGTCTTTTCATCTTTGGTTTTGGGTGAATGTTGACCATTTGGTCTCATATTGTTTAAGAGGCACATTAATTATGATGATATTTTTTATTTGATAAGCCAATCTGTTATAGGACTGAAAAGTGATCTCCAAGAAGATTTTTAATGCCAAGTTCAAAGGGAACCATCTCTGGCTTTCCACTGGTATCTATCAGTTTAACAAGTTTAGCCTTTTACAAGAATTTCAGTTTTGTTCTACATTTTTTTCCTTCCATTTTTGGACTTTCTATGATGTCCCTGGACAGAATGGTCGGTAGGGATGACTAGGTATTTTGTAGTTCTCTGTAGTCTTAGTTTAGAATGGGCCCTAGTCTGTGTAGGCTTTGAGTTAGAGACTATTATCTCTTTGAGTCTTTGGTTTCCTTCATTATCTTTTGGTACAGGCCAGTAGATACAGTAGCTATATCTAAGATGGTTATTTTTAAGACCCCAGATAATATTCAACAAGCTAAAGTATTACACATTGCCTTTATGAAGTAGGCTATGACAATTGACCAACTTATCCTGTGAGACTATAGTCACAAACTTTTTAATCCAGTAAACCACTGTGAGTTGTTTGAAAGTGTCTAAGAAATTTCTGTAACTTTTCCATATATATATATACATCACATCACAGTAACACACACACACACACACGCACACACACATATGATTTACATGGAAATATATATCTTGAGTCACCTGCAACTCATACCGACCCTATGTACAACAGCCCTAAACTCTGCTCTATCTCTTGCAATCTTATCGTCTCCAACAAGCCTATCCCCATTACCTCAGTGACTGAATCAATCCATCTCATTGAGGGTCTTCCTCTCCTCAGCTGTCCCTCCACCCTCCCAAGCATGACGTTACTCTCCAAGGAACGATCCTGCCATGCAACATGTTCAAAATATGCCAGAAGGAGCTTCAGAATCCTTGGCTCCAAGGAGCAGTGGGGCTTCATCCTATCCAATGTTCCTACAGGTATACCTCTATTTGCACTTGTCTTCCCATACACATATGCGCACATGCTTCTACCTAGATCATCTTGTATATATTCTTTGGTGATTATTGTGATTGAAAAATTGTAGATGTTATAGCATTTACTAAAGTAGTCTTTTTAGTGTGTTTGTACTTATTAATATTACCTTAGTTGAATAGTGCAGATTTCATACATATTTGATATTTATCTCCCCATCACCCAAAATAACAAATATCTACTAGCTATAAAGTGATCTCCCTTTCACCCTTTCCCATCACTGATGTTGTTGAAATCGTTAGGTGCTCTCAAGTCATTTCCAACATGTAGAGACTCTGTACAACAGGGTGAAATACTACTTGGTTCAACCCCATCCTGACAAGCGTGCTATGTTTTAGTTCATTATTTCAATCACCTTACCAATCTATCTTGTCAAAAATCTTTCCTATTCTCCAGAGACTGCCACTTTCTGAAGTTATGTCCAAATTACGTGAGACGAAAGTCTTGTCAAACTCACTTCAAATGAGTATTCCAAGATTAATTTAATTGTTTTTCTGGAACCTTATGTCCTATTCCATGTTCTTCACCAATACCATAATTCAAAGACTGATTGCTCAGTCTCTCTTATTCATTTTTTCTTTTAATTTTATATTGGTTTATATAAAAATTTGGTATACACTGTTTTTAACACCGGATCTTTCCCATTTACTTTACACTCCTTTCTCCACAATCAGATTTTGCAATGCTATGATTAATGACCTCCACCCCCCACATACACACCCATCCTCTCACCCTTCTACTCTCCCCTTCCACCTCCTTGGATCCTCATACTCATTCTACAGTAATGATCTTATTCAATATTTGTCTTTATTGAACTGACTTCACTTACCTTAATGTTCTTCAGTCCCTCCCAAGTTAAGTAGTAATTTACAAAATCATAGCATCTGTGTGCTGCGTAATAGTCCACTGTGTAAATTTACCATAATTTCTCGGTCCATTTTATTGTGGTTGAACATTTGGGCTGTTTCCATGTTCTTGCAATGGTGAATAATGCTACTATGAACATTGGTGTTCATTTTATTCATGTTTAAGTTCTTGCATGCATATGAGGAGGTTAAAAATATCATGACTTTGGTCAGATGATCCTTTGATATTTTTATTCTTTAATACTTGTAAGTTTTTCCAAATGTAATACTTAGTTTGACTTTTTTTATTTTTTAAATTGTGATTTAAATGAAAGTTTACAAAAAATACTGGTTTTTCTTTCACTCATTCATACAGATTTCTTCCCTTTCTCTCCCCTCCAGTTCAATGTTTGTCTTGCTCCAGGTTGTTAATTGCAATATACGCACTGTTTGATCATCTATTCATTTCAGATTGACCTTTCCTGCCTGCCTGCTGCTTCCATGGATATTGATTATTGATCAAAGTAAAATTCAATTCTAAGCAACTTCAATCTTCCCCTCATTTAGACTGATGTTGTTTGCCTAATTATGAAAGTTTTGGGTTTCTTCGTGTTAAAGTGCAACCCATACTGAAAGCTATAATCATTTATCTTTATCAGTAAGTGTGTGAAGTCTTCTTTATTTTCTGTGATCAAGATTGAGGTACCAGCACATTCCAGATTGTTAGTTACTCTTCCTCCAAACTGGATGTTCCTTGTGCAGTCTAATTTCTTGGGTTATCTATCGGCATACAGATTGGAAAAACTTATGGTGAAAGAATACAACCTTGGTATATACTTTTCCTGATTTTAAAACACACAGCATGCCAGTCATTCTGCTCATGTTCTGTGTTACCTCTCGGTCTGTGTCCGGATTCTATAAGAGCAAAATCAAGTGGCTTAGAACCTCCATTATTCACAATATTACCCACAATTTGTTATGGTCCATACAGTCTTTGTGTAGTTAATAAAACACAGGTAAACATTTTGTGGAAATTATCAAACAATATCATTAATATCACATGCAAGCAAGATTTTGCTGAAGATTATCCAAAAACAACTGGAATAGCACCTCAACAGAGAACTGCCAGAAATGCAGGCTGGATTTAGAAGGGGTTGTGGTACTAGGGATATTGTAGCTAGTGTTAGATGGATCTTGGCAGAAAGTAGGGAATACCAGAGAAATGTCTATCTGTGTTTCATTGATTATACAAAGGCGTTTGACTGAATGAGAATCCCAGATCGTGTTACCGCAAAACCTATACTAGCACCAGAAGGCAGTTGTCAGAACAGAGAAAGTAAACACTGCATCGTTCAAAATTGGGAAGGGTGTACACCAGGGATGTATCCTATCTCCATACCTTTTCAACCTATATGCAGAGCAGATTATCCAGGAGGCTGGGCTCTATGACAAGAAGTATGGCACCAGGATTTGTGGAAGATCTATCAACAATCTGTGTAACGCAGATGACACAACCCTGCTTGCTGAAACTGAGGAGGACCTGAAATACTTGCTGCAGAGAGTCAAGGACTGCAGCCTTCAGTATGGATTGAGGCTCAATATCAAGAAGACTAAGATTCTCACCACTGAGCCAATTGGCAGCATCAGGATGGATGCTGAAGAGATTGAGATTGTTCATAGCTTTATTGCTTGGCTCCACAGTCAACACTCTTGGCACTATCAGCCAGGAAATTAAAAGACATATTGCGATGAGAAAGTCTGTTATTAGGGACCTCTCCAAAGTACTGAAGAGCAATGGTGTCACTCTGGAGACAAAGGTGTGTCCGATACAGGCCATGGTCTTTGCAATCACTTGTTATGCGTCAGAGAGTTGGACAATGACTAAAGAGGTTAGAAGGAGAGTTGGTGCCTTTGAGCCATGGTGCTAGAGAAGAGTATTGAATATACCATGGACTGCTAAGAAAACAAACAGGTTCATCCAAGAGAGGGGTGAACCAGGCTGCTCCTTGGAGGCAAGAATTCTGAAGCTTCTTCTGACATACTTTGGACATGTTGTGAGGAGAGACTTGTCCTTGGAGAAGGATGTTATGATTGGGAGGGTGGAGGGACAGCACAGGAAAGGAAAACCCTCTATGAGGTAGATTGATTCAGTGTCTGAGGTAATGGGGGTAGGTGTGTAGGAGACAGTGAGATTGGCACAGGATAGAACAGGGTTTAGGGCTTTTGTACATAGGGTCGCTATGAGTCACAAGCAACTCAATGGCACATAACAACAGTAACATGTGCCTTTAACCAATGTAAAAACAGGATGGTAAACATGAAAGTGGCCATATCACATCTGACTTATGGTAATTTCACAACACAAAACAGACCCCAGCATCAACATCCACCAATGAGGTCAGACATGCCTCTGTACTCTACATGTATTTATACAAATTCTAATATCAACCTTCCTTCTAGGATTCTAACCACAGAGCTTTTGGTTAACCAAGCCATTGCAATGACACACAGAACTCCAGGTGGTCCTCATGATTATAAGGGTTATTAATAACATAACAGATTATAATTCAGATTCTAAACTGTCAGTATACAATTCTTCTATCAGAACAGCTTCTTGGATTCTTCATTAATTTTTGTAGTTGTGTAGTATTTATTCCATTGCATGTAAATACAATCCATTAGCCCATTGATGAGCAATTAAGGATGTTTCCATTTTGTAGTTCTTAGGCTCTGTTTTGTATAAAGCAAATAGATAAATAAACAGAAGAAAAGAAATTTAACACATCTCTTGATCATGTGTACTTAGCGCCAAAACTGTGGCTACAAGTCAATGGACAGAAGAAACTGGTCCAGACAGGTTTAGTACAAGAGACCATGAGACCATGTATCTGGGTCCTTCTCTGTCACTCTGGAGTCATACTGCATTGGGCAAACCATTGATTCTGCCAGCATCTGTTTAATCATCTGCAAAAGGGGATGGTAACTGCCTCCTTCATCTTATGAAATGCCTGTGAATGTACTTTGGAGAGTCTGAAGGACTCTAGTCTACAAGAGATGATTAGAAGCATGATCCGAAAAGCTTTTATATTTAGCTCTGTAATGCTTTTTTTGCACTTATGTTTGAATATGGATGTGTCTGGTTCTCTGGGAATTCACAACACTTCAAACATATAATGAAGCCACACTGTGAACACTTAATTAATTTAGAGTAGGTGCTAATTCCTAATAAGAACTTTAAAACATGCTTTATTGTGAATAAACCATAATTCAGAAAATCCACCCACATATAAATGAGATTTGCCTGTAGCTCTGAAAGACCCAATTCAAATGGACTTGAATTAGGTGTAAAGAAACTTCCTTTCCAGGTTTCTGTATTGAGTGACCTCTAAATGTCAGATTAAAAAAATTGAAAATTTTGAAATATCAAAGGTCTTTTGCCATCTAGACAACTTAGTAAGTTACTCTGTGACTTCATGTTGGAAAAGACTACCACTCGTTTATTCATTCTGTCTTTCTTTGCTTTTTTCTCAGTGTGCCCACTAAGTAGTGAATAAGCAGATGGTTGGTGCTAGTAACACAGACAGACTGAACTTACCAGTATGTATCAATACAGCTGAGCTGGTTGCATGTGACTGGTATCCTTTCTCTTCAGTCACTGACCATATATCACTGCTGAATACAAGAAATAAAAGCCAGGGACTAGGAAATATTTCATTGTAAGAAAAGTGATATGATCAATCATTGTTAAAAATAGTGTGAAATACAGTTGTATTCTGGGCCACACAGGTTTATGAGGGGTTGGAATATGCTTGAAGGGCACTGAGTTGGGTTTACTCACTGAGAAAGTGACAGGATAATTGACTTCCACAACTTCTGTAAGTGTTTTTCCAAAACCATGTGGACATAGTAATCATCCAAAAACTTTGAAATGGAAGCTTAAAGTAAATTTAAAAATTGTCGTACCTCGAATCATCCCATTCTCTATTCTTCTGAGCTTTCAAAACTGTATGTGTGAATGTTTCTGAAGTGGGAGATGGGAAGTTTCGTTGAACTGTGAAGGGGTCCTCTTGAAAATTTGGGTTTTCTTCATAGATGACCATGGTTTTTCCCTTTTGTAAAATGCCATTGACTAACAGAACACAATAGCATGCTGTGACAGGTTTGGAAGGAGGAGTGGCATCCACTTCTTAAACAACATGCCTCCAGAAACACTATGAACTTTGATAATTGTCAACAGTCAGAGAACGGCTTCAGCCCTTTTGTTCATAGGGTCGCTATGAGTCGTGCTTGACTCGAAGGCAATCAACAGCAGCAGCATATCTACAGATGGTTTGGGGAGTAACACAGCTGTGCTTTACACACACACCTAACTTATTTCAGGATGTTTCCTCAGGTGCCCTAGTGATACAATGGTTTAAGTGTTCTACTTCTAGCTCCTAAAAGGAGCTCTGGTGGTGTCGCACTGCCAGCCCAAAGGCCTTGCCTCTCTGCTTGTTCGAATCCACCGGTGATTCTTAGGGAGGAAGATCAGCAGTCTTCTCCTGTGCAATTTACAGCCTCTGAAAAGGTACTGGAGCGCTGCCTATGAGTTGATTCAGACTTGAGTGCAATGATCCAATGAGAGCTAACCAGAAGATTGAGGTCCTAACAGAACAACTGTTCTCCAGCAGAAAGAGCTTTCAACTTGCTTTGCTCAAGATTTATATCTTAAAACCCCCATGAGATAGTTCTACTCTAACCTAGATACTCTGGGTTGAATAGACCTGATGGTAGTGAATTTGGTTGGTTTGAGTAGTTTTTCTTTTTTACAGCTGCAAAGTGTTAGCAATCCAAAAAGAGCTGCCAAGAGTACAATCAAATGAATTAGCTCAGGGCTAGTTTTCCTGGTATATTCAGAGCATTTCTAAATAGGTTCCCCGTGTGGTTGCTGAATACACTCAGTGATCAGAACTACTTCCCAAACACAGTTGGAATGGTGATTTCCTCATTTGCAGCTGCTTATTTAATTTAAAAAAAAAAGACCCTTTACATTTCATGTTCCTTCTTAAAACACTGTTATAAATGCATATACACTGAGTGATGTTGCTGTTATAATAAAAATTTTTAAAAAATGAAGACAGTGAAATCTTCAGGGAGACCAGTTACAGAAGTGAACTTCAGGGGTGCCTTCATTTATGTTGTAGTCCCCAGTAATAAAGGGAGCTCTGGTGGCCTGATGGCAAAGAAGCTGCTGTAAACACAAAGACACGTGTTTGAAGTACCCACATAGAATATTAGCTCTCTGAAAAGTGCTACAAGATCTGAGAACACTCACAGCTGACCCTCCTGCATCTTTGAAGAGACAATAAATTGCATAGGAGGAGACTGCCAATCCTCCCATGGAGTAGCTGGTGGATTCAAATCACATGCCTTTGGGATCACAGCATAGTTTCTTACCACTAGGCCACCAGAGTTCCTTGTCCTATTGGACTTCTGAAGTTCTAAGACTTTATGGGTGAAGACTGCCTCATTTGTCAATGGGGTGGATGATGAGTTTGAACCATTAACCTTTTAGTTACCAGCCCAACATTTAACCCACAGTGCTCCAGGGCTCTTTTGACAATGTCCCTGGAAACAAAAGCCACTGGCGTTGGTTGTAACTAATAGTAAACCTCCATTGAGGCTATAATCCTTTATGTGAGGAGACTGGCTATCCTCCCGAAGAACAGCTGGTAGATTTGAACTGCTGACCTTTTTGGTTAATTATCTGACACTCTGAGTAGTAGTAGTAGTAGTAGTAGTTGTTGTTGTTGTTGTTGTTGTTGTTAGATGCCATCAAGTTGAGTACAATTCATAGCGACCTTACGAACAACAGAACCGAACCCTGTCCTATCCTGTGCCATCCTCACAATTTCTGACTCACTCAAACATGTTGCTGTAGTCACTGGGTCAATCTACCTGGTTTAGGATCTTCCTTTCTTCACTGTCCTTCCACCTTTCCAAGAATGATAGTCCTCTCCAAGGAATAACTCCTCCTAGCAACATGCCCAAAGTGGGAGAGATTAAACTTTTGTTGTCTGCCTCCAAGGAGCACTCTGGCTGCCCCTTCTCCAAGATATATCTCTTTGTCCAAGGACTATCCAGTACCACAGAGCAATGACATCCATCTTCTCCAATACCACGGAGCAATGATATAAATTCTTCTTCTGTCTTCTTATTCATTGTCCAGCTCTCAAATGCATAGCAGGTGACTAAAAAAACCACGGTCTTAATCAAGTGAACATTAGTCCTCAAACTGGCACCATTGCTTCTCAATAATCTGGAGAGATCCCTGACTTTCCCAGTGCAATAAGTCTCTTGATCACATGGTACCAATATATTGGTTTTTAATCTTAATAAGATGAAGTCATTGACAGTTTCAATTTTATTTTTTTTTCCCATCTTGGAAATATACAGCACTATAGGAAGCTCCAGTAATTAGTTCTGAGAACAGAGACAATAGCTCTGAGAGAATCAGAAGGTTCAAAAGGAGAGGGAGATTCACGAGTAGAAGTAACTTGTGTTCTTTTTGGATAGCCTTCAATGCAGCAACTGCCTAATGCAAGTATTTCTTATCTTAAGAACTTAGATCATCAATCCATTAAGTGGCCTGAATGGTGTGTTGATCAATAACTAGAAAGATATTTTGTAAGGATAAGTATATAGAAAAAAAAGCTAACCCTGAAGAAGTGTGAGTTGTCATTAAAGGTATAGATTTATCTAAAGCTACCAGAATGGGAAATTGCTTCACACGAATTGGTTTCTTTACAAGATGGCAAGTGGCGGGGGAAGAAGGAGGTGGGCCTTTTATTGTGCACAAGTAGGTCAGTAAACTAGCAAATCTGTAACTCAGAATTTTCCCAGAAAAGGTAGTCGTATATACCCAAGAGTTGAATTTTTGTTTCCAATATATATAATGTGTTAGGACTATGAAGGTATCCAGTGTGATGCTTCCTTCTGTTTTGATTGAAAATTGATTAACACTTAGGGGGAAAATATGTAACCAATTGAATTGCAAATTAAGGTAAAATTAAAGTAGGCTGCTAAGTTATCCATCACTGAATGAATACAATGAACACTTAACGATTTGTACTCTATTTACCAATTACTATTCTGAATTGAGTGATCAATATTCTAGGTTACTAGTAGCTTGTCCTTGAAGACACATCTCTTGGGCTGTGTTTTTAATCATATTAGATATTTTTAATGCTCTATCAGCCTACAACAGGGCAATACTAAAACATCACAATATATTTGTTGTTATTGTTTGGTGCCCTCTAGTTGCCTACGACTCATAAAGACCCTATGTAGAATAGCTCCTACCGTGTCCTAAGCCAACCTCGCTGTCTTTAACACTGTGTCTATCCCATTACTCCAGACACTGTGTCAGTCTGTCTCATCCAGGGTCTTCCTTCACTGTCCCTCCACACTTCACGTCTAATATACTTTTCCAAGGACTGGTCTCTACTGTAAATATGCCCAAAGTGTGTGAGATGAACCTTTAAAATCTTTGCCTGCAAGGAGCAGCTTGGCTTCATCCTCTCTAGGACAGACCTGCTGGTTCTGTTCACAGTTCATGGTATGATCAGTACTCTTCTCCAGCACCACAACACAAAAGTATCAATTCTTCTTCTGTTATCCTAATCATTGTTCAGCCCTCTGATGCATACCAGGTAATTGTGAAGGCTATGGCCTGGATCAGGCACACCTTGGTCTCTTGACTGACATTGTTGCTCTTCAGCACTCTAAAGAGGTCCCTGACATCAGATTTTCCTGATGCGATTTGTCTTTTCATTTCCTGACTGCTGATGCCAAGAGTGTTGATTGTGGAACTGAGCAAACTAAAATTGTTAACAACCTCAATTTTGTCTCCGTCTATCATGGTGCTGCCAATTGGCCCAGTGGTGAAAATCTTTGTTTTGTTGGGGTTTGGTTTTGGTTTTGTATTTTGGGTTTTTTGTTCGTATCTTTTTGATGCTGAGCGTCAATCCATAATGAAGACTACGGTACTTGACCTTCTGTAGCAAATGCTTCAGGTCTTCCTCAGTTTCAGCAAGCAAGGTTGTGTCAACTGCATAACAGAATTTATTGATGAGTCTTCCTCCAATCCTCTTCTAGCTTTCTGAATGATCTCTTTTGCTATATATAAACTGAAAAGATATGGAGACTGGCCACATCCCTGACATACTCCTTTCCTGAATTTGAACCATGCAGTGTTTCCTTGCTCTGTTCTGATGACTGCTTCCTGGTCCAAGTATCCGAGTATATGTTTTGCATGAGCACAATCAATTTGTCTGGGGATACCTATTCTTCTCAAGGTTAGCCTCAATTTGTTGTGATACACACAAATACTTTTGTTAGTCAATGAAACACAGATAGATAGACATTCCTTGGTACTCTCTGCTTTCATATCCATCAAACATTGGACCTGATATCCCTAGTATCATAGATGCTTCTAAACTCAGCTTGTATTTCTGGTTGTTTCAGTCATTTTTGGAGGATCTTCAGCAGGATTTTGTTTGCATGTGATATTAGGGCCTCTGGTGTCACAGTGGTAAGGAATTGCACTGCCAAACCAAAGGCACATGGTTTGAATCCATCAGCTGCTTCTTGAGAGAAAGCCGGGCAGTCTCCTCAAGTGCAATGTACTGCATCTGAAAACCCGCTGGAAGGTCAGCCATGGGTAGGGTCTGACTCAATGGTGGACAAGATCATCATAATAGATATTAACTCAGAATAACAACTTATCCATTTCTGCATTGAATTATGTCATCTCTTTTTGAAATTTGTATGTCCATAAATATATTAAGGCTCACTCTTAAAGTTTAAGTAAATATGATAGGTTTTAAATAAACTTCCTTGATAGAGCCTAACAACAACAGTGCTATATTTAATGAAAGCGTTAGATGAAATAATTTCTGTCATCAGAGAAAAGAATAAATGAAAGATGTCCCTGGTTGAGCATCCAAGACAAACAATCTTGTTTCATTTCAGACTTTGTCTTCTATCGTCAGCTTGTGCTGCCACTCTGTCCTAGGACATGCCCCCTAATTTTCTCTTTCACCTCCCAGTGTGGCACAGTGCCAAGTTAGCTACAACCAACCTCAACCTCCAGGTTTTACCAATTTTAGCCCTTCTGGCATGTGGTAAAGAGTCCCTTCACATAGGAAGCATAACATTTTCACCAGGTATAAAAAGCAGAGGAGGATAGAGAACGTACTGTCTGAGTTCCCAATGCAGCCTTAAGGACACAAACCCATTAGAACAGATTGCTGGGGAGGCAGAGAGGAAAGGGGGAGAGTTGAGCTGACCCTACTTGGAGAGGAAGTTTCAAATCTGTCACTGATTAGCATAGGAAATTGTCATTTAAGGAAATTAAAAACACAAAATCATTGACATGAAAAGAGGGGGAAAAACTGTAGGAGGGAAGTAAAGGAAATGTGCGGAGTATCACTAAAATCAAATGAGAAAAAGCAGCATCTCACTTAATGGTTTGAGAAACTGAAGCCCAAGAAATTATTGGCCTTGCCCACGGTTGGCAGAACTAGAAAATAATACGAAGCTGGGTTTCTAACCTAGATTTGTCTAACTTGAAAGTTAAGTTTCTTTTTATTTGACACTCTTGTCTGCATAACTAATAAAAGCCTCAATAACTAAATCACATAGCATGTTGCTGTTCTGTGTCACTGAGTTGAGTGCAACCTGGAACAAATTTGTGAACAGCAAATCTGAACCTTGTCGTATCCTACACCATCTTCGTCTTTGACCTACTAGAGCCCCTTGCTGCAATCACTTTGCAGTATATCTTGTAGAGGATCGTCCTCTCCTTTGCTGACCCTCTACTTTTTCATGAATAATGTCCCTTGTCAAGGAATAGCCCCTCATAACAACATGTCCAAAGTATGTGAGACTAAGCTTTGCCATCCTTGTCTCTACTGAGCACTCTGATTGCACTTTCTCAAAAATATATGTTTGTTCTTTGGCAGTATATGGTATTTTCAGTACTCCTCTCCAACACCATAAGTCAAAGGCATTGATTCTTCTTATGTTGTCCTTAGTCACTGTCCAGCTCTCAGATGCATAGCAGGTGATTAGAAAGGCCATCGCTTGAATCAGGTACACCTTACTCTTTCAACTGATATCATTGCTCTTCAGGACTTTAGAAAGGTCCCTGACAGCATTTGCACAATGCCATCTGATAAACTAGGAAAATATCAACAACTAACTCCTATTGGATAGATGTAGCTAGTATATCTATAAATAAGCCACATCCGTAAGTAGGTGAAGTAATTCAGATCATGACCACAAATTGAAATCACATCTTGGTTTAAAAATTCCAATGTGGCTAGCCTAGAAAATAGAGATGTAAAATTCAGAAAAGCCCTTACGATTTTTTCCCCTCTTTTTTCCAATTACTTGCTTATTCATTCACATTTTCCTCCCTCCTTATCCCCGCCCTTCTTGCAAGATTATTAATTGTTGTATACATGGTTTCTAATTGTTCATCCCTCCAGAATGTCCTTCCTTCCACCCATTCCAGCGCAGTATTCATTATCTAGCTTTTCTTTTCCTGCTCTTCCCCCCTCCCTCCATCTTAATCCTATAATTACAATAATGGTCTTAGGTAGTATTTGTCCCTTTGTGACTTGAGGTATTTCACTCAACATTGTGTCTTTCAGATTAATTGGCTTTGTGTGTGTTTTCCAAGTTTGTGATTTTTTTTTTTAAGTTGTATGTCCACCAGTTGCTCCATAGGAGAAAGAAGGGCAATTTCTTCCCACAAAATTAACTACATCTGAAAACCTGTCAGAGAGTCAACCATGGGTCGGTTCTGACTCTGTGGTAAAAACAAAAAACAAAAAAAACCAAAAAAAAAAAGATCACTAATAATTCCACATGCAAGCAAAAATTCTGCTGAAGATCATAAAAAAATTACTGGTGCAGTACATTGACAGAGAAATACCAAATGCAAGCTGGGTTTAGAAGTGTTTGTGGCATTAGGAATATCATCACAAATGTTAGATGGATCTTGACTGAAAGCAGAGAGTACCAGAGGAATGTCTATCTGTGTTTCATTGAATATGCAAAGACATTTGACTGTGTGGATTACAATAAATTGTGGCTAATTTTGAGAAGAATGGGAATCCCAAGCACCTGATTGTGCTCATGTAAAATCCATACTTGGACCAGGAAGCAGTCATCAGAACAGAGTAAGGAAACACTACACGGTATGGTTCAAAATCGGGAAAGGAGTATCTCTGAGATGTATCCTCTCTCATACCTTTTCAATCTATATGCAGAATAGATTATTTAGGATGCTGGACTTTAGGAGGAGAAATATGGCATCAAGATTGGAGGAAGACTTATCAACAACCTGGGTTATGCAGATGACACAACTTTGCTTGCTTGCTGAAACGGAAGAGGACCTGAAGCATTTGCTGTAGAAGGTCAGGTATGTAGTCTTCAATATGGATTGAAGCTTAATATGGAGAAAATGGAGATTCTCTGCCCCAGTTGGCAGCATCATGATGGATGGAGAAGAGATTGAGGATGTTAATAATTTCAGCTTGTTTGGTTCCACAATCAACACTCTTGGCATCAGCAGTCAGGAAATGAAAAGACAAATTGCGTTAGGAAAATCCAATGTCAGGAACCTCTTTAGAGTGCTGAAGAGCAACAATGTTAGTCAAGAGACCAAGGTGTGCCTGATCCAGGCCATAGTCTTCACAATTACTTGGTATGCTGGACAATGATCAAAGATGACAGAAGAATTGATGCCTTTGAGTTGTGGTCCTGTACATAAATATTGAACATACATAAACTACCAAGAGAACCTTATCCTGGAGAGGATGAAGCCAAGCTACTTCTTGTAGGCAAGTATTCTGAAACTCCGTCTCACATACTTTGAGCATATTGCCAGGAGGGTCCAGTCCTTGGATAAGGATATCATGCTAGGCAGGGTGGAGGGACAGTGCAGGAGAAGAAGACCCTTAATGAGATGGATTGACACAATTACTGGGTAGTATGAGTAGGTATGTCAGAGACAGTGAAATTGGCTCAAGATAGAGCAGGGTTCAGAGCTTTGGTACATAGGGTTGCTATGAATTATAGTCAACTCAGCTGCACATAACAACAAAACTATTCCAATATGTGAATGTATCATAGTTTCTCTCTCTATCCTATTGTTGAGAGCTCCTTTTCTTAGGACACTAGGACACTGTACTTTGTGGAAAAGCAGGCCATGGTGATGGAACATGCATATTTGGTGTATCTATCAGTGGAGGTGACAGATCATACTGGAACATTTTTAGCTCCGATTTCCATGAGATCAACCATATGCAGCTCCCAGGTGGATGGCCAGGTGGCATCAGTGCCCCAGGACACCATTGTTTCTCTGGTACAAAGCTAATAGTGATCTAGCCTATGACCTTGGCACCATCGTGCAGGGTTCCAGCCCCGTTCTGTCTGGTATACATGAGTCGAGAGTCAGACATTCTAGGTGACAAAAATAGTCCCCTGCTTAGCCTGCTGTAGGGAGTGTCAATAGTGGGATTACTGCTTATAAAATTACACACACATAAATACCTCTGAGTTTATGTGGACTTGTGATACGACACTACTTTTTTACATTTAAATCAGATTATAAACATAAACATATCTTTAAAAGGTATTTTTATTTCTGAAGGAATCTAATATAGCAAACTGGGGAGTCAAGGCAGCTTTAGAATTTCTCCCCAAAAGATGAATATACACTGCCAAAATAAAAATCCGCTTATCTGTACAACCACGTAAGCTCCTGACATCTTTCCAGAAACATTAGCAACAATACTATCACTAATTGCAGAAAAATTGCTCCAACGCTAAATTCATATTCACCATTTAGTTTTTATGGAAAGTCTATTCAAATGTCTTGCTTTTTTGCTTTACTAGTAATTTTTGTGAAATATCTCCAACAGGATTTTGTTTTTGTTCTAAACACCAAATCTTCCAACACTGCTTCTATTTCTCTACTATATTGATTTTTGCCTCTTTTTTTTCTTTCTTTCAACATTTGATAAGTTCCAATAAAAGGGAAGAAAAAGTGTTCATCCATCTTTGTTCTTCTTTAATAGAGATTTGTTTCAATCATGTTGTTATCTGCTCCAGAGACTAGCAAGCTCATAGAATCTTAGTTTGAAGCTCAAAAATGTGCAAACAGTACAAAAGAAACCCCAAACCCTTAGAAAACCAGCTGTGTTGGCCTAAAATTTCTAACACCTTTATAAAAAATACATATCTAAAACATTATCACCATCCTTCTACCTATCTGAAAGCAGTAAGGATAAAGTCAGTTTCAACTTAGCATGGCTCTTGCAAACTTTAACTTGATGAGGATTCCATTTTTCTGGAAGGAAGACTCCATTTTTCTGAAAAGCTTATCTCCTAGGTTTTGTGCAGAAATCCAGGCAATTCTGGAATTTCCCATCTCAGAGGTGAAAACTTGAGTTTCCCAAAATATGTGGTTGCTAACACATTTTCCCTCAATTCTATTTTATCTGTATCCTTTTATTTGCCACAAGCTCTTTGAGGAAAATGATGTGCTTAAGATAAAACAGTACACTCTGCCTACCGCAGTTGATCAGAGCTGGTGCAGAAATGAGGAACTTTTCGAACTCTCCTAATTTAGTAAGCTGGGAATCCCCAGCAATGGGCTATGTGGTAAAGAAGATCAAATGGTTTGGAAACACAGAAGTGGGTCGGCTTCATTTCTGAAGCCAAGAACATTTCCAAAGCAGGCTTTAGTCGACAGCATGGTGCGGCAGCTGCTGCTCGGCTGAGCGGGTGGCTGGTTGCTACATGTTTTGATTGTCTTAAAATCCCCACACCTGCCAGAAACATCTCCCTCTGGAGCAAGTTGACTTCTCTCTTGGCCTTTTTTCTTCTGGAAGCAAATATAGAAGTGGGGAAGTATACAAAGGGTAGGCTAGGGAATTTGCCTGTGTACAGAAATCCAGAAAGATCCATTGTCCCTTCAGTGTAGCTTTCAGGAAGTCTCCTGAGCGAGCCTGGCCACCATGTGAACACTGCAAGGCACCATAAGCCCTCTTAGGAAAGCATATGTGCTCCAAAAAAATTATTGACATGATGAAAAAATATCATTTATGGCAAAATTATACAAAAAAATAGCTACTATATGAGTATATGGGAAATAGTTGTTAAGTGTTCTGCTACCTGAAACGTTGGTATTTCAAAACCATGCAGTGGCGCCTGAGAGCATAAAGACCAAGCAATCTATTCCTGAAAAGATTACTATGGCCACTGAGTTGCAACTCACAGTGACTCAACAGGACAAGCTTGAACTGTCTTGTTGAGTTTCCAAGCTTTACAGCAGTAGACTGCCACATCTTTCTCCTGTGAAGCCCCTGGCTTGGTTCAAACTACTAACCTTTTGTTTTATAGAAGAATACTTAACAAGTATACCACCAGGGTTCCTCCTTAAAGATGACAATGTTACAACCTTGGAACCCCTAAGGGCAACTCTGTTTTTGTCACTTGGAGTAGTTATGAGTCAAGAATCAACCTAACAGTACCTGCTACACACACACACACACACACACACGTTTATAAGTATGTTGTTGTTGTTGTTATGTGCCATCGACTCACTTGCGACTCATAGTAACCCTATGTACAAGAGCCCTAAACACCGTTCTATCCTGTTTCAACCTCGCCATCTCAAACTATTCATTTCCACCACTCCACTCACAGAATCGATCCATCTCATTGAGGGTCTTCCTCTCCTGCGCTGTCCCTCCACTCTCTCAAACATGATGTCCCTCTGCAGGGACCCGTCTCTCCTTGCAAAATGCCCCAAAGTATGTCAGACGGAGCTTCAGAATCCTATATTAAAATTACATGACTATATACATATGGGTGAAATATGGTGGCCTTAAGATAAGCAGCTCTTCTGCCAATCTGAAGACACATAGTTCAAATTCACCAGCTGTTCCAAGGGAAAAAGATGGGCAGTCTCCTCCCATGTGATTTACTGCCTCTTGAAACCTGCTGGAGGGTGAACTATGGGTCGGTTCTGACTTGACAGCACACAACAACAACAACATACTTGAAGTATGTGAGATGAAACTTTGGTCATCTTTGCTTTCAAGGAGCATTTCACTGTACCTTCTCCGAGATTTATCTGTTTGCTCTTTTGACATCACAACTCAAAGGCATCAGTTCTTCTTCCATCATCTTTATTCTTTGTCCTGATGCATTTTCTGTGCTCTCAGATGTCTAGAAAGTGATTTAAAAGACCTTGGCCTGAATCATGCACACCTTAGTCCTTAAACTAGTATCATTGCTCCTCAGTAACTTGGAGAGGTCCTGACTGCGGACTTTATCTCTGCAATATATCTTCTGATCAGATTGCTGCTATCAAGGATGTTGATTGTGCATCCAAGATTAAGTCATTGACAGCTTGTCTTTTCTTCATCAACCATGATGATGCCTATCGGTACAGTGTTGAGATTTTTGTTTTCTTGACATTGACATGTAATCTATATTGAAAGCTGTAGTGTTTGATATTCTGCAGCAAGCATTTATAGTCCTCCTCACTTTCAGCAAACAAGGTTGTGTCATCTGCATAACACAGGTGAATGATGAGTCTTCCTCCAATCCTATTCTACATTCTTCTTCATCAAATCCAACTTTTTAAATTATTTTCTCTGCGTAAAGATTGAATAGGGAACTCTTGTGGCCTAGTGACAAGAAGCTGTGCTACAATCCCTAAGGCACACAGTTCAAGGCCACCAGCTGCTTTGTGGGAGAAGGATAGGAAATCTCCTCTCATGTGATTAACTGCCTCTGAAAACCACTGGTGGGTCAGCTGTGGGTCTGTTCCAACTCTATGGTATACAACTACAATGGATTGAATAAGGATGGAGAGAAGATGCAACTCCTGCTGCATACCTTTCCTGATTTTAAAACATAGTATCCCCCTCCTCTGTTCACACAACACTCTCTTGATGTAAGCATAGATTTCACATGTCCATAATTAACCATTCTGCGATCCCCATTTTTCTCAACGTTAGACATTTCTTATGATCCATACAGTCGAATGCCTTTCCATAGTCCATAATGTACAAATAGACATTCTTCTGCTATTCACTGCTTTCAGAATCTATTTGGCCTCAATGATAATACCCCAGTGTCCTGCCTCTTTTCAACCTTGTTTGAACTTCTGGAAATTCTCTGTGTACTGTTATAGCCATTTTGGAATGTTCTTCAACAATATTTTGCTTGCATATGATATTGTTCTATAATTTCCACATTCTGTTGGATTACTTTTCTGGAGTATGGGAACAAATATGGATCTCTTCCAGTCAGCTGGCGAGGAAGCTGTCCTCCAAATTTCGTGGCACAGACTGATGAACACATCCAGAGCTTCATCTATTATTTGAAACATGTCAATTTGTATCCCATCAATTCCTAAGAGCTTTTGTTTTGTTTTGTATTGTCAGTGCCTTCAGTGCATCTTGAACTTCTTCTGTTATCACTGGATTCTTTCATCATTGGCTCTTGTTCATATGATATTTCCTAAAATATTTCAGTTAATTCTTTTCGGTACAGTGACTCCGTGTATTCTCTCCATCTTCTTTTCATGCTTTCTGGATCATTCAAGATTTTGCCTATACCATATCTCAATATTCCAATATAAGACTTAAAATAATTTTTTAAAAAAAGAAGTTGGAGGAAAGTATGAATATATAAAAATATACTGGAATTTCTTAGGAGACTTCTTAGATATTGATCCACTTTAATGTGAATTAACTAACTGAGTCCTAATTATTTGTATTTAAATGCTGAACCTAAACTTGGTGGTCTACATGCACCTAGTGGTACCATAGAAAAACAGTAAACTCTGTGGGCCAGTTCTCTGTAACTGGTGAGGACAGTGTGAGTTACATTTGACTAAGTGGCAACCAGAAACAATGTCCACAATGTATCTAAAATTTCACAGACCCTAGTAAGGAATGTCTTTGAACTTGTGAATCTCCCAACTGTATTCCCTTCTTTTGTCCTGTAACTACTTGGTGAGCAGTTAAAGTTCTCGTTAAGGATTGAGAGAAGTGTCATTCCCTTGTACTGATATAGAGAATAATGCCTTTAGCTGTTGATACTTTAAACCTTTAGAATATTTTCTTTTTATTATTTCATGGAATGTGAAAATTGAGCATGAGTAAAAGTGGTTGTATAACAAATTTTAAAACTATGTTTTCTCACAAATTTTGACACTTACATAGATTTGATGCAGTGTAGAAATGGTCAGCCAACTTCTCTAGATTTTTTTTATAATATTATCAGTAGAAGAGTAAAGAATACTCAAGAACTGCTCTAACCCTATTTATATATATAAGGAAGGAGGAAGAATTAACCAGTAAGAGGGGTAAAAGAGACTAGCCAGTGATCTTGTTTTCCTTTACTTCTTTCCCCTAAATGACAACCGAATGTTATTTCCTCCTAATTTCAGTTACTTTTGTACATGGATCTTGATATAAATAACTCTCTGTATAAAATATAAACTGTCTTCTGTTTGGGCATGTTACTAGAAGAGGCTATTCCTTAGAGAGGGCATCATGCTTGGAAAGGTTGAGGGACAGCAAAAGAAAAGAAGGCCCTGAACCAGGTGGATTGGCACAGCGACTGCAGCAATGAACTTGCATGTGTCAGAGATTGGGAGGACAGTGCAGGGTAGAACAGGGTTCAGACTTATTGTTCAAAGGGTCTCTATAAATCATTCTCAACAGCTTAATGACTATAACAATTTGAAATCAAGCTATAAGGAACAAATCTGAGTGAGGGTGCTCTCATAATAACTGCTTTGGCCACACTCATTTCTACTGTAGGGTTTAACTTTACTACTGAGCAGAAACTTTTTTTTCCTCACCTCATCAATCCTTGTGAGCCTGGTCATAAGAAGCAATGGACAACTGAACACTGTACTCATCAAAAGAATATAGTAGTTCATTTCTGGAAGCTCAAGTAACCCTTAAGGCTCATTTGGTAGAATTATTCAAGAGGTATATGATGCCTGTATTATTATCTCAGTTACTCTCCTGTGACTGGGAAAATTGTGTCTATAAACCCAAGGAACAGACATTTGTGATTGCTGTCCCAAGCAGGATTTTGCAAAAATGGGGCAACATTTATGTGGAGGAAATGTAAAAGGAAATGGAGCAATATTGTTTTCTAGAGTGCATACTTGCTTTAAAATAGGTATAAATTATTTGTAACATTAGAATAAAAATTAGACACAATCATTATATGCAAAAGATTAAAGCTATGATTTTTTTTTAAGAGCAACAGTACCTCAGCCTATTGGTATACCTTGCACCTCCACATATATGGATTTCTATCCTGGGTTAATGATGGTCTGTGTGAAATGAATTGCTGGCTCTGATCCATTCTCTCATGATTAGATGGCCAGAACTCATGAACTTAATTGGGGTAAATTCAGAGAGTTGAGCTAATGTTCAGATAGCCATGTACATGCTTATCCCTTGTACCATAGCACAGTGAGTTGAACCGCCTGTTAGGATGTCCTTTGTATATTTGGCTGGGAACTTTGTAAGGTTGGTATAATGAGAGGTTGATTGAGTATACACATATTTTCACTATAACTTTCAGAGATAGTCAGACCATGGTAAAAGGACAAATAGATTGAAAAAAAAGTTTACAAAGACTGGTGTCTTGTCTTCAATAATAAAAAATACAACTTCAGGACAAACTGGTGCCTAGGGTTGAGGCAGGGAATTTGTAGGAAGGAGATATGAGAACAGACAGAGAAAGAATAAGAGACTTAACTCTCTATGCCACATTTTTGTTCATCAGTAAGTGGTTCTGGGCATAAAGACAAATATTTGATTAATACCCATCCCCACTGCCACATCTGTGCAAATGTAACCTCTGAGGCTACGCATTTGTGTGTCTGTAAAAATACACAAAATAGAAATTTGACCATTATGATAGTAGTATCAATTCATGCTACAGAAATAAAAAGATTCTTCTAATCAAGGTCAAAGATTCAAATGCCTAGTAGCTGCTTTAGAATTTTGTGTAGTATCATTGAAATCATATAAATAAACATATTGCTATGAAATAGAGGTAGAGATGAATGCATATATTGCTAGAGGTCAAGTGAATTGGCAAAACATTTTGAAAGGTAGTTTGACCTTAAACGTCAAGAGCTTTTGGGGAATATAGTGAGTACTTTTTGAGCTGGTGATCCCACTTGTGGGAATCTAGCCTAAGGAAATAGAATAAAATAACAAGAAAGTCATAGTCATAAAAATGTTCAGCACAGCACTATTCACTCTAATGAAATCCTGGAATCCACAGAAATGCCTGAGAGTAGAACACTAAGTTCTCAGGATGATGCAAAGGGGTTGTTGGTTGGTTGGCTGATAACTGCAACGTAGACTGTTGTGACTCAGCCAAAGTCATCTTGGAAGAGAGGCCTCACTATCTGTGTTTGAAGGATCACAGCTGTGGAAACCCTGTGAAGCTCAGTTCTGCTCAGTGATATGTGAGGTCACCATGATTCTTAGATTGAACTCTCTAAAGAACCAAAACTAATGATGCTTTCATATATTTAGAAGCATCTACATATGTATACATGTATGTATATGGCTTAGTGGTAAGAAATTAAGCTGCAGTCCTAAAGACATGCAGTTCAGATCCACCAGCTGTTCTGCAGGAGAAAGATGGGCAATCTCCTCCTGTGCTTAACTGCCTCCAAAATCCCGCTGGAAGGTTACTACCACCACCACAACTATCTATCTGTTTGGAAAGAGAGAGGAAAGAACGGACTCTATTTCAAGTAAATAGCTTTTAGAGTTGTGTGGAGAGGCTGTTGAGTCCATGTGGTTAGTAGGTAGTCTTCAGAGACTGACCCGGTCAAGCGTGGTTATATGAGAGCATGGCATGGTGGCAAAAAGCATGGCTACTTGATGAAGCCAGAGTCAGCAAGCGCGGAGTACGGCAAGCCACTTGTTCAAGTCTGGAAACTGTAAGTCATATAACCAGATGTAGAGCCAACAACAACAAAAAAAAACAAAAAACCAAATAAACCAAACTTCTCTAGCTTCTTTGCCCAAAAGTCCAAATATATGTGTATATAATATAAAATACAAGCAGGTCACATCCCTGATAAAATTTCCCCTTAATCAGATAAAGCAAATTGTATCTTTACATTTTAGCTTTAATTCAGCCTCTTTAACACCATTGTGTTGTTGTGTGTCATCAAATTGGAACTGACCCATAGCTGACCCTCTAGTAGCTTTTCAGAGGCACTGAAGGAGCAGCTGGCAGATTTGAACTGGGCGCCTTTAAGATTTCACTTCAGCTTCTTACCACTAGGCTACCAGAGCTCCCTTACAATGCATAGGATAGTTACGTTACACTGAGGATTGTAGCTGTGTTGACTTGGAATCAACATGAAAGAAACTAATTTAGAGGAAGAGTAAAATGAATTGTCAAAAGATTATTTTGTAGGCAGTTAAAATGATGATTGTGAAGACCAAGTTGTTGTTATGTGCCCTCGAGTCATTTGCAACTCATAGCAACCCTATGTACAACAGCCCTAAACCCTGCTCTATCCTGTGCCAATCGCATTGTCTCTGACACACCCATCCCGATTACCCCAGTCACTGACAATCAAGAAATACTAAGGAAAAATACAAAAATTCTATTTATCCAGTAGTTGCAGTTGTATAAATATGTAAATGTATGTGAGAAGTGATAAAAATTATAATAAGCAACCATAATGTAATAATAGGGAACTCTGTTGGCCTATTGGCAAGAAGCTACACCACAATCCCAAAGACAGGAGGCTTGAGGCCACCAGCTGCTCTGCTGGAGAAAGATGGGCAATCTTATCCTATGCGATCACCTGTCTCTGAAAACCTGCTGGATGATACGCTATGGATTGATTCAGACTAAATACACAGCAACAACGAAGTAGTTGTATAGAAGATATGGTAGTAGATTATTTCTTCCTGCTTTATTTATAGTTTAAGATCTCCAATGTCTCTTTTAACAATAAAAAAGGAAGAGAGTGTGAGTTTATGATTATTGTTAAGAAATTAGCAAAAACCGAAAACTCATAAAGCTAAGTACCAACTAGTGTATGTACTTGTGTACATGCGTATATTTTATATTTCTCAGGGGCAGTGCTATTTTTCAATCTTAAATCCCAAATTATGGTTGTTTAGAAAAGTAAAGATTTTGAGCTTGAGAACTATGACTGTGAGACATTTCGTTAGCATTAAATTCTAGCAAAATTACAAGGAGATGGGTTAGATTTTATTTCACCGTAGCAACCTGTTTCAATTTTATGCCCTTAGTCATAGAACTAATCTTTCAAAAGTTGCAGGTGAAATTACTTAAAAATTTGTCACACTTCAAATGACAGTTTTGGAGCTCTAAAGAACATAAATATTTTTACTTTATCACATAATTGCTTCTAACTACCAGTTAATTTAACTATATGGCTGTAAAATTGTTTTCTAAAGGGATGATGTCCCAGTGGGGTTGCATAAAACACCTTTCGTCCACACCCACGCTTATTGCCCTTTTCCTTTCTGCTGGTATATTATAGCCTTGCTAATAGCTCATATTTCCTGCCTAAAAGAGACATTTTAAAGCTGCTGCTGTATTGTACCAGTGAATATTGGACTTGAAAGAGAGAACACCAGGGGGGTACAGAGACTTTAAATGTGGTTAGAAGTGAAATTGAAGTTGTGTTTAGGGTGTAAGCCAGGCTTCCTTCAGCTGGGTGACAGGAGGCACACACAAATAGGAAGCACTGATGGCTTAGTCCATAGGTAGTTGCTCGTCAACACCCTCACCTCTCCAGAAGTTCAAATGCAACAGCAGCTCCATGAGAAAGAAAAAAACGACAAAAAATAAACAAAAATCACCACCTCACAAAAAATCGAACAAATATGTTCAGTTTCCTTCCATACAGCTTACAGCCTCTGAAAACTCAGTGAAGGGTCACTGATAAGTCAGATCTGACTCAGTGACAATGAGTTGAATTGAGATTTTAATAAGTTTATGATTATATATATAGATAGATAGATAGATATAGATATATTTCCTTTTTATGAAGCACATTTCCATATTTTTTCATCAACATGGCATATGAAACTTACAGAATGTTCATAAATGAATAATGAGCAGGCTGCTTCCAGGACAGTTTCCCAAACTCTGTTATTAAAAAGTGAACTAAATGTAAAGACATGTGTGTTGTTCAAGAAATAAAAGGTCTAGACTAAAGAAAATAAAACTTCCACAAGTAATGAAATCCAGGGACTCTGTTCTGGAAAACCAAGAGTTCCTAAAAGCAGCCCATTTTAGGAATAAAGGCAGAAAACTAAAGTATAACAAGAAGAGAAAGATGAGACTGAGAAAGGGCAAAGGGAAACATGAAAAAAAACCAAACTTTTATTTAAGGATATTTTATGTTCCAAAGGTTTATAAATTATCTTATTTAATCCTATCCAGTCTGACTATGGTTGTAATTAAGTGCCATGGAGTTGACTCTGACTCACAGTGACCCTATGAACAACAAATCTGAACCCTACCCTAGCCTTCGCCATTCTCACGATCTCTGATATACGCAAGCACATTTTTACAGTCACTGTGTCCATCAGTCTTTTGATGGTCTTCCTCTATTTCTCTGACCCTATGCCTTTCTCAGAAAAATGTCTGTTTCCAAAGACCAGTCCTTCCTGACAATATACCTATAGTTTGTCAAGAAGAAGCTATACATGTCATTACATTATGAATAAGAAAATGAACAAAAAGGTTTGATCCAGCCATTCCATTGCTTGGAATATACCCCAAGAAAATGAGAACTGAGGCTCAAACGGAATCTTGTACACCAATGTTCATAGCAGCATTATTCACCATCACAAGAACATAGAAACAGCCCAGATGTCCAACCACAATGGAATGGATTGAGAAGTTGTGGTACCTTCATACAATGGAATACTACGCAGCACGCAGTGATGCAATACTATGCAATGATTTTGTTAATTACTGCCTTACTTGGGAGGGACTTGAGAGCATTATGCTGAGTGAACTAAGTCAGTCCCACAAGGACAAATACTGTAAAAAAAACATTGTTGTAGAATAAGTATGAGGATCCAGGGTGGGAGGGGAGAGTGGAAATAGAGGGATGAGGATGGAGGGGTAGGATGTTAGTCTTTAGGTTGCACAATTTGATAGGTGGGTAGGGTGAAGGAAATGGAAAGGTTCATCTGTGAAACAATGTATTCAAATTTTATAAATATATCAGTATAAAATTTTAAAAAATGGGCAGTGGAGTGGCTTGCCCAAGGTGACACAGCCAGTAGATGAAAGAGGCAGAATTTGAACTCAGGCAGTATTATGATTGAACTGTGTTCCCCAAATATGTGTCAGCTTAACTAGGCCATGATTCTTGGTTGTTGTAGTTGTTTTGTGCTGTTGAGTCAGAATTGACTCATAACTGACACTCCGCTGGGTTTTCAGAAACAGTAAATCACTCAGGAGGAGATTGTCCATTCTTCTCCTGCAGAGCAGCTAGTGGATTCAAGTTGTTTGCCTTTGGGATTGATGTACAACTTCTTACAACTAGGCTACCAGAGCTTGCTGTTGTTGTTAGATGCCATTGAGAAAAGTAGACTCATAGTGACCCTATGAACAAAAGATATGAACTCTGTCCTATCCTGTACCATCCTCACACTTCCTGACACACTAGAACCCATTGTGGCAGTCACCATGTCAGTCCACATCTGCCTGGTTAAGGGTCTTCCTCTGCTTTGCTGACCTTCCACCCTTCCAAGCATCACGTTTCTCTCCAAGGATAGCCCCTCTTAGCAATATGCCCAAAGTATGTCAGGTGAAGGCTCATCATTCTTGCCTCCAAAGAGTACTGTGGCTGCACCCTCAATGTCAAGAAAACAAAGATTCTTACCACTGGACAGATAGGCAACATCATGATGGATGGAGAAGAACTTGAAACTGTCAATAACTTCATCTTATTTGGATTCACAATTAATACCCTTGATACTAGCAGTCAGGAAATAAGGAGACACATTGCACTGGAGAAATCTGAAGTTAGCGATCTCTCCAAATTATTGAGGAGTAATGATGTGTTTGAAGGCTAAAGTGCATCTGATCCTGGCTTTGGTTTTTCTGATCACTTGCTATGCATCTGAAAGCTGCACAATGAATAAAGATGACAGAAGAATTGATGCCTTTGAGCTGTGATGTTGGAGAAGAGCACTCAATATCCCTTGGGCAGCCAAAAGAATAAACAGATACGTCTTAGAGAAGGTGCAGCCAGAGAGCTTCATAATATTGTGTAAATATCTTCCTTTTTCTGTTTTGATGTGTTAGAAGTCCTAACATCTATTATATTAACCATGGGGGTTCCACAGGATAGGGTAAAGTTCAGATCTGTTTTTCATAGGGTTGCTGTGAGTCACAATTGATTTGATAGCACCTAACAACAATAATATTAAGCAATGAATCCTAGTTGCATAGTGAATTAGGATCCTAACTGAAAGGTTAGTGGTTGGAGCCCAGCAAGCACTTCTCTGTTGAAAGATAGGCTTTCTTCTCCTGCAGAGGTTTTCTCCAGCCCCAGAAACCTTATGGGGAGTTGGTATGAGTTTGAATTGAAATGATGGCAGTGGGTAGGAATTTTTATGTTAATTAAGTATACCCAGTAGAAATTATGTTAATATGCAATCTATAGGTTAAGGTTGTAGCTTGAGTTTATCTCTTAAATTATAAGAGAGATTAAACAAGTGAGCAGAGATCAGACAACCTACTTCCCACCAAGAAAGGAGCATCAGAAGTGGCGTTCGTCCTTTGGAACTGAGGTTCCTGTGCTGTGAATCTCCTAAATCCTGGAGAAGATTGATGCCAAGAGACCTTGGTGGTCTCCAGAAGACTCCAGGTTCATAAATATTGAAAGGAGAAAGGAAGATTAGCTACACTAGAACCAATATAGAGAGAATGCCCTAGTTCTAGTGCCCTGAATCCACACTTCCAACACACTTATTCTATTCACACTTCCTAACCTGCTTCAGGGGCTAGATTAAAATCCTGTAGCCCCACCCCCACCCCAGGGCCTTTCGCCCTCAGGCCAGCCTTTAATTGTTTTTGGTGAAACATTCTTCTAGGTCCTGTAACCCTGGTCTGTCCACTTGCTATAAAGAGGTAACTCGTGGCTGCTATGAAGCTTAACAGTGTGACACTGCTGAGTCAAATGCGAGAATGGTTACCCATGGTGGACAGTGTTTGGTGGAGTTCCCCGATTAAAACAAGGTTAGAAGCAGGAATGGCATCCATTTCCACAATAGCTTGCCTCTGGAAACCCTATGATTCTGGAGAGAGGACGAAAGTTATCCAGGAGGTGTCTAGGACTTTTGTTCATAGGGTCGCTGTGAGTTGCCTACTACTCAACGGCACTTAACAACAACAACAACCACCTGTTAGAACCTATGGTTATGTTTGGGAAGCCATCTACTTGGGGGTATTTATGTGAGAGCATTTCTGTGAGTGCATTACCTACTCACTGTCATCATGTCAATTCAAACTCATACCAACTCCCCATTAGGTTTCTGGGCTGGCTGGAAAACATCTTTGCTGGAGGAAACAGCCTATCTTTCAACAGAAAAGTGCTTGCTGGATTCCAACCACTAACCTTTTAGTTAGCTAAAAACACACACCAAGGTTTGAGAGGACTTACTCATAACCATTATGGTCTCCAGTTCTCTTATTTGGTCACCAGACAAAAATGTAAATAACTAGAGATGGAGAAGAAGGGAAAAATATATGAATGTTAATCTTATGAGGAAAGTTGTATATTTAATTGGATTTATTCAATGCTGGCATTTGGAAAAGAGTCATGGGGTGGGGGGCAGGGAGAGGGAGCAGCAATTTTGTCTGAATAGATTTCCTTAATATTGACCATGCTTCTATCTAGACTAGAAATAGTGTGTAAATGACTTCAGGATTTACTTTTCTCTCTAATGCCTGAAAAGTAGCTTTATGTTTTCCACTATGTTGTCACCCCACTCTTCATTTCTAGCAAGACATGTGTCTGCACAGCCAAGCTCAAAGTGACACTCAGATAATGAATGGTGGCACGACATGAAGGGTACACAGACCCCGAAGTCCTTTGTTGTATGCCACTGCTGTAGGTAACATCTTTGATAAGTCTACATAGAGGTTTCGCTTTTGTTGTGGAGTTTCTGTGTATCTTCTCTAATAAGCCCTCAGTGGGGAAGTGCTGAAGCGAGGAGGTCTGTGTTCTCCTGGCGATTATGGTGATCGTAGGATGAAACTGTTCTCAGCAGGGCTCAATTCAAGATAAATGATTTATAATTGCACGTGAAGACAAGATTCAAGCCCTGCATTATGTTTGTTCAGACAGAAAATAATGTTGCTTCTCATAAAGGCAGTGTTTTGTAGACACAAATCGAGGTTTCCAAGCAGGTCCCTCTTCCAATTGGTTCAACTCTGTTATACATTCAGAGAATAGATGCTTCCATCTCTTACTTGTAGCAAGAGGAGGTAGATGGAGTCATATCCCAAGGATATTAAACTGAATTGCAATCAACAAGTGGGTTCAGGTAGTCCAAGGAGAAGATGTTTTATTTATTGTTGCTTTTAGTTGTCATCGAGTAGAGTACAACTCATAATGACCCTATGAACAACAGGTCTGAACCCTGTCCTATCTTGTACCATTTTCATATTTTCTGAAACATTAGAGCCCATTTCAGTGGCCACTGTGTCAATCCAAATGGTTAAAGATATTCTTCTCCTTTGCTGACCCTCCACCCTTTCCAGCATCGTGTGCCTCTCCCAAGAATAGCCCGAGCTAGCAAATATGCTCAAAGAGCACTTAGGCTGCACACTCTTCAAGACATATTTGTTTGGGGATTTTTTTAGGGGGGAGGGGTTGGCAGTCCATGGGATATTCAGGGCTCTTCTCCAAAATCATAGCTCAAAGGCATCAATTCTTCTTCTGACACCCATGTTCATTGTCCAGCTCTCAGATGCATAACAAGTGATCAGAAAGACCATGGCCTGAATCAGACACATCTTAGTCCTCAGACTGACATTATTACTCCTCAGTAGCTTGGGGACTTCCCTAACTGCAGACTTTCCCAGTGCATTATGTGTCCTTATTTCCTGACTGCTGGTACCAAGGGTATTAATTGTGGATCTAAGCAAGATGAAGCTGTTAACATTTTTAAATCTCCTCTCCATTCACCATGATTCTGCTTATCAGTCCTGTGGTTAAGAATCTTTGTTTTCCTGAAATTGAGATGTAATTTGTATTGAAGGCTGCATTCCTTGATCTTCTGCAACAAGTGCTTCAAGTCCTCCTCACTTTCAGCAAGCAAGGTTGTATCATCTGTGTGATTCATGTTATTGGTGAGTCTCCCTCCAATCCTGATGTCACATTCCTCTTCATAGAGTCCAGCTTCTCAAATAATTTGCTCAGCATAGAGATTGAACAAACTTAACCCTTTCAAGAATGTTCTCATGGTTTCCTCTCCACTTCTTCACTACATTCTTTGATACTCCCTACCTCCCCAGGACCATATTCTGTTTTCCACAGCCCTTCTCTATTGTTAAAATTTCTGAATTTCCAGAGCCCTCTCTCTAAAAAAAAAAATCAAATCTGCCATCAAGTCATTCTGACTCATAGCTATTCTGTTGTCAGAGTGGAATGCCATTCCATAGTGTTATCGTGGTTGTGATTGTTTGGAAACAGATTGCTAAGTCTTTTTGGGGGGTACCTCTGAGTAGACTGCAAGAGCTAACCTTGCAGTGAGTAGCTCACTGCTTCACTCTGAATTTCTAACCCCTAAAGTATCTCTTTTTCCAAGAAAAGTTGGTAAGCTAACTCAATATAAAATGTTAATGGCATGGAATATCTTAAACATAGATAGTTTAGTGCTTCCTGGTGGTGTTGGCACACACCTTTCACTTTAATATAAGCTTTTGTTATTTTAACTTAGAAAAATACAATAAATAATCTAGAAATTGTGACCATTCTTTAAAAAGGTAAAGATACTTTGGATTTTGGCTAACGGTGATAATTTAGTCCAATTGTACTAAAGCATTCATGAACATTATAGCTATCTAGAGGGCTTATTAGAATACAAATTACTGAATCAGAATTTCTAATTAAGGAAATCTGAGGTGGCTAGACTCCTCAGGCTAGAAGAGGAGTATGGTATCAGAATTGGAGGAAGAATCATCAACAACCTGCATTATTCAGATGATACAACTTTCCCTCCTAAAAGTGAGGAGAACTTGAAGTACTAGCTGTAGAGGATTCAGGATTGCAGTCTTCAACCTGGATTACCTCTCACTGTTAAGAAAACAAAAATCCTCTTCACTGGGCCAATAGTCAACAATGAAAGCTGGAGAAAAGACTGTAACTGTCAGGTATTTCCTTGTGCTTGGATCCAGTGTCGACATCCATGCTACCAGCAGTCAGGAGATCAGGAGATCTATAGCACTGGGAAAGTCTGCTGTTAAATTATGTTAGTTTAAGACTAAGATGTGCCTGATTTAGGCCACGGTTTTTCCAGTCATCTGCTTTGCATCTGAGAGCTGGCCAATGAATAACAATGATAGAAGATTTGATAAGTTTGAATTTTGGTATTAAAGAAGAGTGCTGAATATTCCATGGACTCCAACAAATAGATGTTGAAAAGAGTGTAATCAGAATAGTCCTTGGAGGCAAATTTGATGAAGCTTCATTTCACGTATTTTGGACATATAGTTAAGAGAGACTAATCCTTAGAAAAAGATATCATGCTTGGAAAGATAGAGAAGGAGAGGAAGATTCTCAAAGTGATGAATTTTTGGACTGTCTGTGACAATGAAGTCAAATGTGATGGGGCTGATAAGGATGACACAGGATAAGACAGAATTCAGATCTATTCATGCTGTTGTTTTGAGTCATATTCAACTTGATAGCACTTGGCAAAAACAATTGCAAGTCTGAGGACAGGGCTCAAGAATTTCCTTTTCTTACATGTTGCTTACATGTCAAGGGATTGTATTTTAAAAGCTACTACTATAAACCTGCCAGTACCTCTAGTGATAATCAGGTTTTATGTTGTAACAGGAGATGGCTACAATTTCTGTCATAGTCTGTTAAGGAAGCCAAAATATAGATGATTACATAATACTCATTGTAAATGATTTAGAAATGATCCACAGAAATATTCAGTTCATTCATTTAAAGCTTTCAGGCCCATATGAAACTAAGAGGGGTTCCTTTCGTGTATCTGGTCAGGACCCCATAGAACCCTGATCATGCCCATGCTGAGATGACCCTCATCAATACTTCCTTCCATTAATACACATGATTATTGTGACAGTGAGAATAAAGACATTAGGAGAAGCCCGAATTTCAGCAGAAGTAGAAATGCCATGTTTAATGTTTCCCAGTGGTGTTGGCACATACCTTTTATGTTTTATTTGTAATTAGTATTCATTGTCACACTTTAAAAAAATATTTATTGCACAAACAACATCATAATAGTTTTAACAAGATCCAAATTGGAGAAAGGAAATTATCACACAACCCCACCACATCAACAAATTATGGCTTCCATTTTTATACTCCCAATTATTCTCTATATGCACTCATAATTTTTTCCCAGTTGTAGTCACAGCATGGATAAAATTGTATTCTCTGCTTTGTCCATGTACCATTATAATTCTGGCTAATGAGTAAAGATAATGATATTAACCAGAACAAGAAATGAATTTATGAGAACATTATTATAACCAAAAAAAGTCACTTTTGTATGTATTGCATACCTGATATGAGTGAGGTATGATTCCTGGCATTGTGTATACAACACTGTAGAGAGGAAAAAAGGGTCCAAGATTTCCTACTGTTATTGTTTTCTCCAATATATGTTGTATTGTCTAGCAGTTTATCCTTTATTACCTATTATTATTATTTTCTGTTGCCATTCAATAGATGTATATGTCACGGATAGCATGGCTATTTGCTTATACAGATATTTAGACATAAAGAACTAAAGGAAAAATATTCTGCAAAGCATTCTTTCAATGATGGTTTCACAGCTCTCCAGATCTTCCTACCTCAGACTATAAGCTTCTTTTCCATGAAATTTTGAAGATAGAGAATATTAACTGGAGTCATTTTTTTAGAAACCCAAAGTAGAAAAAAGTTTGCAAATATGAAAGTGAAATGTCAATGCAAAAGCTGTGTTAGCTGAGTCCAAAACCAGCATTTACCCCTTACTAGTCGTGTGACTCTGAGCATGTCTGTTAATCTCTGCACTTTGAATATCTCATCTCTAAAATGCATGGAATGATGCCCAACTCAAAATATCTGCATTCTAACCAAAAGATTTTTATAGGAACCTACTAGCTTCTCTGTGCATGGAGAGAAGTGAGGCAGTCAACTCCCTAAAGATTTAGATCCCTGGAGACTCTGGGGCAGTTCTGCTCTATGCTGCAAGGTTGCTATGAGTCAGAATTGACTTGCTTGTAGTGGATTGGGTTTAGGTTTTCGTGTTGTGTTTAAATCAGACAGTATCAAATATCTAGTACAAATCCTGGCACATACTATGTTCCCAGTAAGGGAAAACTTACTATTTTTGCTAGTGATAGAAGGAGAGGTATAGTATTCTTACAAAGAGGACAGGAGTCACATATGGTGCAGAAGAACAGAATGAGTCAAAGGGATGTGGACCTAGGAAAGAGCTTAGAGCTGCTTCACATCAAATTTAAACATGGTCTCTTAAACAATTCAGGCGGGAGTTGTCTGCCTATGGGAGTACCTTTCACACAGCAGGTACTCTATCCACGTCCTTTTCCCAAGTACTTCCTCTCAGTAGTAGGAAAGCATAGCTTTGACAGCTACCTAACTGAATTTGGAGAGCCTATTTTACCATTTCTTTAATCTGAGGTTAATATGCTCTACAACATCAGTAGCTTCACAAATGTGGTGCTCTGCTGTTAAGTCTGAGCCAGATATGTAGATAAGCTTTTTGCTTGAAGTTGAGGTCTTGGATGCTGCTTTCTTTAAGTACTGCTAGAATATGGCCTGTCTTAGCTCCCTAATGCTCGGCCACCTGCCAAGTGCAGTGAAATCAGCCTGAATTCCAATCTTTATAATAGATGAACCAAGGACTTACTATTGCTCTCATCAAGCAGAACTGATATTGTCATTAAAGTTTAGTAGCTGCACACTTCACAGAGAGAGGGGTCTGTTTGCTCTCTGTTTTGGTTAGGGAAATTACATCAGGTTTACAATTTCTTGTTAGCTTCAAATTTACTTCCTTGTTAAGGGCCAGTCAATACATTGGGGTCTATTAACATCTTTTCATCAAAGGAACAGCCCTTGTTGTTAGACCTGATAACTCTGCTGTTAGAGCAGGCCCATTAATTTGTTACTCTACAGTGAATGCAAGGTCAGCTAGCTGTACTATTGGTGGTGAAAAGATTTGAATATAAATTTGTTGACGTAAAGCAAAGCACTAAGTGAAACCTGGAATTCTGATGAAGCCAGGGATTGCTTGGAATGTGTGAACTGCGGCAGCTTCATGATGGATGTCTGCAAGAGGAGGGGGACAGAACCATGTTAGGAGGCTTCTGCTGCTAATTCAGTGGGCCAGGTTGTTTCATATTATTCTGCCTCCGTGAACTTGTCTGAGGAGGAACAACTAGTCCAACCCAATCTATTATTATTTTTAACATTGACCTACTATAATTTTCGGAACATACTTTTCTTATTCAATCACTACATTCTCCAAATTAAGTGAATTCTGGAAGTCAAGGGTGAGCCTCATTCATTTACTAGACAAGTACCAAGCACATTGTGTACCAGGATAGTCTACTGGTGAGTCAACAAGAATAAATCCCTGGCTGAACCTGATACTCTAAAGTAACAGGAAAAGGCACTTGGCTGAAAGCAGAGAATACCAGAAGAATGTCTATCTGTGTTTCATTGATTATGCAAAGGCATTTGACTGTGTGGATCATAACAAACTGTGGCT